>NC_141700.1:240195046-240494381 GCF_964263255.1 Lissotriton vulgaris | reverse complement strand
GAGCCACACACACACACACACACACAGAGCCACACACACACACACACAGAGCCATACACACACACACACACAGAGCCACACACATACATCCCTCAGTCTAGGTCAGCCACACGCCCATCTCTGCCCAGTAACGCCCCAGGTAACAGAGGCACTAAAAAACGATCAAAGTAGGGAATAGAGGCACAAAAAAACTATCACAACCAGAGCACAACGAGGGGACTCACCTCACCTTGGCGATGGCCTTCCTGTAGCGGGTCACCGCCTGCTCAATGAGGCTGGAGACCTGTAGGGCACCATCACCCGGGTCCTCCCTCCCGCCCGCATCAGAGTAGAGGCCTCAAGACAGGGGCGGCCCTAGTTGGGGGGTCGGCCGAGGCTGGCATCCATCCTACCAGCCTCCCCTCAGCAAAAGGACGGCGACGGGGGGCCCCATCCGCCGCACACAGTGCCAGCACCCACGGCCTCAGTTTCACTCTGGGCCGTTTCCTCGACAGAGAACTGCCGCCACTGGCCACGCAGGACACGGACCTCGCTGGAGGACTTCTGGTCCCCATTGCCATTGAGCTGCGGCAGGTGGTGGTGATCGAGGTGAGGCCTCCCCCTCTCCTGCCTCGTTCGCAGCTTACTGTAGCTCCTGCGACACTGCATTGGCGCTGCCTGCCTGCCCCGTCGGCCCTGCCTCTGCCGACGGCCCCTGGGAGTCTGCCAGCCAGCCTGCCATCAAGAGACCTCCCGAGCTCTGCATTGGTCCGCTGCGTTACGGGTCTGTCCCCCCGGTGGTGTGGTGCCCCCGGGCCTCATTATACCGGAGCTAGGCCTTGTGCCCTGGAGGTGAGTGGCGATGTTGCTAATGCGGGGACAGGGCCACCCTAGCCAGGCTCCATCTGCTGCATGCCGGCCTGCCGCTGGCTGTCCTCCCCGCCAGTGGCCCTCCTGCCTGCTGCTGAGTGAGCCTTTTCAAGGTAAAACCTAAGTTAAAACATACACTATATAACCTTTCACCACAGAGGTGTCTCCGTATTTTAGTTCTCCATTTTGAAAAGGGGACAGTGACTGAAGTTTGTAAGAATCGCCACATGTTCCGTCAGCAACCCCTACCGCGGCCAGGCCCTTCAGCCCAACTGAAGCGAATGCTCTTGTACAAGATGGTGTTGACGTCGGCCCTTCCTGCTATTCTGTACCACGACTCACCCCTTGCGTACCACGGTCCCCATAATCATAACTCAGGATTTGAAAAAAATAGTACACTCAACATGTCACGTTATTTTTCTGAAGCGCTCCTACTCCTTATGTAAAGCAGTAATGAAACACAAATGAAGTGCTGAGAATTAGAGGAAAACAGATTTTCCTACAGTGCAGATGGTGTTTAATTTTACGAACTCTAAACTGAAGTGGCATACATTTCTTTTACACTTGATGAAATTATTCTTACTCGTAAGCTCTGAACTCGACCGAGTTCCGGAGTGAGACTGGAGCCGACCCGCAAAGTGAGCTCAAGAGCCTCAGAAGAGCAGAGAGCGGCGTGGCAGCGGAGAGGGCAGCCCGGGGACGCAGGCGAAAGTGAGCGGCCGCTCCCAGCGGTAAAGGCTAAAGTGCGCATGCTAGGAAATGGGGAGCTTCTGCTGGCAGGCAGTGCTGCTGGATTTACCGGGGCAGGCTCTCCGCCCAGCTCTCAAGTTGGGAGTGCGGGAAGTAGGCTGTCGTAGGAGGGGAGGTTCCTCTGGTCTGCACGCGGGTTGGAAAAGGAGGAGGGCGGCCTTACCTTGGAGGTTGTTGTCGTCCATGTACGGCGGGGCGGTGGGAGTCACGTCGGCAGCCATGACTGCTGCAGCGGCTGCTGAGCCTGAGACTCCCGGGACATCCCTGGTGGGGAAAACCAGAGGGACAGACACTCAGAGAGCCCCAAGAACAGCGCAAGGGGGAAAGGAACACCATGTTTCTCCGAGGTGAAGCAGAAATGCCTCAGAGAAACGCAGCGTCATTTTGGGATTCGGGGGCGTGTTTTTCTTTCTCTCCTCTTCCCATTGACTGGAATGTAAAATTCCAGCCAATGGGAAGAGCAGAGAAAGAACATGAAAAAACACGCCCTGAATCCCAAAAAGACAGGGCTTAAACAGACAGACGCCCCTCTCCTCCAATGGCTGGTCTCCGTTTAGGAAGCCTATTTTGACAGGACAAGGGAAACCCAAAAGGAATAGCACTAGGGTCCTTGGGCAGTAATCTATTGTACAGAACAGGGGTCCCTAGTCATTAAGGATCACACGAATAATAGACATATACTCAATAGTATATATGACCTTTGTCCAGCCGGACAGGTATTTATTTTTCAATTTTTTGATTAGTTTATATAACATTATACAAAAGAGGGCACAGCCTGTGACCCACAGGGGACAAGACAAAACAGGTGACAAAAAAATTATGTAAAAGCGCACAAAAGCGGTCTGTACTATTGTTCAGTTTTGCAGACTTGATTTCGTTCATAGCAACCCATTGTTTTACACAATTCGTGAGTTCAAACAAACATATGGTGCAGTAAGGTCGACGACGTTTCGATGCAGCTAGGAAATACATGCATCATCATCAGGACAGAAACCAATGTGTCATGTTTGTCTTGAGAGTTTTTTACCAGTTACATACAATGCCTCTATGACAATTTACATAATGTTAAACACAAGTTTAGAAAGAAGGAAAAAAGGAAAAATGGGAGAAAAAACATGAACAAAAGAATATTCATTAGAAATGACTAGGCATGAATGCATTTTATATTTTCTGTTTCTACAAACAACCAGCGGGTTTATTAGTGCTGTTGCGGAGTTTACAGTGACCTAGTGAGGACTAGCGACTGTTTGAAGATGAGCTTTGTGAATTCTGGTACATGCTTGTGACCATACAACAAGGAGAAAGTGGTGGTTTTCAGTGTGTTCGATATTTCTTAAAAAGCGGCGCAGTGAGAAGGACATGTGCTTTAAAAATTACGGCGCAGTGTGTTTTGTTGGACATAAAGACTGTGTTTGGAGCTAGTGAAGGGAGGTGGAAGTACCCATTTGTAAGACATGTGGTGTGAGATTTAAAAGAAAGACGGCGCATTGAACTATCAGTTACCTCACGTAGGCTTAATTAGATTCCTTGGTATATTTAGGACTGTCAACATGGATATGCATCTGTTGAGAACCGAAATCTGACCATTAGGTTTACTCTGCGTTTATAAAAGTGCCTGTAGTGCTCGTGGATACAGAACTATATACTCACAATAGCTTCGCCGGCAAAAGGAATTATTCGGGGAACTGGGGGAGAGAGATAGGATAATCAGCCGGGGAATATACAGGATGAGTAAGAGTGCTGGAAGCCTTGGCAGGACTTACTTAAAGTGGTGGCTCGAGGCTCGTTCTTGCGGCGGTCCAATTCTCCATCTTGAGAATTCTGGGGAGGCAATGGGCATATATGAACTGAGCGTTTTGAGCTAAACTATGCTGGGAGAAGGGGTTGCCGGGAGCAGTACTTACATGTTAGTCTTGCCTGATAGCAGGACGGTGGGGTTCTGGCGGTGATCGCTGCCGGGGAGTGGGAGGGAACTAGTATTTATAGTCGAAGTAGGACTTGACGCGGAGGTTCAGTGACTGAGGCGGCCATCTTAGAGTGGTAATTGTGAATCACCCCAGTGCAGCTCTTCCTTGTTCAAAATTTGCGAAATGTCTGCTCCTCTTGGGGGAGCTTTGACCTGTGTGATCACAGTCCATGTAAAGTCATTCTCCGTGTGCCCCTTTTCAACGAAATGTTCTACCAGGGGTGCATTTGCAGTTTGACAACACAGAAGCCGAATCCGTTGTCAAGCTGCACTGGATCCTGAGAACAGACAGTATACGAAAGGGGCTCAACAGAGTTGAGGATTGGACCTCTCTGCTATGAAAAAAGTTCCTCTCTATCAGCTCAACTAAACTACTACATAGTGTAATCATGTTTTTTTAAACAAATGTATATTACGATATGTCACAAAACCTTCACCGAGCACTTTACTTCACCTGGGGTGATTCACAATTACCACTCTAAGATGGCCGCATCAGTCACTGAACCTCCGCGTCAAGTCCTACTTCGACTATAAATACTAGGTCCCTCCCACTCCCCGGCAGCGATCACCGCCAGAACCCCACCGTCCTGCTATCAGGCAAGACTAACATGTAAGTACTGCTCCCGGCAACCCCTTCTCCCAGCATAGTTTAGCTCAAAACGCTCAGTTCATATATGCCCATTGCCTCCCCAGAATTCCCAAGATGGAGAATTGGACCGCCGCAAGAACGAGCCTCGAGCCACCACTTTAAGTAAGTCCTGCCAAGGCTTCCAGCACTCTTACTCATCCCGTATATTCCCCGGCTGATTATCCTATCTCTCTCCCCCAGTTCCCCGAATAATTCCTTTTGCCGGCGAAGCTATTGTGAGTATATAGTTCTGTATCCACGAGCACTACAGGCACTTTTATAAACGCAGAGTAAACCTAATGGTCAGATTTCGGTTCTCAACAGATGCATATCCATGTTGACAGTCCTAAATATACCAAGGAATCTAATTAAGCCTACATGAGATAACTGATAGTTCAATGCGCCGTCTTTCTTTTAAATCTCACACCACATGTCTTACAAATGGGTACTTCCACCTCCCTTCACTAGCTCCAAACACAGTCTAGTATGTCCAACAAAACACACTGCGCCGTAATTTTTAAAGCACATGTCCTTCTCACTGCGCCGCTTTTTAAGAAATATCGAACACACTGAAAACCACCACTTTCTCCTTGTTGTATGGTCACAAGCATGTACCAAAATTCACAAAGCTCATCTTCAAACAGTCGCTAGTCCTCACTAGGTCACTGTAAACTCCGCAACAGCACTAATAAACCCGCTGGTTGTTTGTGTAAACTGAAAATATAAAATGCATACATGCCTAGTCATTTCTAATGAATATTATTTTGTTCATGTTTTTTCTCCCATTTTTCCTTTTTTCCTTCTTTCTAAACTTGTATTTAACATTATGTAAATTGTCATAGAGGAATTGTAACTGGTAAAAAACTCTCAAGACAAACATGACACATTAGTTTCTGTCCTGATGATGATGCATGTATTTCCTAGCTGCATCGAAACGTCGTTGACCCTACTGCACCATATGTTTGTTTGAACTCACGAATTGTGTAAAACAATGGGTTGCTATGAACGAATCCTAGTCTGCAAAACTGAACAATAGTACAGACCGCTTTTGTGCGCTTTTACATAATTTTTTTGTCACCTGTTTTGTCTTGTCCCCTGTGGGTCACAGGCTGTGCCCACTTTTGTATAAATGTTATATAAACTAATCAAAAAATTGAAAAATAAATACCTGTCCGGCTGGACAAAGGTCATATATACTATTGAGTATATGTCTATTATTCGTGTGATCCTTAATGACTAGGGTCCCCTGTTCCGTTTAGGAAGCCAGCCAATGGAGAAGAGGGGCGGGTTCAAGCCCCACACTGAAAAACATAAGATCTCGCCGGCGAGACTGAGCAAGCGCAGCCTACGCAGGCCGAGACCTAAGCCGGCGCGACTGCGCAAGCGCAGCATACGCAGGCCGAGACCTAAAAAAGTGTTTGAACTTTGAGAATTGTTCATGTTTTGTTCATGGAAGAAGTAATGCAAAATTAGAGGTCATAATCCGTGACAGGATGACTCCTGTAATAGTGTGCAAAAAGCAAAGCCTAATTCCTTGATTTGAAGTAGATCTCATAATACTTTTTGTTATTCAATAATCCTGATAAGGCCACACAATAGCAATATAAACTCCAATCTCTTAAACAGTAATAAAGTGAAAACACAACATAAGAAAAACCCCACATCAAGTTATGAAAATAGAGTAAAATGTAATCATTTATTTGACACCAAAAAGACAAAATCCAACCAGTAGAACCGGAGATGAAAATTTCAAAGATGTAGTGTTAGAAATGGGATTTCTGGTTGGCTAGGGCTTGTGCCTAAGCCATGCAGAAACCACCACTCTAGTCAGGGCAAGGAAGTTACACGCCAAAGATAACCCCTGCTCACCCCCTTGGTAGCTTGGCACGAGCAGTCAGGCTTATCCCGGAGGCCATGTGTAAAGCATCTGCGCAACCCACTCAGCAACAACATACTAGGCACACCACAAAAGGAACTCCACACAAGGTTATATCATAAATTGCCTTTATATTATCATAAAACACATTAGAATAGTAATCACACAATATACACTCTGCCAACTGGCACTAGGCAGTATTTACAGGGGATTATATACACATGACAGGGTCACTTGGACCACTGTCAGAACCATCACTTAGTAAAGATAGTAAATGGAGAACATATAATAAGCATAGGACACAACCAGTAATTACTGGCAAACACTGAACTCAGCATCATCCTATAACGTAAATCATATTATGCACAGTATCACATTAGGCGTGAAATATATCCTGCGCCAACCTCATAAGCCTAGACATATTAGACCATAACCTCCTAAGCATAACTCACATTAGGAAAAAATCTCACTAGCATAAGCCACACTAGAGGATAACTCAAACCTAAATACAGTATGCAAAACCTCATAATCATAGACCACATTTAGAGGCATAAAACAGGGTGAGTGTATCATACAACATGAATCACATTTCCTAGCACCACATCCATCACATTAGAGCCTGACGCCCTACAAACCTAACAGTCCCCTTGGCCAACTGGCCTTCTCAAAGGGGCTCAAAATGCCCTATGTCCAAAGTGTCAGGACGGCTGCCAATACAGCAGAATCCATGTGCGCAATTATGCAGACCTAAACGTTGCAGCTGGCACTAAGTACTGCACAGCTGTGGAAGTACGAGACTTAAAGGCGGGCACTCAGCAGCACAGCTCCTCAACTGCAGCGGCCCACAACAGCGATAGCGCTGATTTTCGTTTTACGGCAAATGCGGGGACTCAGCGGCACAGCTCCTCAGCTGCAGCGGCCCACAGTAAGGGTGGCGCTGATTCTCGCAGGACGGCAAATGCGGGCACTCAGTGGCACAGCTTCTCAGCTGCAGCGGCCAACAATAGCGATAGCGATGATTCTCGTAGGACGGCAAATGCAGACACTCAGCAGCCACAGCTCCTCAGCTGCAGCGGCTCACAATAGCGATAGCGATGATTATAGTAGGACGGCAAATGCGGGCACTCAGCAGCTACAGCTCACCAACTGCAGCGGCGCACAATAGCAATAGCGATGATTCTCGTAGGACGGAAAATGCAGCACTCAGCGGCCACCGCTCCCCAGCTGCAGCGGCCCACAATAGCGATAACAATGACTTTGGTAACACAGGTAAAATGCGGGCTCTCAGTGGCAACAGCTCCTCAGCTGCGGCGGCCCACAATAGCGATAATGATGACTTTGGTAACACAGGCAAATGCGAGCTCTCAGCAGCAACAACTCCTCAGCTGCGGCGGCCCACAATAGCGATAATGATGACTTTGGTAACATAGGCGAATGCGGGCTCTCAGCGGCACCAGCTCCTCAGCTGCTGCGGCCCACAGTAGCGATAACGATGACTTTCAGCCTGCGTTCCCCGCAGTAGAGCCAGAGGCTCTGGAATTCTCAACAGAGGCCTCACCTGCGAAGAGAATTCCCCTTAAATAGGAATCCAGACGGCTGATGGGTGAAGTCTAATGTCCCTGAGACTTCATCAGGAGGCAAGCTCAAATCAGGCCCTTGAGTAGTTGCTTCAGCGAGATGGATGAAAGTTTCAAAGTCCTTTCCCTGTAGTTACATGGACAGAGGTTCGTCTTGGCATCCAGAAGTGACACCTTCTTCTTCCAGGAAAGAATTAAAATGTAGCGCTTACAGGGCGCAGGGAGCCATAGCTCCTAAAGCCAAAGTCCTCAGCAATCAAGGGGGCAGTGCAGGGCCAGGGAGGCAAGCCCTCATGACAGTTCCTCCTGGGCCCCAGCAGCAGCATGCCCCATAAGGATCAGGAACAGCACATCATCCTAGAAGAGCACCATGGAACTGAACAATTTCATTGGCTCACAGCCCCTTTACCTATACCACCAAAATACTTTGTTCTCAAAATTCACAAGTCACTGAACCCAGCCAGAAACAGTTTGGTGTGGTCCTGGAGCACTTTGTTTACAAGGCTGCATCCTGCCTTTGAGGGAGAGGGGGCTTTCCATCAGCCACACAGTGGGAAGTGGAGCCATCATTCACCTTGCCAGGCACAGCCCTGCTCAGATCAAAGGTTACCCCTCCCCATACTTCAACTGCGTGGCTCACTGGTTAGAGGTGGCAGACCCAGAAGCAGAGCACGGCCCGAGACCAGGGTTCAATTCCCGACGCGGCAGGGTCGTGGACCAGGGTCAGCGGACTCGATAATTCTCGCCTCGGTGCCTACTCTAACCAGCGATCACACTCGGCAACTCTGGGCATTAACTTGCCTCATCTCCACAACGGCCCCCCACATACGCCGGGGATGCCTGGTTTCACCTTGGAGATACCCAGTAGGGACCATCTCACAGGGAAAGCCAGGACGGGTTCCCCAGCGGTCTACAGCGCGGAGATACCCCATGTGGGGTGATTCATGCGCTTTACAAGACATCATTACATTGCATTACATTACATTACATCTCGCTATCCAACCCATGTCTGGCTCAGCCTGCCCTGTCCCTCCAAAACCAGACATGCAATTCACATCAGACAGGCGGACACATAGCACACAGAAATGCCAACTTCTAAAAGTGGCATTTGTCACATAGTCATAATAAATCAGTGCACACCATTGTGCAGCATTTATTCTCACAATTTCTTACATGAGGGAAGAGGTGTGGCGCAGCAGCCAGGGTGACTGACATCGGACACTGGGGATCACGGTTCGATCCCCGGCACCGGTGGCAGGGATCTGCCCAGCACCATGTGACTCTGGCCAATAGCTCACTTAATCTTCCCGACGGCCCCCAGCGCCGGGATGCCTACAGGTAGCTGTGCGCTTTACAAATACTGGATACTGGATACATACCAGACTTGACTATACTTCTACTCTCATAACAGGAATTACCACTGACACACACTGAGCAGAGAATCCCCCATGCATTCCTATGGGAGGGCAGGCCACCCTCACTCCCACTAAATGTAACAGAGAGCGTACGCACTTTACACTGGACCACAGGGCTAAAGTGCCCAGCGGCCTAAAACCACTAACACTACACAGAGAAAAAAAGGCTGGGAGAAATGCAAAAAGTTTAGGGGTGAACCTGCAAAAAGGGCCAAGTCCAACATGTAGGGTAAGTATAACTCCTAAAAGCTCAAAGCACGGCTCACAGTTATCTGCTCTTGCTAGACTGGTTAAAAGTCAAAAGTTCAGACCGACCACGATGGTGTGCGAGTTGGATACAGGGACAAGATTAGTCCAGCTTAAAAAGTTACCTTCTAAAAGTCGAGCGCTAAGAGCCCAGTTCTCTGTGGCGGAGGCTGTGAGGAGCCGGAAGAGCATTGCGGCTGGTTGTTGCTGTAGCTCAAAGAGCTGGCCAAGCATCATGGACGGTTGTCAGTGTACTGCGAATACCCTGTTGGGTGTTGTGGACAGTCATTACTGGAGCTTCGCATTGGCGATTACTGCAGACTGTCAATGCTGTAGCACAAAGTACAGATCTCCAGTTGCCGATCATCACTGGCGGTCACTGTAGTCCGAACAGTCCGGTTCACCAGAGCTTCACGTTGGCAGGTGGTGAGATCTTTGTGTGAACGGGCACAGTTGTGAAGAGCCCAAAACTTCTGGATTACTCCTTTTCTTTCAGAAGGAGCTTAACTGGGGAGGCACCTTTTGTGGATAAGGAACTCACTCCAGCCGAGGACAGCAGACTCAGACAGACCCAGTTACAGGTCCAGGAAGGTCCAGTGCAGCAGGTCAGCCGGGCAGTTGCAGGGGTACCTGTGGAACTTATGTCCTTGGAACTTATGTCCTTGTAGTTCAGAACAGTCCCTCAGCCTGGCATGAAGGGCGCAGGTCTAGTCTTCTCATGCAGCAGGGCAGGCCTCAAGCAGCAGGGCAGGCCTCTGGTAGCAGGGCAATCCTTCTTATGTAGTAAATACACAAAGGCCAACTACACCTAGTCATTTGAGCCAGGATACAAGCTGCAGACGTCAAATGGTCAGGAGAAGAAAATGCCAATTTTCTAAAAATGGCATTTTCAGAATTGTGACCTAAAATCTGACTTTACCATTAACTAGGGTTTTAAATTACAATTCCTTAGACACCAAACATGACATTCCAACCTGCTCCCAGTCAAAAGTTATCACTTAATAAATGCAATAAAGTAACCCAATTTTATCCTGTGGGAGAGGTAGGCCCTGCAGTAGTGAAAATCGAATTTGAGTTTTCATTACCATAACATGTAAAACTTAAAAGTACATGCCCAACTTTTTAAATACAGCGCACCCTACCCTAGGGACTGTTTAAGGCTATCCTAGGGGTGACATATCTTTTAAAAAGGAAGGTTTCGGCCTGGCTAAGGATTTATTTTGCCTGGTTGAAATGGCAGTTTAAACCTGCACACACAGGCACCAATGATAGACCTGAGATATATTTAACAGGCTCCTTAAGTGGGTCACACAGTAAGTCCTGCAGGCCCACTTACAGCATTTAATTTAAAGGTCCGGGATATGGCATGTACCACTTTACTAGAGGCTTATAGGTAAATTAAATGTAACATCTGGGTGTAAGACTACTTTACCCTGTTTAGAAGAGTGAGCAGTAGCACTTTACCACTGGTTAGCAGTGGTAAAGTACACAGAGTCCTAAATGCTAGCAAACATGGATTCAGAAAGCAGAAAGGGTGAAAGCAAAACGCTTGGGTGTGACCCTGCAGAGAGGGCAAAGTCCAACGGTTCAACAGTTATGTATTACAGTGAGCTTTAATTGAGGCTCCTTGATGGCTGTTCTAGTGAAAGAAACAATATGCACTGTTGTGTCATTTCTCTGGCATTTGTTAATGTCTGGGGACATGTCTGTGCACAACACACATTTTCTTCAGCCCACATTCCCCTCCCCATATCTCAATACCATGACCTCAAAATGCCTAATGAAGAAACTGAAGTATTGAACTACTGTGTCAAGCTGAGAAATGGTATAAGTAGGTTTGTACTCCAGACAAAGTAGTATTTTGCGTTTGTAGCACTCTCCATGTGCCAACAAAAATGCCAAGTTTCCATCCTTTCATTGTCGTAATGTGGTGGCACCATGAGTGTTCTACCTTATACCACCTTATGAAAGCACTGTCCTTGGTCCGGACTAAAGGAAGACATGTACCCTGATGTATTATTATTCCATTCACAACAATTGGTTGCTACTTGTACATGGAATAGTATGTTGTAACGTGACCTATTACTGATTAAATTATGTCAGTTCACAAAATACTGAATCCATAGTATTGCATAATGACATGCCTAATTACTATTTGTACATAATGACCATCTAATGTGTGGCGTTCTCCCAGATCTTTGCCTTTGTGTTTTTGCTGGGTGTAGAACTCTGTGCAATTTACCCCTGCTAACCAGTGGTAAAGTTCTGTGCTCCTCCTTTTAGCATGATGAGATTGACATACCCATAATTAAAATATTTAACTTACTTACAAGTCCCTAGTATATGGTATAAATTGTGCCCAGGGCCTGTGAGTTAAATGTCACTAGTGGACTGCAACACCTATTGTGCCATCAACTACAGTGACAGTTCAAACATTGCTACAGGCCTACAATTTGTAATGTGGCAGGTATAGTTTAAAACTGCAAAGTCAACCTGTCAAAATAGCACCTTTTTACAGGTCAGATCTGCCTTTTAAATATTTATAAATCCCCCCTAAGTAAGCCTTACTGCCCATAAGGTAGGGTGCATGGTATTTAAAAGTAGGACATATAAAAGATTAATTTTAAACATTCTCTTAAAGTGAAACAGCCCTAAAAGCTACTTTTGCTGTCGCAAGACTGGTTGTTCAGTAGGTAAACACTAGGTTATAATATTACATTTAATAATGCTAATTTCGGATAGAAACAAAAACTCTTTTTAATTGTTATTCAAAGTGCAATTTAATGGTATACTTCGTTTTTTAATAACTATTAAGGAAACTGTACTTATAAAAAGTAAAATTTTCCCTGCAAAAGTCTCTGAAGGCCCATTTACACACGCTCTACCTGTCATCTGGCAGCTGAATAGGCCCCTTGATGAGGAGTGAAAGCTGTTTCCAGAGCAAGGCTAAAGCCTTGGGTATGGGGGGAGGTATTGATTAACGTCTAAGAGGCCTTCTCTGTCACAGACAAATGTTAGCTGACACCTGGGCATGCCCCTCCTTTGTACCCCGGTAAGACCAGCACAAATCTCAGTGGGAGAGGAGCTGCCCCCACAACTGTTTACAGAAACCACAGGAGGACCTGCTTATTTCCACAGCCACACTTCTGGGGAAAAATGGTTCTGCCATCTTGGTTTTAGACTGAGAGGAACACTGTGAAATTGTTTACATACAAGAAGCTACAAGAGGCTTTTCCTGCAACTTCTCAGTTGACAACTTGCAACTGGAATTGTATCTGTCCCTGCTGGTGGCCTCTGCTGGAGTGAGGCGATGTGATAATTGAAAACCAATATGAGATGCCATAGAGTACGCCTCAAGCTTATCGAATGAGATTTGCATAGACATTTCACTTGAGCACCAACTAGCAATGATGTATTGGGCTTCGTAAAATTTCAAAGACTATGCACAGTATCCAAGCAACTTCAGGAAGATTGATTGAGGAATAGTCATGACAGGAAGGCTGGAACGCGGACACTTTGCGTGTGTTCTGGCAATTCTTTTATTATGGTGCAGCACGCCATGTCCACTGAAGGCATTACGGAAGCACCAGGAAGTGTTTGCATGCCTTTTCACGTGAGTGAGGACTGAGTGACACTACTGGAGGCATCGGGAGGGGTTCAGGAGGCTTCCAAGCTGTGGCAGGAGCTGCGCTTCCTGACAAAGCAAGGTTGAGTAGCTTAATGCGTCTAGTGTGTCTATCATGCAGGGAAAGGAATATTTTGGCATTTGCCTTTTTGCAGTTCCCTCACAAGGTATGTGGGGTAAAGTGCCAATTCTTAGCTTTGTTGCAAGTCAGAATGGACACAGGTTACCACAGCCAGTCATTCAAGTGAAGCAAGGTTAACATCGTGATATACCACAGTGGCTTTCATTCAGGGGTCTTGGTTAACTTGAGCACCGCTATTCTATTGACGTGAGCACTGCTATTTATTTGAACTGTGCAGGTTGGTTTTACAAGCATAGATCAATGGGAATGTTCAGGTGAGATATCGCCCACCAGGGTGGAGGACTGTCATGTTATTCTATTTAAATTGGTGCAATGCTGGTTAATGTCTGTGGCAGGAATTTTGCTGTGTGAGTGTATAGTGCCTCTGGTCCTGTTGTATTCAGAAATGGGTATTGAGGTTGAGCCTGTTTATGAGGATGTCTGTAAGTATTAGTGTGTGAAGTAGAGAGCATGAGCATCTGCCATGTATTTTGTAGCGGATGCAGTAGAGGGAATGAGAAGTTCCCTGTTCTGCTGATGTTGCGAAGGACCTTCATAAGGGGGTAAGGATGTAGTGGCATGTGTGTTACACCCTAATATTGTGTGTCCTTCCTAAGAGCTTAAGGACGTAGGGGCATGCGTTATCCCAAATGTAGTGAGTGTCCTTCTTTAAAGGATTATGGATGTAGGGGGGCATGTATGTTATGACCCATTGGTATATGTTCTTTTTGAGGGGTTAAGGATGAACTGTGGGCGGTAGGGGTAAATTTGAGTTACCTGTTGAAGATTTATGAGTCTAATATCCATAGAACAGATTGATCATATTCTTCCATCTTTTGTCCTTTGATTTGATGTTTAATGAGTTTGAATATTTATGGGACTGGTTGATTATTTATATTTCAATTGTTTCTCTAAGGAGAGGAGATGTGTTGTGTTGTGATGTGTGTGTGTGTGTGTGTGTGTGTGTTTGTGTGTTTGTGTCATGGAATTTTGATGAGAGCCTTGTTTGTGTGAATGTCAGTTGGAGAGAGTGGGCTGAGCGGCAAGGATGCTTCTCCTGGGGGCCATTTACTTATACCTGTTACTCAAGATTAGGGCTCCCGGTTTTATGGTATTTATTGTTTAACATTTCCGTCTGTATTTATCTATATTTATTTCTGGCCATCTTATTGGAATAAATGGAGAAGTAACATTTTATTTTTCCGCATTTATTTAACTGGAAAACATGCACCCATACTTCGATGCCTGCCTCGTTTTAGCTAATAACCCAGCCAAATATAACAAAACACTACACTCACAGGTAAATGTTTGCATTACATACAAACATTTATCAACATATACCTTCATTTAACTCTTTCGATGCTGAAAACGGAACCCCTCCGTCATCAGCTTGCGTTGCACTGTGCTGATGACAGAGCGGTTACTTCATGGCCCGCCCGACGCGCCTGCGCGGCACTGATTTCGAGCCTGCACGGCGCGTTCTATTGAGCGGGCGGGGCCATGACGGAACCGCTCCGTCATGAGCACAGCCCAACCGCGGCTGGTGACGGAGCGGTTCAGTCGCCAGCATGCGCCCGCCGCGCGGCCGCCCTGCCCCTTAGCACTACCGCGGACTAGCCACCGCAGCGATGTGGTTAAGGAAATTTTATGTTGTGTTCTTTAACTCTACATGATATCTATCTGCTCAGCTGTTGGCCTGATTTCCGTCATCAGCTGCGGTTGCACTGTGCTGATGACGGAGCGGTTACTTCATGGCCCGCCCGACGCGCCTGCGCGGCACTGATTTCGCGCCTGCGCGGCGCGTTCTATTGAGCGGGCGGGGCCATGACGGAACCGCTCCGTCATGAGCACAGCCCAACCGCGGCTGGTGACGGAGCGGTTCCGTCGCCAGCATGCGCCCGCCGCGCGGCCGCCCTGCCCCTTAGCACTGCCGCGGAATACCCACCGCAGCGATGTGGTTAAGGAAATTTTATGTTGTGTTCTTTAACTCTACATGATATCTATCTGCTCAGCTGTTGGCCTGAATTCATGAAGGACAGCATGGAGAGTCATTTACAAGAAGCACAATTTTCTGCTTTTAAAAATGAATACAGACAGGAAACACATTGTTTTCTGTCTGTATTTATCTGTAAAAATCTGTAAAAACAGAAATCTGGGAGCCTTACTTAAGAAATAACTTCTACAATAAATCCACATTTTATAATTTACATGACTGACTACCTGCGTACAAAGGAGTTTTTTTTAATTCAAGCAGCTGCCTTGCCCCAGTTTCTTCCAATATTCATTAGGCAGGTCCCAATATATGATCCCCAAGTGATCGGCTGCAATTACAGGAATGGTGGCCGGGAAGGGACAGCAGACCATCATCCCTATGACGGCAGTCCCAAAAAAATGTAACACTCAAACGAAAGCATCCGTGATTCTTAAGGGAACCAGTGCGGTTTTGTCTTAAAACGTTTTCAATTTCGGAAAACTTTGTAGGAAGCAGGCAGTGATCCCCCTAGAGCACTGCCTACTCCCCGTGCATGAGGCTGTCAACACTATTGCCAAAAGGGAAGGGGTCCCACTGTGATTCTTTTCCCTTTGTAAATTATTTGCCACCGCCATTCGGGGATCTATAACTTATCAATGTAATTTCAAATGTGCTCATAACCCATTGATACATATGTTTCTGAAGCAGAAATTGGAGGAGGATGCCCTTTTCACACCGCCTCCTATTTGTGATTTGGAAAGGTTCGCAAATGCCCTTTTATGAGTTGGAAAGGGTTTTCTGACTTGTAAAAGGTCTTTTGTAACATAAATAAAATGCACTTTTGCAGTTGTAAATCCAAAGCTTTTTTTGAATCGCAAAGTTAGTGATCGCAAAATGGCTTTGTACATCAGGTGTACAGTGCTGTACATTTTTACAGCACAGACTGTGCCTATTTTTTGTATCTTACTAGGAAATTGTATTCTCTCTATTACGAGAGACATGTCTGAGAGCAATATCAAACAGTAGCCTTGTTGAGAAAGAACGTACTGTTCTTGAAGAAGAAAATATTAGAGAGTGAACTATTACAGGTCTTTATTATTTTCAGCAAGCTAGTTGAGAAATATAATTTGATGGGAAGATTAAAACAAGAGCAAGCATTGGCTGTACACATGCTGGAGATTGAGACTCGAAGACCCTCATTCGGATGAGCAAACGAGTGCCTAGTGATAGATTTATAAAGCATTCATAACACTCTGCTAGGAAAACGCATTAACATAAATGCTATACTTGTCAGATGATTTGCAGAAAGTTTAGTATGAGACATTTTGCAAAAAAGACAGACTCCAGCCAGAACCCCTCCAGGAGTTTCAGCTTTTAAGGTCTGTAAATTGAAATAGACCCAATACATTATATTTTTTCACCCAAAAATGTGTCTGCTGAAAGCAGACTAAATCTCAGTGTAAAACTCTGCAGGAGCTCAGAACCCTGCATGTTATATCCCAGACATATGTAATCCGCATTATTTCCTCACCCCTGAAATTGCCATGGCCTCTTGTGATGGTAATTCCTAGGTGGAGGTTAGAGAAATAGATGGGATTTTAACAGGCCACTTGTAAAGAGAGGGGCTTAGTATAGACACCCAGGAAGTACTTTCTTGGTGATAAAAAGTAAGGTTATACATAATTGGAATACTGATGGAGGAGTAAAGGTGGCATCCAGGTGCCTATTTCAGAAAATGCAGCGTGTTAACGACTGTGTTGAGAATGAAGTTCATACATTGTAGGAGTTGCAAATGAGGTGGATTGTTAATGGTGCTCCCATTGTGTACACCAAATGTATTTCTGAAGTGTATGGTCTCTGTGAAAGTGCCAGATTGTACAGTAGAAATAAGTGGGTGCTTATGTGGACGGAAATGTTAGGATGTACATAGAAAGTAATGCAGTTGCGTTGGGTCAGTCAATAGAGGTGTCTGGTTTAGATAAAATGAGACACGGAAAAGAATGTTACTGATCTTCTTCACTGGTTCTCCCTCAATGGTGTATTCTATAGATTTAAAACCTGCATTGAATTATTCCCCTTTCGCTTTAAATACCCTTCTACCAGTCAGTATCATTCAGTGGTGGCTCTTCCACTAAGGCGGAGGAATGTCGCCCCACTGCCAGGGCCGGACTGGGAACCAGAACCTGCCTGGCAAAGTGCTCGGCCGGGCCCCCCGGAGGGGTTGGGGGGGGACGGCAGAGCTGTTTACCAGGGCCGGTTAGGGCCGATTTTGTTACAGGGCCAATATTGCAGATATGCTGCAAAAACGTCCCCGTAACAAAAACAGCCCCCCTGGGGCCCAAAACCGGCTCCAACCCTGGCGGCCCACCGGTGAAATGCCTGGTGCCCGCTACGGCCAGTCCGGCGCTGCCCACTGCTTTTCAGCAGAGTGAATAAAGGAAAAATAAAATTATGATAAATCGTTATTATCATTTTATTTATTCCTTCAACAGCAGCTTTGCGGGGTGGGGCAGGGCTGCTCTGCTCTTAGAGAAGGGGGAGGAGTGGTGGGCACTCTGAAAGTACGCATAAATGCTTGGCCAGCAGTCTTGGCCCTGCCAAACCGCAATGCGCACTTTGCATGTTCTCCACCCAGGCTGCATTGCTGTCTGGGTGGAGAGCATGCCCAGGCTTCCAGTCCCAATGGGGCTCAGATCAATCACAACACTGGGTTGCAGTGTTGTGATTGGCTAAGGGGAGCCTGGGTGCTTCCTGGGTGCTCTGTTTCTTTGCCTGGAAAGACGACGTGTAGAGATGCGGCCAGACGCAGCAAGGAGTTACGTTTATTTTTTTTTTTTACCCCCTCCTCCCCCACTTGGCCTCCACCCTGCCACCCCCAATCTGAGCCAGTTGCCAGTAATATCACTGACAATTTCACACTACTTCTTATAAAACAAATGTAGCCCTTCTCTTTCTTTATGCTCAAACTTCCCATTTCCCTTAAGATAGCTCACATGCTGGATGATCAAGATTATTTGAGATTCCCTTTGAAAGGTGTGTCAGCAAAGTAGGCATAGTTCACAATGATACATGGTGAAAGGACGGGTTGTCTAAACGCCTACAAAATATATCAGTCCAAGAGAACTGGTTTATACCTTTTCTTTCTCCGCTCTCGATCTTCTACAGACGCTCCTGCTATATTGTACAAACCTGTAAGAAGCACAGGCCAAAGGGTGCAGGGTAATGAGACCCGCACCATCCATAATAGCAAATACTCAGTTCAGGCACTAAAGAATTTATGGAAGAGGAGTGTCTATAGATTTTTTAGAAATCCATGAGTTTGGGGGAGTGCAGCATTCATTTAGGGTGGCCTAAATTGTTTCTGCATTCCTCAAAAAGGACGGTCTTGAAGGATCTTCTTAATTTTAATGATATTTAGGCATTTCCAATGTAGGAGCCTGATTTAGAGGTGGATTGTAACTGAAAATGCTAAGATTTTTGGAAAAAGCGTTTAAACTAGAGGAGAATCTACCGGTACAATTTCCCTCGTTATTGTGACAACAAGGTTGAGGAAATTACACTGATGGGTTTGTTTCTAGATTTAGCACTTGCTCGAGATCTCATAGCATATTCCATTAAATCTCTATTCTAATTAGAATGACTGGTTACTTTGTCCACTAGAGGGACCTGTGTTTTACAGTATGTCATGCATGGGATCTTGTGGATATGCACAGCTCTTTATGTGATGCAGGATAACTTGAAGTTTACTCTGATTTACAGGGCAAGTGAGTGAAATTCCCTGAGGATAGGGGTAATGTCATCAAAATTTAAATTGCTGATAGAATTATAGGCTGAGAGTCAGGTCACATTTAGAGTGGCCAAGATGAACTGAGGAGGGACTTAATTTCCATAATAAATGTAACCATATGTTGAGCTTTTGTGGCTGATCAAAAGTTATTAGGGGAGTAAATGCTTCTTTGTTTGTGTTTTTTATCAGGCACTGTTGCAGCTTGCAATTTCCATAATGCGTGTGAAATGGCTATTAATTTTTAGGTGAGTTTACAGGATTCTTTATGAGGAAGAGAAACGTCCTAGATCTAAGTATGAGCGGAAAATCCGTTCCGCTCGCGGATTTTGCGAATTTTCGGTAAATTCGCGATCCGCGAACTCCCGCGAATTTACCGAGAATTCGCAAATCCGCGAGCGGCGGATTATTCCGGGGGCAAAAGTTGAAGCCTGGCCTGTTGTAACTATTTTACGATGGCGCCGGCAAGCTGCCAGCGCCATCCTAAAATAGGTACTAAGTTAGCTTCAACTGGAAGCTCTAATAGATCAAATAAAGCAGGTGCTCGATTTTATCTATTAGAGCTTCCTGTTGAAGCTAATTTAGTAAGTATTTTAGGATGGCGCTGGCAGCTTGCCGGCGCCATCCTAAAATATTTACCATGCCCTTCCTGTGACTCATTCATCAGCCCAAAAACAATCGTGAGCGTCGTCGAGGCAGGTGTGCCTTCTTCACAAATCTACCGTGGAAAATCAGCTGTGATGCTGGATAGAGGCTTTTGCATCCGTGACTTTCACGAGCGCAATACCCGTGCTGTTTCTGTGACCAGGAGCTTATTTCTCTTCATCTGCTGAACTGATCTTTCTCTGACCTTTTATACACACTAGAAGCATGTGTGAACTCGCATGGTAGCCCTGCCCGTTTGGCCCCGCCCACACACTCGCGGTTTGCACCGTCTTCCCACCATTCACCCACTATGATGGACAGCTCACTCAAGGGACCCCTGCGCCCTTCGGGACGATTGCATAGTAACACACACATGGTTGCTCGAACTAGTTGATGCTCAAATTCAGTGACTCATTCATTAGCCCAAAAACAATCGTGAGCGTCGTCGAGGCTGGACAGGTGTGCCTTCTTCCCAACTCTACCGTGGAAAATCAGCTGTGATGCTGGATAGAGGCTTTTGCATCCGTGACTTTCACGAGCGCAATACCCGTGCTGTTTCTGTGACCAGGAGCTTATTTCTCTTCATCTGCTGAACTGATCTTTCTCTGACCTTTTATACACACAAGAAGCATGTGCACTGGCATGGAAGCCCCGCCCCAAATCCGCGGATCTGCAAATCCGCAAAATCCGCGGATTTTGCGGATCGTGGATCCGCAAAATCCGCCCATGCTTACCTAGATCCTGAGCTCCAATTTGGATGCATTTCGTGTTGTTAGGAGTAAGTGGTCTGTTTTGTTGGAGTTGAGCTGAATAATCTGCTTGGACATCTGCATTTAGCTGTTTAGGTGACAGAAAGCTTCAGTAGCTAAAGTTGTTAAGTGTAGATGGTATGGATGCATATTGGTAGATAGTGATACAATAGTTTTCCACTAGGATTCTCAGCGGTTCTATGTAAAACTGGAGAGCATAGCAGTTAGGACGGATAATAAGACAATGTTGCAAACTAATATTCTCAGTTCTAAATTAGTGTACCCATGCCTGACAAATTGGTCCAACTAGTATAATCCTTTTTAAAGGTTATGCATGATCTCAGATTCTATACTAGTTTTCATACTCAATTGTATTGAAAACCACAGAGAATCCAGGATGAGAATTTGAAAGATTCTGGTGTTTATTCTGTGAAAGTTTTGGTGAGACCAGGGTAGTGTTGCGAGATGGAGGCGTTGCTCATCACGGTGCTGAGGGTCACGGTGCAAGCAGCGGAGGCGTCGCCGCTGAAGTGCTGTCGCCGGCTGACGAACAGGAGTCGATGGTACTGTAAGGCCAAGGCTGAGGTTCGGGATAAGGGTGGTGCGTCGTGTGACTTACGAGCGGTGCCCTTGAACCACAGTGCAAGCAGTGGCGTAGGCTTCGGCGTAGAGCGCCGGCGTCAGGAAGGCCAAGGTGTCCTCGTGAAGGTAGGCGGTGAGATTGCGGTGCCCACAGGTCGCGGTGCGAGCAGCGGCTTGGTGGTGGCGTCAACAGGCGTCATCGTTGAGACTAGGGTTGCAGTGCGGCGGTGCACTCTGCTATGTCAGAACTTCAGCGTGAAGCGAGGCGTGCGGTGCCCACAGGTCGCGGTGCAAGCAGCGTCTCAGTGGCGGCATCAACAGGCATCGTCGGTTAGACAAAGGTTGCGGTGCGGCATTGCGGGGGTTCCCTGTAGGACACTGAGTCGGCAGCGGCGTCTTAGACGTCATCAAGATGCTTTTCGTCTGTTTGAAGCACGAAGCACACAGTCCCCAGTCCTGCAGGCAGAAGAGCTTGAAGTCTTTGGGGTTCCTGAGACTTCGTGAACAGGGGGCAAGCTCTACCTCACTCTCTTGGAGAGACTCACACATTATGTTGCAGAAAGTCCAGTACAGGCATTTCACTGCCCAAGACAGAAGCAGCCACTGCAGGTCATCACAGTAAAGCACCCAGCAAAGGAGTTGTTCCTTTTCACAGTCTTCTTGTTCCAGATGAGTTCTAAAGTTAAGGGGCCTGGGCCCCAGTATTTGTACACACAATTCCTTTGATCTTTCAGGCAGAGGGTATCTGTGTCCGGCCAGAACCAGTCTGGTCTACTCTGGTATGATTTCCTGGCAGGAGGTGGAGACGGTGTTGTCAGAGGAAGACCAGGCCCTTTTGAGGTGCAAGGAAATCTCCCCCCTTGTCCCCTATCACCTCCCAGGTCTATTTAACGTCTTCCTGACCTACCTGGACAATCTGGAGCCACACCGACACCCCAGCCTTCCGTCATCAAAACCCAGACAGGCAATCCACATTCCAGCAGAGGCACACAGGACGGCCAAGCAAAATATTACCTAAAAGGGGACTTTATGAACTCAGAATGAAAAGAGCACCCTCGCTAAAAGCTGCGTCTTTAGATTCTGAGTTCAGGCATACTTAACTTCATTTCCTTACCTCCTCCCCAGGGCCTGTTGGGTTTATAAGATGTTATAAACAACTGGCCCGATCTATCCTGCGGGGGAAGAGGTGACCTTACAATAGTGAAGAGCGAATTTGGCTGTCTTCACTATCAGGACACGCCACACACACACACTCGGGCATGTTCTGCCTTTCACATACAATGCACCCTGCCCATAGGGGTACCTTGGGCCTTCCTTAGGGTCGTTTGATATGTAAGAAAAGGGAAGGTTCCGTGACTGGCCAGTGTGGGCTCAGGCCGCATCAACATGGCAGTCGGAACTGCGCGTAGACTCTGCGATGGCAGGTCTGAGATACCTTTATCCATGATACTTGCGTGGGTGGCACAATCCATGCTGCAGGCCCGCGAGTAGCATTTGATTCACAAGCCCCGGCACCCGTAGTGCACTTTACTAGGGACTGATATGCAAATCAAATATCCAATCGTAAAAACTTCAATCCATAACATACTTTACCACAGGAGCACCTGCACTTTACCACTGATCAGCAGTGCGAAAAGTGCCTATAAACGTTACGCCAGCAAAAACAGAGTCAAAACCGGGAGGTCAGAAAGCAAAAACTCTGGGAAAACATGTCAAAAGATGCCAAGCCTAACAGTGACCTTCCTTTCCCTGATGAACGCGGGTCCCTGTTTGGCCTAAGTTCCTACCTCAGCCAACCAGGGATCCCTGGTCTAACACTGTGCTAATGATTCCCTGTAAAGAGTCAACCCTGGGGTTGACCAAATCCGCACCCAATACATCAGTGGTTTTAGGGAGCGCACTTACTGAATACTTTCTTTTCTGTTTTGGTGAATTGCTTTGTCGTTCATGTCATACAAAATTGCTTAGGTCAGGTGTCCCCAACCTGCAACATTGACTCAGTGGGGGGCCCCGGATTCCAGTAATGATTCAGTGGGAGTCCACAGAATTCAAAAGGTCAAGAACCGCTGGCCCAGATGACGTAAAACACTATATAGAACACGAAAATAAATACATATGTCGAAAGCCCCTGTGCATGGCCTAGTCGTAAGACGCCATCTTGGGTTGCCTTGCCCTAGAACAAGGGTTGGCTTTTTTTCAGATGTTGTATCAAGAATTAAATCTTACATTTTTTTCACTACACTTAAAAAAAAAAGGGCTATGAACCTTAACGGAGTGATAACACATTATCAAATGCAGGAAATTTGCCGTAGCAAAAGAAACACATGGCCTGTGCAATAATTTGCACTATAGGTACGCAATGTCTGCAATGGCTGACACATTCACACCATTTCAATAAAGGCACTGCTGAAAGTGGAGTGGATTTTCCTACATGGAAGGATTAGTGTGTGTTTTTTGCAGCTATGTGCGTGGCATTGAATCTATATGCTCTGTCGTCTGCATTTTGATTGCCATGAAATTGCTTCATTGTTGGCAAGGTTGCAAGCTAATGAAAATAGAAATATTAACCTGAAATGTTCAGTCGCTATCCAGCGACTGGTACTAATACATATTTAGAATTGGTGGTACGTTTTTGTTGTTAAAACATTTTTTTAAAGAAAGAAAAAAGGTGTTAATTTTTAACAGTTATTTTGGCAAGGGATATGGTATTTACATTCTTTGCAGATGTGTTGAGAAATAAATCTGCTTTTTGCTATTTTCCAGATTGTTTCAAGCAAGAAGATAATGCGACCCCTTATTTTAGCAAATGGCAAGCCAGCAGGAAAGGGAACAATTCAGGTAAGGTCGTTCTTTTCCTTTTCTATATATATATTTTTTTTACAAAATATGTCACTTTTCAGCGCTAATTGAACATCAAACTGAGATAAATGGCTGATTAGGCTGCCGATTATCAGCATTTTGTTTGTAGTTAAAGGACAGAGAACTAACATAGCAACAGGTTACTTAGCAACAGTAACCCTGTCTCAACGCAAACCCCTCCTCTACAAAAACATATTGTCAGAACATTCAGGCACATGAAAAGGCTTTTAGTGAAAGTACAATTTACTGCCATAAAAATGCTGGATGTTGTCATTCATAAGAGCTTCCCAGAAGAAGACAGAAGAAACCTGGCGGCTGGTGGGGCGGTGTGGGAGGACTGTTCTTATGTGCGTCTACTTGTGAGTGTGTTCGTGTCTGTGTGTTTTTACTTTTGTGTATGTGCCCTCACACACTTGTATATGAAAATGTGTGTGCATTTGTGTATACCAGATATGAGCATTTATAACGCATATATTCTCCTAAATACATAATTGCGCTAAGACGATCAGACGGTGCCTCCAATTGGCCATACTTTGGTAAAAAAGGTAGGCTTTCAGAAGATTCTGTAAAGGTGGAGTGATTTTTAGTTACCCGGGTGTGAATGGGCAAGGGATTCCTAAGTTAAGGGATAAGGACCCTTCCCATGCAAGAACACCTGGAGGTATGAAGAACCTAGGGGGGGAGGGGGGGATTCAGGAAGTGGATAAGTGTGGAGGGAGTGGACCATCAGTCTCTCAGTGAAAAAACTCCCATAGATAGAAACAATGGTGAACCAGGAAGTCTCCTAAGTTTGTTTTGCTTAGCTGCCGGTAGAATTGAAGCTGCCTACGTGGAACTGAAATTCTCATCTCCAAAGACAGTGGACTAGCCACACAATGAGATTTGAGATTTTTAAGTCTTTTTCCAAAAATTTGCTACTTTAGTCCTTTGGCCTGATCGAGTCTAGCAGACATGAAAGCATCGGTAAAAGCATGTTGGTGAGTTGTGATTTTCGAGAAGATGAAGTTGATGGAAGCGGGACACTACAGAGTTAATTGGGCAATTAGAGCAATCAAGTCATCAGATGTGTGTGTGTGTGTGGTATGTACATGTTCAGGCATGCAAGTGTGTGTCCATGGCTGGCTAGTCTTCCGTCTGGGACTAATCTGATCCATAATTTCAGAGGCTGCAGAAACTACAACCTTTAGGCAAACAAACTGGTTTCTAATGAATGTAAACATCTGCTTTTAAGATTCTGTGCATGAAGAACAAGGGTCTCCATCCCAATCTATTGCCCAGCTCCTGCTTCATGTATGAGAAGCGCTCATATATTAACGACTGTAAATAAATAAATCACCATTTATGGAGTCTAAAAAATGGCTCTATGGAAATAAGGAAGGTGTTACTTCGCACTCTCCGTGCTTACCACCATGTAACTTGGCCCTCAAACTTTAAAGCCTGAAAAAAGCAGAAAGGCCCACCTGCTCCTTGCTTAGACCCCTGCTTTAACTGAAATTAGAAAGATGTGGGAAGGAGAGGGAGCGATAAAGAGAAAGCTAATATGAAAAAGAGGGTAAACTGGCCATTCAAAAGGGTTCCAGTTGGTTTATCTTTGAAGACCTGCGGCCTTTAGAAGGAATCAAAAATGCTGCCACTCCTGGCTTTCACAACATATAAAAATAAAATAAAAATGGAGCGAGAGACAGAGAAGGGAAATGTGAGAGAGTAGAGACATTCAATGTATGTTGTTACTAATGGATTGTGCCTCAAACTATTAGAAAGAAGGAAATGCCTTCCTATATCAAAGCTCCTGGTTTCTCCGGCATACAAAAACAATCAATACGCCTCAGGGCGCTATTTCAGTGTAGTATTCAATTACAAATATCCTGTTGAAAAGTCTAAGTAGGTACATGTCATTGAAGTACCTACGTTTCTTGAAAGTAGTGATGCAGAAAGATTTATAAGCTTGGAGGCGCTTTGTGAAAAGTTTGACTAAACTAGAACATGGGACAGAGAGAGTGAGAGAGAAATGGAGAAAGTTTGAGAGAGGGACTTAAAGAGATAGAAAAGGAGGACAAAAGAGTATGGAACAATACAATGAATTTAGGCACAAGGTAGCTTATGGGTAACTGGCCTGGCTTTGTACAGATTTGATTAAGGGCTCCACCCCAAGAAGTAGTACTTTAATTACAAGCCATAGCAGAATGGTAACCCTAAATGTTCAGAGGTCCCCTGAACAAAATAGTCTGAAGGATGCCCCCCGGCCCCATATCTTTATGTTAAGGAATTGAGACGCTAAGGCATTGCAGTATTGGAGGAAAAGGAACCTATGGAATAATTTCACGGGTACCTCTTGCTCAATCAATCTGGGAATTGTATGCACGCTACTCACCCGTGAGGGTCTCAAGGCGCTGGGGGGGCCTGTAGATCTGTCTAGCCGAAGACCCAGGTCTTGAGGTTCTTCCTGAAGGTGTTCAGCGAGGGGGCTTGTCTGATGTCTGTTGGTAGCTCGTTCTAGGTCTTGGCTGCAATGTGGGAGAAGGATCTTCCGCCTGCTCTGGCTCTGTGGATGTGCGGGGTTTCGGCCAGTGCACGGTTGGAGGATCGTAGGTTTCTTGTGGGTACGTGGAAGTTGATTCTGGCGTTGAGGTATTTGGGTCTGTTGTTATGTAGGCACTTCTAGGTGTGGGTGAGGATTTTGAAGGTGACTTTTCTCCACTGGGAGATAGTGGAGTCTTCGTAGTTGCTGGGTGGTGTGTTCTTGTCAGGGGAGGCCGAGGACGAGTCTGGCGGCGGTGTTCTGTATTGTCTGAAGTTTGCGGAGTAAGGACTTGTTGATGCTGGCATAGAGTGCATTTCCGTAGTCCAGTCTGCTGGTGATGAGTGCGTTGGTGACTCCCTTCCTTGACTCGGGGGAGATCCAGTTGAAGGTATTGCGGAGTATGCGGAGGGTGTTGAAGCAGCTGGAGGTGACGGCGTTGACCTGTCTGTTCATGGTGAGTGATGAGTCCAGTATGATGCCGAGGTTCGTGGCGTGGTCTGAGGGGGTAGGAGGGCTTCCTAGGGCAGGCAGCCACCATGTGCTGTCCCATGCTGAAGGGGTGGTGCCGAGGATGAGGACTTCTGTCTTCTCTGCATTGAACTTCAGGCAGCTGTTGGTCATCCATTCAGGCAGCTGTTGGTCATCCAACAGCTTAGCGCATAAACCAACATTAAATTGGTCCCCTCATCTGGCCCTCACTCCCCTGAATCATCTCTCTGAGATCCGAAGCATCCTTGGTGTAGCAAGGGTGGTCCAGGCTCTAATGCTATCAAGGGGAAAAAACAGCCCCACTTAATTTTTGAGTAGTAAAGCAGACAACATTGATGCGCAGTGGAACTTTCAGAACCCTCGCCTTCTCTCTGAGGCCCAAACCAGTTTGTCTCCTTTGCCTGTTCCTCTCATCCCTTTGGCCAGTATATGAAGGCCTTAAGGAGCACTGATGCATCAATGGTGCCTTGATGGTACCTTGTGCCTAGTGTTAGCCAGGAACAATGGCCCATATTTGTCTTTTACATAGCACGGCAGAAAACACTGGCGTGCTTTGGGCCCCTTCTTATGCTTGGAACACGGTGCCACAGAACCTGAAGAACAAATGGTAGCTGCAGTCCTCGCTGTCTCATCGGCATTTTGTGTTTAAAAAAAAAAACATCTTCCCTTCCTCTTTCACCCATGTCTCTGATCCTTTGAAGGAGTAATGGCCGATTGCTCAGAGACTTAGGGGCGCAGGCCTTCTGCTTCTGAATGAAAGACGATCCGCTTCTTCAGCCTCATCTCTCACCCTGTCAACTGCCCTTAACATATCTGAAGGGAGACAGTCTAGGAGCACTGTGGCTTTAGGGCTGTGCAACTGGTGCAGCTGTACCTGGCAACGCTGCATTTAGGAATATTTATAGGGTTAAATGCACCTGATAAAAAGTTCCATGTATGCCCAGCAATTTGTAGGCAGTGATTAAACTGTCCACATGACTCTGGTGATTGATTACCTTTCGGGTGAGATTTGAGTTTTGTCTAGTGGTAGTTTTGACTCATCATGAAGTAGCATGGAGGGTTAATGTGCCTGCTGCAAAGCACGTGCAACATGCTGATTGCAGAATTGTATTCTAGATATTTACAGTTCCTAAGTTACATTCTTCTGATGTAGTAAAGCTATAACTAGGATTAAAGTGCTCCATGCAACTTGCAAGGCATAGGTTTAGAAGCTTATATTTTTCCTCAGTTTCTTGCCATCCTAAGCTTGCCAAAAGGTTGTTTTTTTTGTGTGGAAATGAACTCTTTATCAGTGAAGCCAACTCCGACCACTGTGTTAAGTTTTAAACCCTGAGTTTGTGCTCCTCCAGATCGAGCACTCTTAAAATATACTGCCTATCAATGGGACTCTTACCCCTTATAGTCCTCGTTACCTATGAAACATTTCCTATACACTGAGTTACACACTTATATGATCACTCTTCTCTGCATAATGTGTATGATATAAAGTGCTCTGACACCATACATTGGTATGAGTAGCACTACAAAAAAAATTAAATTCATGATAGAGTGGGGCTATGGAGAAGAGGAAGGGGGCCCTTTGAGATTGGTAGTGAGAATCGGAGAAGGGGGGGATATCAAAAAAGGTTATCGCACCTGGAAGCATCAGTGATAAAGCTATCCCTGTCTAGAAGCACGCAGAATTAGCAAGGCGCACTTCCTAGCCATCTTTATTTACAAGCATCGGCAGACCACTTCTTCTCTAGACCTTGGTCCCAACTGCATGCTGGGACATTCGCGCCCTCCTGAAAATGCAATCACGGGGGCACACACTTCAGTCCGATGAAGACTGCTGCCTAAAATCGGATCACTAAAATTATGCAACAGAGGTCGACCAAATTAGGTGGTAGTGCTGGGTAAATTGTGTGGAAGGAAAAGGCAAACTATACAGCATTTTGTGGTAGTATTATTTAGTTGATTTGTCATTCTTACACTGGGCGAGAGTTTCACATAATTAGTGCCACTATAGCACCCAAATACATCAATAAGCAACTAAAGGGTGACCAGTCAACCTTTGCGCATAGCTTTCCACTGCGATGCAGCATATGTTGCTTTTTTCCGTTTGAGCTAGAAACAAAATAATATTTGTCAATATCTGCACCTTTTGCAGCACATGATGGATTAGATGATAAATGTGGCAAACCGATATTACTGCAAAAACTCATAATTCCATTGGCCCTACCTAAAAAATCACATATCATGGGTATAGCACCTTCTGGGTTCAATGTACTATGAATTTCAAAATAGATAATTAAAATGTTTACCTATAGAGCACCCATCAGAATTCAAAGCTGTTTAAATAATATGTAAGTAACTGCAATGCGATAATGTGAACCCTGGTAGCGCTTTGTTAGGCAACATTTATTATTTTTAATCAAAGATTCTTCAATTTTATGGGCTTAAACAGTCTAAAGTGAATGTGTTTGCTTACAATACCTCTACAAGCCTGTTCACTAAGTTGTTTAAACTCAGACTTACAACTTTTAAAAGCAGTGATGAAGAGAAATATGTATCATTCATGATTCAGAGAGCTTAAAAGATGTGTATTATAGGCCATCTGTGAGACTTACATTTGAATAGGGAGATCACTTTTATGTAAGTTAGACACACACACATTCTAGTGTCGATTTCAGTTTTAAAAAGTGAGAGCACTCTTGGATGGGCCAGGAAAATAAAATACTCATTTCTTTACTACCCACAAATTGGTAGGAGATTTGGTGCTCACAAAGCTATAGGAATGCACCTCACTGCCCAAGCTACTGTGAGCATCTAGTTACCTGCAATGGATAATCATTCTTATGAATCCTACAGTTGGAGTTCACCTAAGTGGGAGTGGGTCCTCGCTTGTGAAGTTGTGATGCCTTCCCTATTATTGCCTCATATATATACAGGTAAGACAACTATGGAGTAAAGTGAACTAGCTAAGTTAGTAAGTGAGTAAGTAACTAACAGCTACTGCAAGTAATTGTGTATCTAGGTTGTTGTAGACAATATAGGTCATGGCAGGATCCTTCCTAATGGACAAGATAATTAGAGAGGTATAACTCCCTGTAACTAAGCGATATCATATACTCCTACAAGCAGATAAACAGGCTGCGTAAAAACTAAAGTCAGCAGTGCAAAGTAAAAGTTAAACATAAAAAAACGACTTCAAGCATACATTTCGATGAAATAGAATAATTTACTCCTTTTTTTTTGTAACAAACCAACCCACCCTCTCCACCCACAACAGGTCCACCCATCTCCCAAACAATTGACCCAACCA
Organism: Lissotriton vulgaris; assembly: GCF_964263255.1. Taxonomy (NCBI): domain Eukaryota; kingdom Metazoa; phylum Chordata; class Amphibia; order Caudata; family Salamandridae; genus Lissotriton; species Lissotriton vulgaris. The sequence continues at coordinate 240,464,423 of NC_141700.1, read as the reverse complement.
CCAATGTCCAAAGAACGTCCAAAGAATACAAAACACTGTCTCCACTCCCTTCCCGCCCTCTCCATCCACAACTAGTCCCTCCCACCAAAACAATTTTTATTAAAGAGGACTTTTTCTATTTGGCTCCGGAGCAGGTGCAGGTTCCTCTCCATCCTAACGAGCCAGCTCTCCATAGTGTCCAGCCACTGCAGGACCCCTCATAATAAGACTCAATGTCTTGAAAATATATGCAAAGTTAGGTAATATTGTTTTCTGATATTAAGCTGGTGCCCTACCATTAAGGAGGTTTTTAGAAGAAAATTGAATCCTTACTCAAAGTCAAAAATTCCTTTATTCGGTTTCCATTTTTTTTAAAGAAAACCATAAAAGTACAGATAATCCTTACTCAAGAATGGTGCATTTGAAATTAATAAAGCTTCACCAGATAATTTCGGATAAACACTGCTTGAAGAAATTAGGATACTTCTTTTTTTACTTCTCATGGATTTAGGTGAATTTAAATCTGTATTAAGTTCTGAAAAACAAATTCGAAATGTGCCGTTGATAGTATACAGATTAATTTGAAACACAATTTTCTATTGTTTCATTTAAATTTTGAAAATAGGTGGCCGCTTTTTCATTCAAGTTTCTAAGCCCGAGTGCAAGCTGCTTTTAATGCTGTTTGTAAATGTTCACCAGAAAATCTGTGTAAGGTACATTTGTGATTCTCCTATTTTGCTGATAAGATGAAAAAGCTCCTCTAGGTCCCAATATTGTATTTCTAGAACTTGCAGGTTCTATAACAGACATACATTTTCTTTGCAGTGGTCTGCTGTAATGTGTAGGCCCTGAATCAGAAAGACAAGAAAACATGATTTCAGGGAGTGTTAGCGCAACATTGAGTGCACAGTTCCTAGCTTGATAAATGTCTAATTAGGGTTTCAAATCGGATTTAGCTATCCTTTCTGGAATACATATTTGTCTTTATACATCTGATTATGTTTGTGTCTATGGGGCAAGGTAATTAGTCTCATTAAAGAGTTACAGATGCATAATCGGATGAATTCCTAGCACTGATGAGGCACTCTGCAGAAACTTGAGTCTTTTTATCTATTCCTAAGTGCACCATAGCCTTCCCTGCATTGCATGTTTCTACCTGTGATCTATAGGGTTTGTTTGCATTCCCTTCTGGGGTGCCCTCACTTGACAGTCTATTGTTCCCATGAACATCAGAGTCAATATTGATTTACATAGGCTGGGCTTCTGTCTTCAGTAGCGCAGTGGGCAAAAACGATGGGCTGGAATGACTGACTGAGGGGTTCAGACTACTGGCAAGCAGTCCTCCCATTCTCCCTAAACCTTGGTTATGCCAATAAACACAGTTTAGCACGACATTTTCTCCTTTAGTCTCCAGTTTTTTTTAGCAAATCCTGCTCTGTCTTAGACCACTGCAACTTCATACACTTGGGACTGTTTAAATCAGCTCTTTGTCACCCATTCCTGCTCACCTTCTTGCAAAAGTATAAAAAGTAACTTGAATTTCCTTCAATTGCCATTTTCATAACGCGGTAGAAACAATGGTTTCCCATTGGCCTCTAGTGCTGTATTAATGCAGCTTCAAGTATCCCTGCTAGCTTCTTGCCTCCCCCGCTCAAATCATGGATTTCATTTAGGGGTCACCAGGGGTCGCAGCTGCGACCCCTGTCTTGCCCTTTCAACCCCAGGCACTGCATTTGCGACCCCTGGTCTCAGAGGCAGCAAAATAAGGGACAGCTCCTCTTTATGGACATCGATTAGGTCCAATCTCTTTGCTTTTGTCAAATTATTTTTAATTACACTAATAGTGAATAACAATAAAATATTCACTATTGGTGTAATATAAAATGGAGCACAATTAGCTGGAATATGACCCTCCTTGGCAGCGGAGAGAAGTAAAAAATGTGTTTGAATGTGTTTGTGTACAGTGAGAGTGAGTTTATGTGTAAACATGTGTGTGGGTGAATGTAAAGGTCAAATGGCATGTGATGTCACTTCGGCTACTCCAGGCCTTTTGGTGAATGGCATTCATGGTCCGAATTTCAAGAAGAACACTTCCCGTCTCACTCCAAGGTGCCAAATGCTACCACTCTGTTCACCTTTGTTGCACCAAGACATCACTGTGACACTCCACCGCTAGTGCCTATGTACATTTATGTGCCTGGACAGTAAAGCTCTTGTAAACAGCTTTACTTCCTTTAGTGCTGTGCTAGTTTAGTATGAGTTTCTATGCTGTAAATGTTTTCATATATAAATTGTGTTTTCATTTAAATGCATGTCATATTTCAGCCTCATTATATCCCCTGTTGAATTCCCTACACAAATCTGTCAGGGTGGTGCACTGCCTCCAGGTCTGTTACAGTCTATTTGTAATTACATTATCACTCAGCATATTTTTCAGTGAAGCTACAAGAGGTGATTCAGCATAGATTGTTTCTTTTATTCACTCAGGATTTGTGGTGTGAATTAAGCTACGAAACTTGAAATATCACCTGTGCAATACCTTTAGAAATGTTTGCAATGTAGAAAAAGCAAAACCTTGTCAACGTCCTGTTCGAGGTAGGCACATTTGATGTCAAACATACTACACGCAGGGCTGCTGTAGTGCTATCAAATTGCATTATTTTAATTCAGTTTTCCTGACCTAGCCATCTGCTATGAAGCTTCATTGCGTTGGTGACATTAAACTGTTTGGGTTCTCGTTTTCTTTCTTCAGATAACGGCGCAGGAGCTGTCAGATAACAGAGTAATAACCCTAAGCATGGCTGGTCGAAAACTGGATAAAAAGGTCAGTTGTCGGTTTATTTTCTGCACGCCAGTGAGTGGTTCTGAGAGTGAGTGTCGTGTCAGTGTACCTTCAACAACAGGCAGAAGGTTCTGCTTCAGGGACGCCATGGCCCTGATCACAAGGAGCTCGGACTGGGGTGAGGTATTTACCCTCACCCTGAGGTATGTTCTGATTAAGGTCAATACCTCCTCTTCCAGGTTTTGTATTTGGATATGAGGTATAACGTGTTGCATTTATATTTAATTATTCAAACAAAAAGGAATGCCCAAACCCTCAAGTCTTAAAATGACGATTATTTGATAAAGACCAAGTGCAAATTCATGAAACCTGGTGAGGTACTTTTATTTATACCCATCACTCATATTTTATACTTTTTTTTTAATTATTCTTTTAGGCAGAAATAGATACACATTTACACCATCGCAAAACTAAACAATAATGACAAAGGATAAATCAAAAGAAACATCAAATTAACTCAGAACATTACACGTTAAAAGGTTCATTTCATCAATGTTTACAAATCAATTCCTGTTTCAAGACAAACAAAGCAATGTGAAAACAAGAGCAGAAACAGTGTATATTCTTTTGGCAATAAATCACTCAATGATATGATTGGCTCTTGTGGATATGCCGACGCGTTTCAGGTTCGAATAACCAGTTTTCGAACCCTCATCAGGGCTTTGTTATTTGTCTGTATATTTCAGGCTCGCGATTTCAAATGGTGGACCTGGGGAACGATGCTTCAGGCTTTACTTCTCCATGTGCACCGTCCGGCGCCTCTTGGAGGGAGGAGGTTGTAATCACTATGTTGGGAATCCTTAAGTCTTCATCCTGGATTAAGAAGACACTTCGGGTCTCTATCATTCAATGGCGGTTTGTTTATAACCTGGATGTAAGACCAGGTCTGTTCTCCAGGCGTCTTTTCCGTGTGTCTTTCCCGTGTGTCCCTCTATCGCTCGTGGCGCACTGATTCAATGCACTCGATGCCTTCAATGTGGGGCTCCCAATGGTTAGGCATATCCACAAGAGCCAATCATATCATTGAGTGATTTGTTGCCAAAAGAATATACACTGTTTCTGCTCTTGTTTTCACGTTGCTTTGTTTGTCTTGAAACAGGAATTGATTTGTAAACATTGATGAAATGAACCTTTTAACGTGTAATGTTCTGTGTTAATTTGATGTTTCTTTTGATTTATCCTTTGTCATTATTGTTTAGTTTTGCGATGGTGTAAATGTGTATCTATTTCTGCCTAAAAGAATAATTCCAAAAAAAAGTATAAAATATGAGTGATGGGTATAAATAAAAGTACCTCACCAGGTTTCATGAATTTGCACTTGGACTTTATCAAATAATCGTCATTTTAAGACTTGAGGGTTTGGGCATTCCTTTTCCTTTTTGTTTGAATAGTATAACGGTCCAGCCCCCCCCCCCCCCCCCCCTGTCCCGCCAAGGACCTAACTCCTTTGTTTACGCATTTATATTTAAAGCACCATGTTCTGCATGTTTTACAGGTTTTTCTTTGCCTTTTCCGAAATAAAGGATAGGAAGAACGTGTTAAAATGTGTCCGGGGAACCAATGTGGAGAGGTTGATAATGATTACATAGAATGCGGGCCTAAAGTGCCAACATTGCTTTTTGATAAATTCTTGAAAAATAAAAAAAATGTAAGGTAGTGTTCAGCTGCAAAAGACTGAAGTTTAGAATGGGAAAAAAAACCAAATTCCAAAGCAATTGGTCCCTCCCATCACCCCTATAGACATCATGTTGATTCTTTGTAGGTGGGCTGTCCATCAAGTCCATGGCATTTGGTGGAAGGTTACATTTCCCATGTGTGACAGTGCCTCAAGTAATCCTTTGGCTGGACTACAGCTGTGACATGACATAGCCTGCAAGCACGCAACACCCTCTCACCCCCCCAGCCCGTCGTGTCTGTCAGCCCGGCTTAGACAGCTTCGTGGGCTGGTGACCCTCTAATTGCAGCCGCACCGAATACTTCACAGGTCTTTAAAATACCATTTACTTGTTAATGAGGCTTTTGTTGCGTTTTCACCCCTCCTTGGAGCCACTCTGCCTATGGCTTGAAGAATTACCCCCCCCCCCACCCCCCCCTTCTGAAATTTTTTCAGCCCCCCTCCGAAATGTGGCTCTAGTTGCCCGCCTGGTAGCCTGTAGTTGAGAGGCAAAGCAGTCCATGATTGTAGGCTCCTATAATAACAGTAAATGCATCTAGATCTCCTGTCAACTATAAAATAACAATAAATCCAATGAAGGCTCACCAGAAACATGTTTATCTGTGTAAGAAGTGCATCTGTTAGTAGATCATTTTGTTTCCTATGTACATAAAACAAAAACGAATTAAAGTTTAAATATTAGATAAATAGATCAAAACTTACTTTTTTTATCTGAGTATCGTTATAGCGTTAGAGACAAATTAATTGAATAAGAATGAAACACATATTACCGTAATGGGCATAAAGAAGACCACATTTGAATGTGCCATATTTGTTTACAAGTGCATGAAATCAATCTGTCCCTCTGAGAGTGCAGGAAAAGGTCAGTCAATATAAGCGTCCATTTTGCTATTTTTAGATGCAAGCAGCTATTCCTGTGCAACTTCAGTCTCTGTAGCCTTTGAATAGACTCCTCAGAAATATGCTTGGACAAGTATACTGTTGTAATTGAAATCCAGTTTGTGTTCTTCTCTGTATTTAGTTTTACTGACAAGACAAAATTGATTCATGTTTTTTTTTGTATTAGAACCAGGATGCTGATGATTCAGCCTCCCTTAAAGACACTGTGCTAGTCACCTTTGTATGTTCATTTGTTGTCCTCATCGCCAGTGTTGTAGTACGATATTCCTCAATACATACTGCACACAGATGAAGGGGAATACGTTTTTAATTCCTGACGCAACCTCAAGTCGCCTCAACTGACCAGCGTAACTGTCAAACAGAACCTTCCATATTGGCATATTCCATAATATCGGAGGGCGAGCCAAAAAGGGACAAGCCAACAAAACCGTCGCTGCAAAATAAAAACGAAACCAATATAGAGGATACATTTTATGGAGAGGGATAAAAACTAATAAATAGAAGAAATAATATTAATAAGATCCAACAACTTGGCTGTCATGATAACGTGTGGCTGGATTTTCAGAATTTCTGTTCAGAAAATAAAGAGGCGGGCACCCACATGCTTTCTTTTAAAATACAATGAAAACATTACCATTTATGTTGTTAATGTTACGTTCACTTGTAACGTGCACAGCTACTCATGAGTGTCCCAGCACGATGCCACAGAGGTAAAGAAATGAGTCTTAAGTTTCCTTTTAAACAACACAGGATCCTGGATGGAACGTAGGACCAAGGGAGAGCATTCCAGGCCACACTGGCCTTCACAGCAAAAGAGCTGCCCCCTAGCCTCTGAAGCTTGAAGCGTGGGGCCCGGGCAAGGTGAAGGGACATAGAAAGAAAAGCGTCTCTGAAGATAGAGGGCCACATCCATGGAGAGCCCGATGGGCCAGGACCAGAGATTTGAATTTGACTCTGTCCGCCACGGGGAGTCAGTGGAGGGAACGCAAATGATGAGACACACTGTCCCTCACCGCAATGCCCAATAGCAGTCTAGCCTCCGTATTCTGAACCACCTGTAGTTTTTTCAGCAGGTAGCCTGGAATACCAGCATAGGGGGCATTGGCGTAGTCCAGACGTGACAAAATCGGAGCACAAGTCACTGTTTCTTTCGCTGCTGGCAGAAGAAATGGGAAGAAGTTCCTGAGAGTCTTAAGGAGGCCCAAGCAACACCCGGCTAATTTCTTAAAATGCGTTGGGAAAGAGAAACTCTCATCGAACCATATCCCCAGATTCTTTGCGGGCTTGCCTGTGGAAGATGGCAGAGGAAAATCAGGCGGCCCCAGTAGCTCTCGGAAATTGGGGGGGAATTTGTCAAATAACAGGATCTCTGACTTCTGTTCATTACATTTCAACTGTGCGTCCGCTAACCAATTAAAAACGGGGGCCAGGCATTGTTGCGCCACTAGGACAGAGTCTGTTGCTTTATCCCAAGTGAAAAGCAATTGGGTGTCATCCGCATAGGCCATCACCTTAGCCCCAAGCTCCACTGCCAAATATATCAATGGAGTGACATAGATATTGAAGAGGAGCGGGCTAAGGGCGCAGCCCTGCGGGACACCAGTAGTGACCAACTGAGAGGAGGAGAAGCACAGGGGAGCCAGATATGCTCAACACTGTCCTCCAAAAAAGACCTTACCCCGCCTCAGACAGCCCCCGTCACACCAATCCCTGCTAATCGGGTCAGCAGAAGATCGTTCGGGACCGAGTGGAACGCCGCAGAGAGATCCAGCAAAATGATTGCCGCTCTCTCGTCTGCATCCAGACACTCCTGAATATCCTCGGTCACCTCTACTAAGACAGTCTACGTGCTATGAGAGGCTCGGAACTCTGATTGATCTGGGTGCAGGAGTGCCTCTCTCTCCACATTCTCTGTGAGTTGTTTATTAACCGCCTTCTCACAGACCTTGGCAATGGCCGGTAGGAGAGAGATAGGATGGTAATTCCCTGGATTAAGATGATCCAAGGAAGGTTTTTTGAGGAGAGCCAGGATCTTCGCCTGTTTCCAAGCCAGGGGAACAACAGCTGTCTGAAGCGACATGTTAATAATAAGGCTCACTTCTGCATTCACGCTCGCTGCCACTGCTGCCAGAAGCCTGGCCGAGCATGGATCCGAGGGCGAGCCAGACTTAGGCCCCATGAGGATTTTGAGAGATTCCGAGGGGTCAACGGGTCTAAAGACTGACGGAGAGCAGGTAGAAGCAACCAGTTGCACTGCTGCAGAACCCACCCTGCTGTCCACTCCAGAAGGAAAAGCTGCCCGGATAGCCTGGATCTTATCCCTAAAGGAGCAGGCTAGCGTGTTACAACAGGCAGGTGAGGATGGAGTCACTCTCGTTTGTGCACGCGGAGACATGAAGCTCTGCACTATGTAGAAAATCTCTTTAGAGTTGTTACTAGCAGAGTCAATGCAAGCTGCAAAGAATTGCCCCTTGGCCAGTGCAATGGCTTCATAATATGTTTTTTGCATGGCTCTGAGCCTTTGCTGAGCTACAGGGCCGTAGCCGCACCTACGCCAGGCCCGCTCAAGAACATTACACTCATGCTTTACAATTTTAAGGGCGGAGTTAAACCAGGGTTCGGCAGGTGATTCTCTAGCCAGCCTAGTGGGCTGAGAGGTGGCCACGGAGACAGCCGCGCGCAACACCCAGGCAGTAAACCCCGATAAACACTCCACAAGATCCCCAGACAGATTGGGCCTGGACCAATCCAAGGCCTGACTGTAATCCTGAGGATCGATTTTCCCAAGAGCTGACTTCTGAAAAGAATGCACCACTGTTTCAGCATTGGATACATCCCCTAAAAAGTATGATATAAAGTGATCCGACCAGGACACAGGGCAAGGGTCCCGTAGAACAATGGGGAAATCAGTACAGATCGGGTCCAGTACATGGCCCGCCTGATGCGTGGGAAGACTGACACACTGGTTGAGTTGTGCCAGATGCAAGATGTCCAGCAGGTCGATCACCTCCTTGGAATCTGGTCGATCAAAATGAATATTAAGATTACCCAGAACCATATACTGGGAGTATCTGACCGCCCTCAAGACAATGGCATCACCACAGGTCTGTATAAATAGTCCCACCGGGTCCAGGGGCCTATAGATCAGGGAAGCTCCCAAGGTAAAGTGGACTGATAAGCGGATGTTAAAATCGAGAACCTCACAGCAGTCCCATGCCATGGTGTCCCCAATCGAATATCACATATGTTTTTATAGACCACGCCACGCCCCCCCCCCACCACCCCCCCCCCCACTCTCCCCCAGGCGGTCTGCTCTAGAGATCTTGTAGCCCACTGGGATGGCCAGCGAGACAATGGGATCAGAAGAGGGATCAAGCCAGGTCTCCGTAAGAAACAGCATATCAAGGGAGTGGTCTTCCAAGAGGTCAAAAACATCCACATAGTGTTTCCTGAGTGAGCGGGCATTGATCAGGTCAGCCTGAATAGAAACATCCTTAGCCTGCTTATCAGGCAGACTAACCTTATTAGCCAGGGGATCAGACCCCGGCTCCAGTTTGAAGCCACACGCTGAGCAAGCAACAAGCGGAGCCTCCGCCACGTCCCAATTATAAAAATGGCAACGTGTAGTAGCATCCAAATCACGTAGTGTATTTCCCGCTGTATGTGCTTTTCTATATTTTGATCTGTATGTCTTTGCAGTTCACCACTTGCAATGCAAACATCATCTGCTGATGTCTTTTCATGACATTGTTTTGAGGGCACAGCTTAGATCTTCTAAAGCGGTCTGTTCAGGAGAGGGGGTCAGCTTCCACAGTGCTGTGGCCTAAGATGTTGTTTCACTATTCGATTTTCTTTCTAGTACAGCTGGTGGCAACACACACAAAGTTGTCCAGCTATTACCAAACTAACTGCCTCAAACAGAAACCCAGAGATAATGGCTTCATCAATACTTGCATTATTCTTGGTGGCAGAGAAGGTTGAGTGAGGATGGGTAAAAAAACAATAGGAGACATGGGAGGTTAGGGGTTATTCTGCAGGGGGACACCCAAACATGAGAGGCTGAAGGCTAATTGCTCAGAGGGGTTTTAGCTGCATTTCAAAGGCAGGCAGCAGAGGCCTTTAACACCTCTGCTGCCTGCTGGCCTGTTGATCGCCCTCTCTTTACTGGCTCAGTGGCAGCACAGAGCCAGTAAAGAGAGGGTGAACAGCAGTTTTTTCAAACATATTTTGCGGGCACTTTTGTAAAAATCACAACATTTCTTTCAAATGTGCCTATTTCACGATTTTTTGGCAAATCGCTAAATCCTGAGGGGTCTGACTGTGACATGAAAATAATGTGAGCAGCGGGTGCAAGCTTGGTATTTTGTGGTGCAACATGTTTTCAAGGGTGCCTGCATAGGAAGACTGCAGTTTATGTAACATGGGAACAGAATATTTTATAATTTAATTTTTTTGGAAAGAGAGTTTTGGAGTCATTTTTAAACTTACAAAAGACTTTTTCAAGTACAGGGGTTTGCCGTTTTGTTTCCCTTTATTGGAAATGTCTTCCTTGAGCAATATGTATCGTAAAAGATTTGAAAAGTAAGTGCATGGTTATAGTGTGTGTGTTTGTGTATGTATGTGTGCGCGTGCGTGCACGCCTGGCCACCCGTCTCACCAATCGAACAAACCCTCTCCTTGTCCAGTCCTTACACTAATGAAGAGGTGTGTGCCCCTCTGAATTAAGACACCATGTTAACTCTGTTACACAATATTTTTCATCCATCGCCACATTAGGCTCTCTCCTTCACCTGGGCAGACTTTATTGAGTGCCATCCCCAATATTTTGAAACCTTTTCTTGATAGGTCACTGCTTTGTCTTTGTTCAGCCAGAGAACTTTTCAAAACAGTCACTGCTTTATCAGCATTTGGTGAAAGCAAAGAATTTGCCCCAATACAGATTTCGGTGATAAACTAGTAGATTTTTGCTACAACAAAGTAAAAAGGGTATACAATGAGTTCTTTAGCTGTCAAGCTGTGGACAACCCAGATGAGCTGAGTCATCTTAGTCAAGGCGAGGCCACTATACTATGTTCAATCACTTAACGCCCGAACGAGTGTAGAGACTTATTTTGTTAACCAAATCTGGATCTCCACTGGACCCCTTTCCAGCCTTGGTCCTTCATATGGTCCCCAATATTATTGCAGGCCATTTAGCACCCCTCCTAAAGAATATTCTGGATGCAGGATCCTTTCCAAATATTTGGAAAAAATCTCTAATACGGCCCATCTTGAAAAAACCCTTGCATGAACCCAAGGAGGTCAACAATTATCAGCCTATCTCCTGTCCCCCGTTTCCATCCAAAATTCTTGAAAAAGCTTTCAATGAAGACCTGATTCATTTCTTATAATCTAATGACAAAATGGACCCTGCACAACATGGATACACAGTAAAGAGTCAGCACTTGTTGCAGCCACCGAGGAGATTTGCATCCAATTAGATGGAGGAGGGAAGGCAATACTGATTTTGCTAAACCTCTCAGCCCCATTCGATATAGTTAATCCTCAAATACTCATCCAGCGTCTATCTGAAATAGGGATCACAGGCGAAGCCTCAAATATATTAAGATCTTTCCTAGAGAACAGATGACAAACCGTAGTTATGGGAGAACACAAATCACATCACTCAGCCCCACCATGTGGGCTATCCCACTTATTCTCGCTATCCCCAACTTTGTTCAATGTCTATGTTACCCCATTGGCCAAACGTATCCGCTCTCATGGTTTTACTGCCATCTGTTATGCAGACGACACTCAAATAGTGGCGTCTCTATCATCCAAGCCAGATGACATGGCAGTAAAATTTAACAACTGTATGGTTCACATCATCAGATGGATGCGGGACAATTGTCTAAAGTTGAATACCGATAAAACTGAGGTGGTACTATTCGGTAAGGAACATCTTTCTGGAACACATCTTGGTGGCCAGAAGTAGCCGGGCCCTACCCATCTCCAGTAAAAAAAGGTAAAAAATCTATGTGTTACTCTAGATGACCAGCTGTCCTTATTGGACCAGGTCAATTGCATTATATCGTCCTGCTTTTACACTCTGAAGATACTCAGAAAAATTACCTTTCATTCCTATGAACCTAAGGAAAACAGTAATTGTTGCCATGGTGTTATCAAAAATCGATTATTTTAACGCCCTCTATTTGGGTACAAACAAGATGACCTTACGCAATCTTCAATCACTGCAAAATGCAGCAGCACGATTACTGCTTAAGATCCACAAATTCATTCCAGTATCCCAAAGTATTCAAGATCTGTACAGGCTTCCGGTCCTAGCAGGGGTCCATTTCAAGTCCTGTGCATTGTTCACAAGACACTCTACGGGGTCGGACCTGCCAATTTCAGCAATCATATCAGATAGTACATCCCAAAACGCAATCCTAGGTCATCAACCTATTGGTCATTTCGTGGGTGAAGACCGTAAAATGGGGTGTCAGAAGTTTTTTTTTACTTCGCCTCTAAGCTCTGAAATACTCCGCCTTTTAGTCTGAGAAGTCAAGTCAACAGACAGTTGTTTGGGAAATGGCTAAAAACATGGCTGTTTGCATCCAAGCCATAATATCTGCCTATTCCCCCTGCTCAAGATTTAGGGCCCGATGTAGGTGGTTAAATACCGGTCGGTATCGGTGAAATTCGGTAAATTTCACCTTTACCGACCGGTATACCAATTCCTTAATACCGATTCCTTATTGCTCTTGCACTTAAGGAATCGATAATACCGATTCCTTAAATGCAATGTAGGAAGCTCATAAAAGAGTGCTTTTGGGCCTTAAGAAATCAGTAATTACCACCAACTTGAAGTTGGTGGTAATTACCGAATTCCTGCAAAAAAGCACTTTCTGACAGGTGGCCAAGATGGCAGTGTGAGCCGACGAGCTTTGCCGAGCTCCCGCCGCCGGCCGCCGTTTATTAGCATAATTACAGCACTCGACCCGGCCCGAGCGCTTTCCTAGCGGGCCTGAAGCCGGCACTACTGCGACGGAGTTCTGGAGAGCAGCGTTACCGGTCACCGGCGCACGATCCCCGCTGACCCTGCCCGGTGCTGTTGCGGCCGTTACAGCCTGAGGCGAGCGGAGCAGTGAAAACGAGGCCGTGGTGGGCGGAGCCCGGACGCCGCCTCAGGTGCACCCAGAGCCGGCGGCTGCAGCGACGGCAGGCCCGACCCGCGCTGCGGTGCGCGAGGCCCCCTGTGATCCCTGGACGGGGGCTTCTGCGGGCCTGCCACATCTCCTCGTCCCCTTAGCGGCACAGCCCTGAAGGCCACGGGCATTACCGGTGCCTGCCGGTGGAGCGCGTGAAGGTGCCTGGAGGACGGCCCTGAGAGCGGAGGTGAAGAGCGGGGGTGGACCGGCGGCCCCCCAGCGCCCGGCGAGACGGCATCAGAGGAGCGGGGATCACGGAGAGAAGGCAGCGGTCGCACGGGACCCCCTCACGGGCTGAGTGGCGGCTGCCCTCGCCATAGGCCCGGCGACACGGAGGAACTGCAAGCAGGCGCCATTTTGTGACCCAGCGCGCCTTGCACGGGCCCAGCCTTGCGCCCCCCCCCATTGCTGGCTCTCTCCTGTGGCTCTGCCCCCACCACACAGAGCCCACCGAACACTGGCACGACATCGGGACTGTGAGTCCAGCGAAGGGCGGCAGCGGCCCAACAGCTTGAGTGACGCCTGCTAGCTGGGGGACACGGAGGGATGCTCCCGCGTGGTGCTGGCCTAGCGAGGCCTCCTACTTTGGCAGTTTTATCGCGGCCACCGTGGCTGGTGGCCAATGATCGGCCGGGATCCCTGGGAGTAGTTCACCGCCCTGCGACTGGGCCTCGTCAACGCCCTGCACTCTCACACAGCGCGGTGGGCCCTAGGCCGCCCGCTTGCCTAGCCCTGCGGAGCAGTCCACGCCCGAGGCCCTGAGCCCCACAAGTAGCTGACATTGGTGGCAACCGGCCGGCGCTCCGGAGGGGGTCCAGAGGGGGCATGTCCGGCGGGCGGCTCCGGAAAGACCGCACCATAAAGGACCTCTTCACCCCTACCACAATGGGGAAGCGGACAGACCCCACGACAACCGGCCACCGGGGTGACACAGAGAAGAAGGCAGCGGCCTCCCCGCCCTCTGGACGGATGGACCCCGAGGGCCCCGTCACATGGTCATTCCTGGAGTCCCTGTTCACCGGCTTGAGGGAAGACATCCACGCCTTAAAGAAGGAGCTCCAGGATGAAATAAAGGAAGTCCGCCGAGACACCGACGCCATTGGTGAGAGGGTAGCGGACTTAGAGGCCAAAAGCGACGCGCGGGATACGTAGATAGAGGCCCTACGGCAGGAGCTAGCCCGCATACATGATCAACAAGTGGACCTCCAGACACATGCCGAAGATTTGGAGAACCGCTCCCGGCGGCACAACATCAGGATTAGGGGAGTTAAGCAGTCACCAGACACGGAAGATCTTTTTCAGTTCACACAGGGACTGTTCAACCACGTTCTAGGCCGGCCAGCTGACACCCCATTGCGACTGGACAGGGCCCACCGCACGGGCCCGCCTAGAGCCAACGCAGCCCACCCGGCGGACATTCTGGTCTGTGTACAGGACTTCAGGACGAAAGAAGAGAACCTTGCCAAAGCGCGCCAGACGGCACCAATCACCTATGGTGACCACTCCCCGACTTTGTATCAGGATCTGGCCGCTATTACCCTAGAGAAGCGACGCACCTTTCGACCAGTTACAGCGGAACTGCAAAAGCGCAATATCTCTTACAGCTGGGGTCACCCCTTCCGTCTGGTGTTTCGGCTCGGCAACATTCTCCACCAACCGCGCTCCCTCAGGGACGCCTGCCACCTGCTAGGCACTGAGGAGCCGGCGGTCGACGAGGGACCCACGGGAGAAGGTGCCTCTGGCGAGGAGATCCCAGGGAGATGGCAACAACAGCGGCGCCGTCGCAGGCCAAGACGCCCCGCAGCTACAGAGATAGAGGAAGGGCAACGGGCAGCAGTGGAAACCGTGGCGCAGGGCCTGGTGAAATCGGACAATGGCTGACCACCGAGAGGACAGCGCGCTGGCCCTGACGAGCAATGTATGGCCGGGCCTGACTGGGCCGGCGGCGGGGGCGGTGGCTGAGTGCTTCCCACTCTTCCCCGATGGAGACACTAACACTTCACCCACGGCAGTGGACGGGGGATGGGTCGACTCGCTCGCACCGTCACCACTGCCTCCACACTATGGACACACCTTACCATAGGTCCAGTGGCCTATTAACTGGATCTGGGACTATGTTGGACCGAGTTTTTCTCACAGTTGGGGAGAGGGGTTGGGGGGCGGGACGGGAGGGGGGTGTTGTGCATAGTGGGGTTGGAAGGGAGTTGGTAGGGGGGGAGGGCGCTCTCCTTGTCCAGGGGATTTAGGCACTACAGTGGGCGTGACAAGATGGATGTGCGTCAGACGCGGGGTTGTCCCACACCGTGCCTCCATAGCTCAGGCGCTGGCCATAGCTTCCCACACATTACGCCCACCATGACACGCCAATTGCGAATACTTTCACTTAATGTGCGAGGCCTCAACAGCCCGGTCAAACGCAAGGCGATATTGTCCTTCCTAGACCACTCGAAGGCCGACATCTGCCTTCTGCAAGAGACACACCTGGTATCTAAGGACCATCACAGGCTGAAGTCGCGCTCCTTCCCGTGGCAGTTTTTCTCCTCCACTCAGAAAAAGGTTGCTGGGGTAGCTATACTGGTAGCCAAAACCTTTGAGGGACGGGTCATGCAAAAGGAAGCTGAGATCAAAGGGTGGCTCCTCGTCCACAGCTTCCAGGTGGCGGGCCAGACATTACTAGTGGGCTCAGTTTACGCACCGAACGAAGGTCAGGAATGGTTCCTACTCACAGCACTGGGGGCTGCCACTGCCACTACACATCCACACTTACTACTTGGGGGGGACCTAAACCTGGTGTTCCACAACACGGCAGACCGCACAGGCCAAAGGTTCGGACAAGTTGGGGCGCTCTCAGCGACAGGCCATGCACATATTTCTGATCTAGACCTCACTGACCTATGGCGACACTTCCACCCACACATGGCGGCATACACCTACTACTCGGCGGCCCACAAGACCTATGCGAGACTGGACTATTTTCTGTGCTCTTCACAGCAGATGGCACAAGCCGAGGACGTAGAGATCCTCCCGGCCTCCCTGTCTGACCACTCGCCGGTGATAGCGACCTTCCGGGTGGCACCCGCGTCGGCACCTCGGCGTCACTAGCGGCTCCGAGATGGGCTCCTACTGAACCCCGCCACACAAGTCAGGCTCAAGACCGCACTCACGCAATTCATGGCTCACAATGCCAATGGCGACACGACCAAAGCCACTCAATGGGCGGCGCTCAAGGCGGTTCTGCGGGGGGAGATCATCTCCATCGCCGCCGCTGACAATAAGGACAGGGCACTGAAAAAGGCTGAACTCACTCAGCGAGTGGCTGAATTGGAGCAGATGCACCAACGCACTGGGGCCGCGCAGGCGTGGCGCAAGCTGTGCACTGAACGAAAGATGCTAGCAGCCCTGGACCAGGATGTGGCCGAATACGCCGCCATGCGCCTCAAGCACGCGTACTACACCGGAGGTGACCGCTGCGGGAAGCTCTTAGCGAGCAGACTATGGGCACATGATCAGAGACGGCACGTACGCTCCCTCAACTCCACGCTCGGGACACAGGTTACGGAGGACGCGGCTATAGCGGCGGCCTTCAGCAAATTTTACGCCGCCCTCTACGATGCGGATTGCCTTGATCCAAAGGCAGGCCTGGATTACTTGAACGGCGCGACGCTTCCCACCCTCACCCAAGCGCAAGCAGACTTCCTAGACCGGCCCATCGGCCTGGAGGAGGTCATATCGGCAATATCCCGCCTTAAAGTGGGGAAATCCCCAGGGCCGGATGGCTTCACGGCGGCCTTCTATAAAACGTTTTG
Source organism: Lissotriton vulgaris (assembly GCF_964263255.1). Lineage (NCBI taxonomy): Eukaryota > Metazoa > Chordata > Amphibia > Caudata > Salamandridae > Lissotriton > Lissotriton vulgaris. The sequence goes on along the minus strand of NC_141700.1, from coordinate 240,448,031 downwards.
CCCACAGGTTGCCCCTATCCTGCGCGACCTGTTTAACACATTTGATCGACACGGTGCCATCCCCCCTGACCTGCTTGAAGCGGTCATATCGGTGATCCCCAAGGCCGGCCGTGATCCGGCGGACTGTGGCTCTTACCGGCCCATCTCCTTGCTGAACATAGATCTGAAGCTCTACACCGGCATCCTCGCGAGTCGCCTGGTGCTGTACATGCAGCAACTGGTAGACCCTGACCAGTCGGGCTTCATCCCCCAAAGGCAGACTAGCGACAATACCCGGCGAGTCCTCCACCTCATCGAGGCCGGCTCACGTACGAGACCAGGTTGCATGCTCCTTACCATCGACGCAGAAAAGGTGTTCGATAGGGTGCACTGGCCTTATCTTGAACAGGTATTGCAGCACTTCGGATTTGGGGAAACCCTCCGCCACCGCATATTCAACTGCTACCGCCGTCCCAATGCAGCGGTGCGAGTTAATGGCCATACCTCCCCGAGATTTGACATTGGCAGAGGCACCCGGCAGGGCTGCCCGCTCTCCCCCCTCCTGTTCGCCCTCTATATGGAACAGATGGCACAGAGAGTGCGACAACACGACCGTATCTCAGGTATCCGCTTTGGCGGTGACACGCACAAAATGAGTTTATACGCGGATGACGTACTGTTGTCCCTCACTAACCCGATGCAATCTATGCGAGTGCTCTTTGTGGAGCTCCACGCCTTCGCGCAGGCATCGGGCTTTAAGATCAATGAGGTGAAATCGGAGGCCCTGAATATCTCGCTACCCCCGACACCCTGGCAGAGGTCAAAGCGGAGTTCAAGGTACAGTGGTCGACCGCCTCCATCTCTTATTTGGGCATCCACCTGGCCCCGACGGTGCGGGCCACCGCGGAGGCCAACTACATGACCCTGACGAAGAAGGTCCGTGATCAATTGCGGCGTTGGAAGCCGCTCACGCTGTTCTGGCTCGGCCGGATCGCGGCTGTTAAAATGACATTTCTCCCACAGATTCTGTACCTGTTCCGGACGCTCCCCTTGCGACCGCCACGTGAGTGGCTAAAGAAAACCCAAACGGAATTAACACGGTTTATCTGGAATGGTCGACGCCCGCGTTTCAAGCACACTATTGCGACCCTGCCTCCGGATCACGGGGGAGTGGGGATACCCGACCTCGTGTTACACTTTCAGGCGGCACAACTGCACACGCTGGTGGAGTGGCATCAACTAGAGTCGGGCAAACATTGGCTCTTTCAGGACCAGGCAGTGGCCAGCCGCCCACTACAGGGAGTCCCATTCCTCCCACGGTGTCACAGACCTCCCAACTTGTATGCCTCAGAAATCACGAGCACTGTCCTTGGGGTCTGGGACAGGGTGGCCGTGGCGAAAGGGCTGACCTCCTTTCCGTCGCCGATGACACCAATTTTCGATAACCCAGACTTCACACCGGGCCGGGACACCAGGGCATTTGCGGCATGGAGAGCGACCCCCTGCAGAGATGTGGGACACATGTTTGACCTTAAGGGTATACTCCCATTTCACAAGGTGAAACAGGACTATGGCGTTGCCGAGGCGGACCGATTGCAATATCTGCAGGTACGACACTGGGTCCTTCACCCTTCGATCCTGCCAGGCGCCTAACGACATCTCACACACTATGAGAAGTGGCTGCTGACACGCACATCGGACAAGAAATTAATCTCACATCTTTACCAACAGTTACTCCTCACCAACACCCACACATAAAACGCGGGTAGGATCAGATGGGAAAGGGACTTGGGACGCCAACTCACATTGAAGGAATGGGAAGGGGTTTACTACAGGGCCAGACATTCGGCACACCACGCCGGTCTCACTGAGACGATGACCAAAATTGCCACATATTGGTATCATACACCCGAGAGGCTGCACCGGTGGGATCCCCAGGTGAGCGACCATTGCTGGAGGGGATGCGGGGAACTGGGGACACTGGAGCATTTACTGTGGAGCTGTGACAAACTCCGTCCGTATTGGACTCCCATTCTGGATCTAATTGACTCTCACCTAGATACGCAACTGCCCCGTTTCCCAGCCTACATTATACTAGGCCTGCCTAACGCCCTTATGTACCCCCTGAAATCCTGGAGGGGGAAGCTAATCGCACTGGCACTGGGGGCAGCGGTACAGCTATGGGCGATCCTGGGACCATTGACCATGGGACCATTGACCGCAGCAGGGAGGGGAACGGACTTTGCAGCTTTATGGCAACCCTTCCTCTCCCTGTTGACCGGGGAATTCCGGGAAGTGAGTTGCCCCCGATACCTGCGGCTGCTGCGACTCGCAGATACCCCACTACCGGAGCCTAAGACACGCACACATAAACGCAAGGGCCCAGCGCGTGCGGCTCCGATTGGCTCGTAGATGAGGCGGTGATGGCGTGTCACCCCATGCTTGACTATTGGACAAGGAGAGGGGAGGGTGTGGGAGGAGGGGGGGCTACAGGGGTTGTTTTGTCTTGTGTTGAGGACTCCTGTTAATTCTTGCATCATTATTAGCTCCGCTTGCACCTCTTGGGCACCTCTTTTGACGCGGCCGGCATGGATGGGTTGTAGGCGGCTTGCTGTGTTAACTAAGCAAGCCTGGTATCACCATGTTGGGCGTAAGCAGTGCCTCTGGCTTAGACTGCCTCCCCTCGAGGTCGGCACTGATGCTTTTTGTGAGGTGCAGTGCGATTATTTTCTGCTCAATAAAAAAATTTAATACTAAAAAAGCACTTTCTTGCTTTTTTAGAAGTGCCTGGCACACATCCATGCCCTTAGGGTATGTATGTGCGCCACATGTGCACACATGCACATTTCAGGGGTGCAACAGGGTGTCCTTTGGACACCCTGGCACCCATGAAATACCTCCTGGTATTACTGATTCGGTAACACCGAATCGCTAATACTGAAAGTCATCACATTCATTCCTGTGGGCCTCCACGCCTATAGGAATGAATGGGTAGGTATTCCTTATTACCGAACCTCAATTACCTATTATAATAATGGAGAGGTGTGGCTCACTGGTTAGAGGCGGCAGACCCGAGTGCAGAGAACGGCCCGGGACCAGGGTTCGATTCCCGACGCGGCAGGGTCTTGGACCAGGATCAGCAGACTGATAATTCTCGCATCGGTGCCTACTCCGACCAGGGAGCACACTCGGCAACTCTGGGCATTAGCTTGCCTCATCTCCACAACGGCCCCACACAAACGCCGGGGATGCCTGGTTTCACCTTGGAGACCCCCAGGAGGGACTATCTCACAGGGAAAGCCAGGACGGGTTCCCCAGCGGTCTATAGCGCTACGAGGCCTCCGGGTAGCAGTGCGCTTTACAAGACACAACAATTTACAATTTACAATAATAAGGAATATTAAGCATTCAGTATTTTTTACCGAATCTTTACATACATAGGAAATACCGATTTCTTAATACCGAATCGGTAAAATTCTGTATTAAGAAATCGGTATTTCACAATTACCTACATCAGGCCCTTAATGACAGTTTTAGCGCTACGACGCCTCTGCATATGCGCGCTTTACAAAATCTTCTTTTTATTTGTCCAGACATCCGTCCTAAGGTAGGTTTTGCCTTTCAGAGGGAATGGGAGGTTATGCTGTCTGTTTCCCCTCTGCATTTAGAGAGTTTCAATCATGCTCACATCTCTTGAATGTAGTTAGGGCAGCAAGATTCTTCGTCAGTCACTCCAGGTTGTTCCTCCACAATGAGGATTTACTTGGCAACTCTGAGATCATCAGGCATGAAATAAAGTCATCAATGTCCACCAGAGGTCTAAATGGAAGCCAAGACCATTACCACTCTGCCTTAAGAGAGGGTGGTCGATATAGTGCAGGGTAAGTCCAAAATAGGCTGTCGGCTACAACAGCTGAGAGTGGAATTACATTAGATGCCAGCATACATGAGGCTGCAGCTTTGGTCCGTCCTGTCTGCTTTTACATCATAATAAAGTCTGGATGTGGGGGAGGGGGATAATATATTAATTTCTATACAATTGAGATCTCCTCAGTGCTGCAGATTTGAACAGTTGGCTCATCTCTCCAGTGTGTATTTTGTTTGTTTCTCTATATTAAGCCTAAGGTGCACAGTGTTTTCATTTCCTATTGTAATGCGTGAGATAAAGACATGCAACTAGGAGAACAGCCTAATTTATGTAGAGACTGCGAGGAGGAGAATGTTCATGAGGCAATGCTTGAAATGCTTACCCATAATATTCAGCACACTGAATCTCACTTGTCTCTGTACATTCACTCTGTGTTCCCCGCATTTGGGGCATCTGCTTTGACCCATGAAAGTGCTTGCTAAGGTTTGTAGAGGGATTTGGGTGTAGGAACATTCATAATAGGCCAGCTAAGGAAAAAGAAGGCTCTAGAAAGGTGATTAGGGAAATCACTTGTGTGTTATAGAGAGTGAGCTACCAAGTTAGGAGGTGGCACACCTAAATGTTTGGATTTGGATGAAGAAGGGGGAATTCGAGTAATGAAAATTACCAGTAAGTAACCAGAAAATTCCCATACCTCACAAAAGAAAATGGAGCACAGGAGAAGGGCATTTCCCAGATACAGTAAAAGAAAGGAAGGTGTATCCTCTGGACGCAGTGTCCTAGTGATTCAAGTGGAGAAAGACACAATAAAGAAAGAATTCTTTCTTTCTTTAAGAAACCCCTCACTCACCAACCTGGTTGGTGACATGCTTCATCATCGGGGTCCACCCAAGTGGCTGAGTGAAAGTGTTATAAGTGAGTGAGTTAAAAATACCTTGGTGATATTCCTAAAATGTTTATGTGGAATCACAAGATATAGTAAAACCAAGTGTGATACTGATGTTGGCTAGATTGACCAAGAAGTATCAATGTTTGTGTGGAATTATGGTATTTCCACACTGATGTTGGCTAGATTGAACAAGAAGTATCAATGTTTGTGTGGAATTATGGTAATTCCACACTGATGTTGGCTAGATTGAACACGAAGTATCAATGTTTGTGTGGAATTATGGTAATTCCACACTGATGTTGGCTAGATTGAACACGAAGTATCAATGTTTGTGTGGAATTACCATAATTCCACACAAACATTGAAACTTCTTGGTCAATCTAGCCAACATCAGTATCACACTCGTGGAGTCAGTAAAACAAAGTGTGATACTGATGTTGGCTAGATTGACCAAGAAGTATCAATGTTTGTGTGGAATTATGGTAATTCCACACAAACATTGATACTTCTTGGTCAATCTAACCAACATCAGTGTGGAATTACCACAATTCCACACAAACATTGATACTTTGTGGTCAATCTAGCCAACATCAGTTTCACACTTGGTTTTACTATATCTTGTGACTCCACACAAAAATTTTAGAAATATCACAAAGGTATTTTTAACTCACTCACTTAGAACACTTTCTATTTTTTCAAAAAACACCAGCTCCGCTGCAGTTGCAGATGTCGAAGCACACCTGAGTGGCACTAGGCCACTTGGGTGGACCATGATGATGAAGCATGTCACCAACCAGGTTGGTGAGTGAGGGGTTTCTTAAAGAAAGAATGAGTTCTTTCTTTATTGTGTCTGTCTCCACTTTAATCACTAGGACACTGTGTCCTGGGGATACTCCATCTTTGTTTTCTGGATGAATGATATTACACCTGATTTGTTTTATATAAAGCCATTTATTAGTTAGAGAAAAATTCTAGTAACAAAATCGGGGATGTGACTACATTGCACAACTTCATGTCAAGGGGGAAAACCAGGTGTAGTGCATGGGGTCTCGATGCAATCACTGATGGGTTTTGATGCAAATTACTAACTACTAACATTGATAGACAGTGATGTGTGCCAAAAATATGTATTTTCAGGCCAAGCATGGCATAAAGTGAAGCATTGTTTAAATGCCTTCAAACTATTCAAATGTTGGATGTGTGCAGCATTGTTCAGCAGACCTATAAAATGGCAACATTTGTAAAGTATGTCAAAGCATAATATTATGTACCGGAAGGACAACACTATTGTGCAAGGGTGCCTAAAGTGTGCAAGGGCTAGCAGAGAGAGTAAGTGACATATCTTAGTAGACATTGCACATTCCCGCTCTCTCCTTTAAACTCTATATTTATATACTTTAGTAAGTTTAGTTGCTGTGCTACAGCGTGTGACTTCTTATTAAATTTGTCCTCAGCTTCGCATATGGTTTTTAACCACCTTTTCCATGTTACTAAATTGCCAGTGAACCATAAGGCATGAGGGTGCAATGGTATCACGAGCATATGTTATCCAAGTTAAATGCTGCTTTGTATAAAGTTTCCTCATTTGAGAAATTAGGGTGTTTGAAATTAATAATTTAACAACGCCTGGCTCGATTGACTAGTTATATTAGGATGCACGATGGTCTCTGCAGATTGCATTTTATCACCCATTCACCACCCCCAGGATATGTTGTTTGGTCCAATTCTTTGCTGCTATGTTTTAGTACACATGGTGAGTCCTACGTTCTCATAGACAGTGTGCTGTATGTTAACAGCACAATAGAAGAAGCCAGCATTAAATACAAAATAAACCAAAAAGAGCAAGCAATGGATAACTTTTAGGCAATAGCAGAAGAAACAGAAACACACATTAAAGTAGTTTGGTGGACAGCTTACTCTCTAGTGATGCCAGGTCTGGTAGCTTAGTGGACTAATACGCCCACTGTAGGGGCCTGTGTTTGATGTCACGGTCACAGGTTCAAATCCCAGAGGGTCCACTCAGTTGCATCATTCTGAGATTGATTAAACAAGTACCATTGAGTTGGGTAATAAGAAACATCTGTTATTCAGTGTCAAGATACCCTTCTGGGTGGACGTGCGCTTTACAAAAACACATCTTACAGTTAATATCTATTTTATCCTAATAGTATGTAGCAACATTTCTCCTTTTCACGGTGTTTAGGTTACTTCCTCCTTCGCTCCACTGTGGTTTAGTTGCTGTACTAGTGCTATTTCTGTGAAGAAACAGATGCAAATCAATCTCTCCTCATTTCATTCTTGTCTGGTTGACTCTGTGGGTGTGTAATAAGAAGTGGTGTCCCTCTCACCACAATGAGCCAGTGCTAAGTTGCCCTGAGTCTTTTCGAAACTCTGAGTATTATTTAATTATGCATCTATATATCAGAAATGGGGTGAATGGAATTGCATAATTACAGTTTTGTGAACTTAATGCCTCCACTTTTCCAGACTTAAAACCCTGATGCAGGTTAAAATAGTTAGTTCACTAATAGCCAGAGGTGCAAACGCATTCTGATTGGAGCATAAAATACTGATAAAATGCATCATTTTCCAAACCAATTATTTTGAATGATCATTGTTTTGTTTATTTAACTTTAACCAGACAAATGAAACTTCAGGCAGAGATCTCTGCTGGGTTTTGCTTGTTATTACATTCTTTGTTCTTCACTACTTCTGTAAACCCTTTAGCGGTATCGCCACCACAAAATTCAGTTATCGATTACTATTCATTGTTCTTGGCTTGCGACTAAGGACCTGGTTTAGAGTTTGTTGGACAAGTTACGGAACCACAACGTGACGGATATCCTGCTCACCTTATTGCCAGTATATTATATCCTATGACACTTGTTAAAAGGCAAATGTGATACATATCATATTGTGATGGAGTAACCCATCAGCCAAACTGTAAATCAGGCCCTGAGTTGTCAATAATATGTACCTCATACCTTTAGATCTTTAGTCACCAGGGTTTTGGTCAGTATCAATTGTTCAACATGATCTGGTTTCTTTTACATTTTTCAGTTATGACAGGGATGACCCCTTTTAAAGAGTATGCTACTGCAGGTATTTTTGTAAATTGTCCTTTTTTTCAGTGGCAAAACGCCCACTCACTATTTCATGAAAAATACATGGTGTTGTCACTTTCTCGATAAAGCCGAAAACTACAAGATAACTCCTTTACCTCAATGATGCAGACTATTGTAAATCTTAGCCAATCACATGAAATAGTTTTTGTATCTGGATTCTGATCCACAGCTGTCTTTAATGAGTAATTGAGGTTGGGTCACTGAAATACACCTGACGTTTCAGAAACTTGAGGCATTTCACAGCAAGCCTTAGCGAAGCACAGGCTAACTCAAACTTATAAGTTGCCTCAGGACTGTCTATCAGGTATATACTGATGTGCTCTTGACTCTGCCCACTTGATTCTACATCTGAGCTCTGTTGTCAAACTCCATCCCTGAACAATCAGTAACTTGAACAGCTCAGTGTCTCCTAAAGGCCTCACATCAACATTCTGTTGTTATGTATGGCTTTCACTAAGAGCTACTAGCGTGAGTACCAGATTCTAAATCTAGTTTTCGCTGCATTGATGGTGAAACAGTGGGAAATAGATGTTGTTTCCTATTGTTGCTACCCCTTAAAGGAATAACAGTCTACTCTGAAAGATAGTGCAACACTGCCACTATAGTCAGATGGAAAACAAGGAGTGAAGGCACAAAGGATGGTGGGGGTAGGTAGCAGGTGGCTTTTTAACATTTTGGACAGGAAGGAAAGGCCATGTTATGTATGATTTCCCCATTATTCTTTTGCCCCTACATAGCAGGTGAAGCCAGGGACAGATGGTTTTGAGGGCCATTCACCCTATAACATGATAGTTTGGTAAAAAGTAAATAACAGGAAGGTTTTTCACTTCTGGTTCCGAGTGACATCATAGACAACTTCTGTTTTCCTCTCATTGGATTACTGTCGCAAGCTTCATATGCACAAGTGTGAAGTTCAGAGGGCTGGGAATTGTAGTTCTCTCAGAGGGAAGCACCACTCTACTTCCGACAATTCATCCTAGGATGCTACCTGGCTTTAGTTGCCAAGTGCTCCCCATAGCAACATTGGGTCAACTCCACCACCCAAGGATATCCCCATTGCCATTTTGACTCCAACTGTTATAGAAGCAGCTGATGATACTGCCAGTACCCCTCGTTATCCGGGTAATGGTTAGATACTGGGGACTTATGACAGCAGCGTATTGTTAGGTTGAATCCTCAAAACACAGAAGGTCACATTAAGAGCTCATTGGCAGCAAAAATCCTCAGATTTCTGGAGGTCATTCTATATACAGAAATTAATCCAACATCTTAATTTCCTCCTCCAGGATATCGGACAGTGGGGAGATTCAGCTGTGGGGATTGGCTCCATATTTACAATATTCCTCAGAAATTGGAGGATTTTAGTTACCATCATGCTCAAAATCAGGCTCTCACTTCCATCTGTTCTCCATCACAAACTCCTCAGGACTAGTTCAATAGTTTTAAAGGAGATGGTCATTGATGGCACTATTGCAACTTTGGTGCACCTGTCAAATCACTGGATTTTATTTTGGGCTTCATTTTAAACTTATGACCTCATGCTATGAGCCTTTTTTCTTTGTAACTTTCAGCTTCATTTGTTATGGAAATATGCTTTCCATCTTGACTGCGTATCTTGTGAACAGGCATGGAGTCTGGGAACTATGTGGTAGTTAGGATGCACAAGTTCTTTCCTAAACGTGGCATTGCATTTTTTGGTAATGCAACTGGGACCTGCTGGATAATAGGGCCATGTCTTACACTAAATCGTTTGGCTTTCTATTTCAGCCACACCTTCGTTAAACTGTGGCTGCAACCCCATATGGCAATTTTCTTCTAGTGACTCTCCAGCTGTTCCATGATTTTCATGCTTCATACTTTTTACCTCCATTTACTTCATGGATTGTGCCACGTGGCTGATTTACCAACATGGGCTCCAGAGTTTGAATCCTGATTTTGTTTTTCACTTCAATCAAGTGATTCTAGGGAAATTGCTTAATCTCCCTGTATCCCAAAATGTAAAATGTGTGAAATGTAATTCGCTATTCTGTGAAATTTAAATTGGCATTCAAATCTGTTACATTGCCACGTAATGTACACAGTATTATTTATTCTCCTACCCCAAAATATAAACAACAATATATGCATTATTATTCTCTGTACTTCCTTATTTCTTCTTCTTTTGAGGTTTCTATTTTTGTGAAACATTCAGGTGCTATTGTTGTAGTATGTATTGTATGAACATGATCATTAAATGATCTTTGTCCTACGCTGAATCAAATGGCCACACCCCAGTGTCCTGGTGCGGAAGTTAGCTGGGGTCAGAAGCAAGAAGCACGTTAGATGGCCTGACTAAACAGATGCGTTTTCAAATGCCTTTTAAAGAGTTGAAACTCTTGGGTAAGTTGAACCTCAGGGGGAATCAAGTTCCAGGCAACAGCGGCTTTAACCGAAAGCGACTGACCACCCAAGCGAACTCTGCGAAAGCGCGGGACAATCATCCGGCGAGCTGAAGCAGATCGCAAATGTAGCTTTCGGCACATAAAAGGCAAACTTCTTCCTGAGATAGGAAGGACCTGAGCCTTGCCGCGGCATTCTGAATGATTTGTGGTTTCCGCAGAAGATAGCCGGGCAGACCTATAAAAAGAGCATTGGCATAGTCCAGCCTCGATAGGATCAAGGCGCGGGCAATCGTCTCCTTGGCCGCCCGCGGAAGCAGAGGAAAGATTTTCCTGAGTGCCTTGAGGGTGCCGAAGCAAACTCCGGTCAGTTTTTTAACATGGTCCACAAACCGTAAATACTCACTGAACCAAATCCCCAGATTTTTGGCAGGTCCTTCCACCGCGCGAGGGCTAGGGAAGTCAGGAGGCCATAGGTGATGTCAAAAATCCGGAAGAAACTGACCATACAGGAGTACTTCAGATTTGTCCTCATTGCATTTGAGAGAGGCTTGGGCAAGCCAGCGGAATATGGAAGTTAGACACTTCTGGGCAGCATCAGTGGACAGGTCTGAGCCGCTCCAAGTGAATAGCAGCTGTGTATCATCAGCATACACCATCACTTTTGCTCCCAGAGACTCAGCCAGGTAGACCAGCGGTGTAAGATAAATGTTAAAAAACAGGGGACTTAAGGTGGAACCCTGTGGAACCCCTGTAGCCAGGTTCCTGACAGAGGAACTACACGGGCCCATGCAGACCTGCTGCGAGCGAGAGCCCAGAAAGGATTTCACCCATTCTCCGGCCAGACCCGAAATCCCAATCGCTGATAGCCTGGCCAAGAGCAGCTGGTGGGGCACTGTATCGAAGGCGGCAGAGAGGTCAAGCAAAATCAGGGCCGCCCTGCCGCCCCCGTCCAGACACTCCCTGATAGCCTCCGACATTTCCACCAGGGCCGTCTCAGTGCTATAGGCAGACCGAAATCCGGACTGAGCAGAATGCAAAGCCCCGAAAGTCTCCACAAACATCTGCAGCTGCCGAAAGGCAGCCTTCTCAAAGATTTTGGCCAGGGCAGGTAACAGCGAAATAGGTCGGTAGTTGGCAAGTACTAGAGGGTCCAGTGAGGGTTTCTTCAGAAGAGGGAGCAATTTTGCGTGTTTCCATCTGAGCGGCACCACCGCCGTCTGAAGAGACAGATTAACAATATCTACTACCACGGGACAAACCTCTTTGGCTACGCCCGCTAAAACTCGAGCCGGACAAGGGTCCGAAGGCGAGCCGGACTTGAGAGTGCTAAGAATGGCCAGAATGTCGGCCTCGTCAATGGGCAGAAGTAAGCCTAGCGGAGACCAGCACGGAATGTGGGGGGGGGCACAGGGAAGGGATCTCCTCCTGGCTGAGATGAGAACCAACACTATCCTGGATTTTTTGTATCTTGTCCACAAAAAAGGAGGAGAGATTCTCACACCATTTATGTGACACAGGTAGTGGTCTTTGTTCAGCACAAGGTGATGAAAAGCTCTGAACAATAGCAAAGATCTCCTTTCTATTGTTCCTGGCATGCGCAATTGTTTCAGCAAAGTAGTCACTTTTAGCTTGCCTAATAGCCATATAGTACTCCCTCTGTGCTAAACGTAAGGATTTTTTAGCGGGCGGGCAGTAGTCCAGGCACCAGCAGTGCTCCAGCTTCTTGCACTCCAGTTTCAAGTCCCTGAGCTTAGTGGAGTACCATGGCTGTGAGGGAGGAGAGCGCCGGTTGTGACCATTATTATCTTTGGAGCTGGCGCAGACCCCCTGGCTGATCCATTGATCAAAATTGGCCACCGCCCCCTCAAGATCCGTAGCCGGAGAGGGGCGGGAGTGTTGTAAGGCCGTAGAGAGAGACAGGAGGTTAATCTTCCTGGCTAGAGGCTTGTGAGGTAAAAAGGGACTTCTGGAGGTCCTGCCAGCTGACCAAGAAAACCTAATCAGGTGATGGTCAGACCATATAACTGGCTCAGAATCATTAGCATGACCAGGGAAGTTGGCGCAAACCAGATCAATGAGGTGGCCGCCCTCATGCGAAGGTAGCGTCACGTGTTGTGTCAGCTGGGCAAGGCCAAGCGAATCCCGGAGGATCCTGACTTCAGAAGCCACCGGGTTGTCCAGATGGATATTAAAATCCCCGACCAGGAGAAATTTGGGGTAGCGGATAGCGCGAGGAACAATAATATCATCAAAAGCCCGCAAAAAGGCTCCAGGTGGACCCAGCGGGCGATAAACCAGAGTCCCCCCAGGGTGAAATGCGGGGAGAGGATAAAAGTTAAATCTAGCGCTTCCACCCCCACCCAATCCCCAATTACTTTACCAGTGAAAGACCAGGAGTCTCTAAACACCAACGCCACCCCCCCTCCCGATGCCCCTGTCACCCCTGGCAATTTTAAAGCCACGAGGAATAGAGAGTTCCACCACCGGAGCGCTGAACTCATCGAGCCAAGTTTCCGTAATGAAGAGAGCATCTAGCTTAGAATCAGATAGAAGCTCAAAAATGTCAGCCACATGTTTGACATTGAGCGGGCAATATTAAGAGCTGCCTGAATCCTAGGTTCGCCTGGCTCTGGGGGACATGGCTTGGGCAGTTGGGTATGAAAGCAAAATCTACAGACCGGGCAGGACTTAGAAAGGTTATCAAGAACCCCCCATTGGCCGCCCCCCACGCAACATGGGCCCTTCAGTAATAGTAAGTCCTTACGCGAGTAGATTATATTGTGAATTGGCTGATCTGGCAGGGTTTGGCCAGCATGGCTGCCGCTGGTCGCATCCGGGGCGTGGACGGGCGCAGACGGGCTTGCCTTAGGCGCGCCTGTGGCGCGCCCGCTACGCGCGTCCAAAAGAACATGAGAAATATATAGCCTAGCCCCTCCTCCAGCTAGACCGCAGCCTATGGTCCTTCCGGGCTCAGGGACTGACCCAAGATGGCGCCCTGCCCTCCACACAAACCGCAATACACGCGCGATGGACCGGGGCAAGGGGAGCACACCTCGCAAAAGGTAAGAGAGGAGATTGCAAATTAGTGAAGAAGCAGCGATTTAAAGGTGGTAAGACAGTTGATTTAAAAGCACAATTAATACAATAGGGTCGAGCAAGTAGCGATCAGGTAAGAGCCGAAGAGTACACAGTAATATTAATCATTACATCCAAAGTGCCTCGCAGTCTGCCCCCCAGCGCTTAAACAGAATCGTAGGAGCTGCCACCACCTACTACTGGCACACACGGCTTGCTGTCTCGCCGTTTCTGTTTCTCACCCCGCAGCTCACCTTGTGGCACCTTCTGATCTTGTGACAAAAGAGTTTGAAGCAGCCACCCTGCTTCTGAGGAATGTTACAGCTGGAATGGCATGGTGAACAAAAAAACTATGGATTTAGGCCCAGATCTCTGTACTGGGGTGAATGTATGACATTGTTCTGCATTCTGTCCATTAACTGTTGTTTCTTTTTCTAAGGAATACAACACTTTTCCCCCTTCTTGACTTCGAAGGATTACTGTCATTAATCTACAGTCAGTAACATTCTTATATATTATCCATGGCCTGTGGAGGACGGTTCAGTATTGTGATCATGTATTGTACATCTCATGATGCCTAGTAGGTGCCATGATGAACAGGAGAGACAGTCCATTCTTTCAGTGGCTGCAGAGGGAAACTTTTATAGCGTTTTTATCCAGTCTGAGTGTGTGGCAAATCTTTAAGAAAACATTCTAACATAGTATTTGGGTGGTTGACAAGATTCTCAAAAAAAGGTACTATATATCTAGTCCATAGGTACTATTTGTCTAGGCCATATAAAGTGGTTTCTCTTGCTATCTTGGCTCATCGTAACTGTGGCAGATAGTAATTTTGTGCGATAGCCTACTGGTACCAAAGTGCTTGTTGAAAAGAACAAGGTCAAAGACGTCCTTAAGAGAGGTAATTGGGCTCATGCCTCCAACTTTCGTAGATTCTACCCTAGGTCTGTAGCTCCAATGACTGTTGCTGTGAGTTGTGATTAAGGTTCATTGGCTTTAAAGCCAAGCTTCTGCAGACATCTTCAAAATGTAGCTTTTCTGAGAGGCAATGGAAAGAAAACCATAATTTTACTAATGACACCAAGACAGAGCCAGTCCAATTTATATTATAGGATTGTCTTTTCAACTGCTACTCGTTTCTGATATCTTGTGTCTGTGTTTTCTATTTAGTGTTAGTAATCTGTTATAACAAAGATGTGGTCATCAAGAGTTAAGGCTTGATGGACTGGCTTTGCTTTTGAAAAAGCAGACTTAAAATTTGTAGATGACAGGAAGCTCACGTTAGCCAATCTGCAAGCAGGAACATGTCAGGATCCTGCTATCCTGCCATCGGGTGGTGCTACTTGAGGACCTTCTCCATGTCTGCTTTCATCATGAATAATAGTATGGAACCTGTGCTGAACTTTAGTGTTCAAATCCTTTTGTAAATCAGATCCACTCCAGATTCCATTCCAGGGTTTATTTACAATCTGCTATTGCATTATGGTACTTGTGTGCCTTACCTTACCATGGGAGCTGGAGAGGAGACTTTTGTTGAATCATATTATACTCTGTCCTCCCTCTTCCGGTATGTCCTTGTGCTCTCTTGGTCGAATTCTGGTCATATTACGAAACTAAATCTGAACCATGTTCCTCTCCGGATTTTCATTCTACTTACTGGTTGCCTTCTGGAACCTCTGTGCACTCATTCAGGCAGAGAGCTGGAGGAGGCCCTTTGACTGCTCTCACCTGCAGTGGGCTGCAACCTGCTCACCCCTGTTCTGAATTCCAATCACCCCGTGTGACTGTGAGGTGAGAGGAGGGTTTTAAGCCTTCTTCTGCATTCAGAACTTGTGCTTCAACTGCAGTTGTTAGGAGCTCCTGATTTCTTCTCCAGTTGTCTGCACTGCTGAATTCTCGAACCGTTGAAAGGAATTCCTGATTCCTGCTTTTTACTGTGTCCTGCTTTCCTGTAGCTGCCTTGAACAGCATTGTGCTTATGTGTTTCCCTTGTTTCTTAGTCTCACCTTCCTTTCTAGCCTGATATCCTGATAGCTGTTGTTCTCCCTGTTGGTCTTCTGACCATGTATTTGTTGAGTTGGCAGTGGTTCCTGATATTTTTCTTGTTCTGAATTTATGTTCTGTCCTTCTTCCGAATTCCTGTGTTTGTCCTAAGTACCTTATTCCAGTGCATTTTGGGCACGTCCTCAAGTTCCTTGCTCTGAATCCTAGTTCCAGTTTCCACGTACCAACGGGGCATTGCTTGAACCAGTTGGGTGCAGCCTGCCCTTAATTTCTGTATTCCCGTTCTTGATTTCTGAAGTGCAGTTCATAATTTCTTGTCTTGTTTTTCCTCTTGTCTGATTGCTGTCTTGTCTGTCTTGTATTCTGGCTATTCTTTCCACTCTGGTTTTGTGTTCCACTACAAATTCAGTCCACAGTCCTTTGCAGTCCATATCCACTTATAGTCTGACTTCTGGCTTGGTCTCTGTTCTGATAAGATAAGGGAAAGACTTCTCTTGTTGCGCCCTGTTCCTTTGGAGTCTTACATGTCTTAGTGCTGTTGTCAGTCTCGGTCCACCTTGCACTGAGTATAACAGTCTCTAAACACCAGGCCCCACTATGACTTCACTCTATGACTGTTGTTAAGAGCAATCTGCAAGTGTCAGTCCAAAGGACTTCCCTAAACTACCAAGGGGACTATTGTTCATGCAGCAGTACGCCCCTTGCTTTGCTTTACTTGTTCTTTTCTATCTCTTGTCCTGTGTTGTTTAGTGGCCCCGGTTCTACTTTGAGTAGATGGTAATGCCTTGCCTTGTCTCTTAGCAAAGTATTACATCTGGAATCACTCAGCCCTACTTTTGCTCCCTGACAGAACGATGATGACACTTAAGTTGGTGGGAAGTTGGTGACTTTCAGATCTGTGGGATGAGCATTGAAAGTCTATGCACATTATTCTGCATGTAGGTATCATCACCAAACTTAACTGGCAAACAAAAGAAGACCTTTGTTGGGTGGAGATGCTTTTCTTCCTTCATCTATCTCAGAGTTGTGTTGTGAACTTCTGTGACTCCCTCATGAATAGCTTTGCAAGTGATTGAAAACAAATTTGTACATGAAACGGAGTTTCTTCATAATGTTCCTGTTGTAAATGTGCTTGGAAATCAGCCCATAATGAAAAATATATATTTAAAGATTGTTTCTTCAGAAATCGGTGAAGCACCATCAAATGAATGCCTTCCGACTGTGCCTATTCCGTAAACATGCCTATAAAGAGTGAAAGATTGGTGACTTCACCTGCATAACAACGTGATATTTATAATATTTTCTACCATTTCTTTTTATGTATGCATTTACAGGATTTGTTTGGAAAGTCGGATCCATTTTTGGAGTTCTACAAACAGGGGGATGATGGCAAATGGATGCTAGTACACCGAACAGAGGTATGGATTTTACATATAGCTCTTGTGAGCTTCAAAAATGTATTTATGAGCATTATTGAAAGAACAATTATTTGTTAGAACTTTCCAAGTCAACTAACGCAAATAGCCTGAACAAGTGACGTACCTTTCAATATAGTGTACATATGTTAAAAGAATATTATAAACCAGAGTCCCAAACCACATTTCTGGATACATCTGTAAGGGACAAACTGCTACTCAAAGATGAGAGTGCAGATTTCCAGGACACTAATCCCAACCATAAGAGTCATGCTGGCAGCGTCTTTACTAGCCGGACAGTTTTAGCCTACCTCTCATGAGCACTAAATCCGGTCCTCCACATGCACTTTTGCAAGGGCGAGATTGTAGATCCCTATCTTATCAATCTAGATCTAAACCCCGTTCTGTTCACCTGAACCTTTATTGCCTGTCGTTGAGGAAAGAAAGTGCATCCAATACCAGGTTAACTTTGCTAATGATGGACTCGACTCAGAAAAACCACAAACTACTTCTAGCTTTTAAAGATTTATTGTAGAGTCAAGGTTGACTGCAAGTACAGGCATCTCAAAATGAGATTCAAAAGGTATACAGGCACCGCTACATACATGTGCTCTCGAAAAGCCCTTAAGCGAGCAAAGAATACAACTAGGACTAATTCCAAAATTAAAAGGGCTGCAAGCATCGACACATATTGTGATCTCTCCGTCATTTACAAGAGGAGGGAAGGTTTCAGGTTAGGCTGTCCCTACCCTGCTCTAGATGGTATCCCTACTTAACAGAGTCCCAACCTACCAAAAGGTGTCAGCTGTGAATGACTTCCTAAGAAGATCACCCACACTTAGTCTCTAGGTGAAAACCTATGATCGCCAGTCATGACCCCTCTCTGCCTACCCATCCGCTCTCTAAAGGGTCCTCAGGCATTTGCTCTAACTCCACCCCAGGGTGCTGACCCTAATACAAAACCACAACAACATTTGAGACGCCCCTAGTGAGACGCCCCTCACGTGGTGTCGCTTCTGGCTTTTTCCATGATGATCTTCACTTGGGCCTCGTGCGTTAGCGTTGACCTTGCTTCTCAGACTCTTCTCCGGCCCGCCGATACCCCCTAAAACATTCCTGAACCCTCCTCCATGTCTGCACCAATCTTTGAACAAAACTCTATTCATCCAATTATTAATTGGATCCCCCTCACATTTGCAGACAGACATCCGTAGCTGAGTCTCCATTCTCATAGACTTCTAACAGAATTTTGCAACTTATTTCCTGACACAAGTCGGCCTGTACCAGTGCATGTAAATCAGAAATCCTTTCATCATTTCAGGCCTACAACCCTTTCGCAAAGTTAACTAAAATAACATGTTAGCTTCTTTCTCTGGCATAATAAGAAAACACATCTATGGAATATAAATCTAATGGAGAAACAAATCGGTGTATCATTAGTGCAATCCATGTCTATGCAAAGCAATCAACGTTTCTAAACCCTTCTGGCTTAGCCATAAGGCCCGTTCCCTTCTATGCCTTGCAGCATGATTTCTTCCATGAGCAGCTACATAACATGGATCCTGATTAATCACTTCTAATAAAGGTATACATTTTCACACATGTTTGCATTAGTTCCACTTCTATATGAAATCTCTAGATTAACTACACATTTCAAGGTATAGGTGAATATATTTTCAGCACTCATAGCATTTCTCTTTATGATTTGTGCGTACTACTTACAACTCTGGTGCACTCATACATTTTGTTCAGTTTGCGCTCTCTCAGTTCCCCCCTTTGATGACCTCTAGGGGTCATCACCAACATTTAAACTGAACTAATTGCTAATGCCCCTCGTTTCTGCGTTTCTAGAGCCCTCAGACTCCGGTACTGATTGTCTTGCATTGC
This sequence comes from Lissotriton vulgaris, assembly GCF_964263255.1. Lineage (NCBI taxonomy): Eukaryota > Metazoa > Chordata > Amphibia > Caudata > Salamandridae > Lissotriton > Lissotriton vulgaris. The sequence continues at coordinate 240,429,408 of NC_141700.1, read as the reverse complement.
AGCCAATCTCTGTAACTGCTCTTTTCTGGATCTCTCCAATCTATTTGATCTATACCATTGGTATGACCTCACCAATCCCCACAACATGATCACACAGATCACTATTATGATGATAGGTTTCAGCACATACCACACAAAACTCTTCCCTAGATTGGCGAACCAACCTCCAACTTCGCCCATTCCATGACCTACCTTTTCCCAAACATTTACTTTAGTTAGGTCTTCGATCTCCTTGTGAATATTAGTTATATTCATAATGACCTTCTCAAGAGGTTTTGAATTGTCTGGAATGTAAGTGCAACATTCCTGGACCTTCAAAGCCTTACAGACTCCGCCCTCTTTTGCTAGCAGGACGTCTAATGCAAGACGGTTCTGAAGCACCATGCCCCTTATCGATTGCATCTCTCCTTCCACCAGCATTAAGGATCTAGCAGTGCTGGCAGACAACCTGTCTACGACTGTTGCCAGTCGCCTAATTTTGACATCATTGAGGATCAGTCCTAAGAGAGGAAATGCAGCTCCAAATACATCTCCAACTAATTTTGCATCTCCTACATCTCTTCTCCCTCTTGTCGAGGCCTTGCCCTCGATGATCTCTAAGTCTTGAGCATGGTATATTTTGGGAAAAACAATTGCCAAGTAACATGATCCATACCAATTGTCAGGTAGTCTCACATAAGCATTTCTCCCACATACAAAATATACATTTGGAATCACTTGCATTCCTTTCAAGAAATCTTTTGTGTAATATTCTAATCTGAAAGCATGTTCACAACTGACTTCTCCTACGAATACATTTTCGTAATACGTTTGCTTCTGTGAAGACATAACTTCCCTCTCTGCGTCTTATCCAAAGCGATTGGACCACTACTACCCTTTCTCTTGTGTGCCTTCTCTTCCTCGGTCCAATCTGTTTTCCATTGTCCTGATTTCTTCAAAATCTTTTGCCTTCTATATCGATCATCCACCTGCCCTATAAACTTCTTTTCGACTTCTGACACCTTGCATGTCAAGTTATTTCTGCGGGCATGTGAAGTATCTAAGGTATCCCAAGGAATGAAGAACTTGGCCAATTTGTCTTCACTCTTCCAGTTGTCCCACTTATTCAATTGCTTGTAATTTGGGACCTCTGGTAACACGGAATCATAGTTAGAGAAATAATACTCAAAACTATCTCTTCCGTAAAATATACTAAGCAATAAGCTACATGTAATGCCATATGTCAACGGGAGGTGATGATATCTAATGCCTTCATCTACAGACGCCGGCAGTTGCATGCAGATGTAGCAGTCTTTGACATCCATGGCATCCACGTATTCATACAAAAGTTTGGCATAAGCATTTGACCTATAGTCACCTTGGGACTCATCCATGTGTAACCTGCGGGCTTCTGCTGCTAATAACGCTTTCTCCTGTATGTTTTCCCCTTTCTTACCAGCAACAGTGGGTTTTGGTGTCACTACAGACTTCTCGTCTGATGCCCTTGCCTCACTCTCATGTCCCTTTACATACGATACAGTAACTACTAAAGCTATTAAAAGTATCACTCCTACTATTAGTGTGCCTATTATACATTTAGCTCTACGAGTTGGACTACCGGCCTCCATTTCTTCAGACAGTATGATTCTTTCCCTCTATATCAATTCAAAGTTCTTTTCTTCTTTTTTCCTTTACAGTCTCTTTTGATCGTTCAGTCTTTAGAACCACACAAATGGAAGCTGGCAATCTCCTTTTGCAAGAGTCTTTTTAAAGCTTTAACGCAGACAACCCTAGCCCTTCTCCGTCAACTTATAGGAAGGTCCCTAAGATTCTCTGCTTCCTAGGCGCTAGGTAATCTTCTTTTTCTTGCTTATTTACAAAGTCTTTAAGCATCTACGATGAGGCTTGGGCCTGCGGCTTGGACAGCATAGTTCAATATTTCCAGACGAAGAATGTGCTCTTCATGGCTTGTTATCTTTGTTCCAAAGTCGGGGAATTGCAATTCGGTGAAAAACATGTGCTTTAACTTGCTCAGGCGGGGAGGGTTGGGGAGTGTGAACGTTAGTGACCCTTCTGCTTCGACTCCGGGCACTAACAGCTGTACTTCCACAGTGATGATGGGTTCAGAGCTGGTCACCACCACCGCTCGTATCCTCCCTGTCTCTCGCTCCAAAGACATTTGTCGCCAGATATGTCCACTCAGGGGTGGCGTATCTTCTGCTAGGCACACGTACTCTTCTTGATCTTCTTAGGTCTGGTGCTTCAGAGCCCTGAGCACCTTCCTCCGGGTCTGAATCTTCCGATATTGGAGCAAGGGTCCTCTCTGGAGTTGACCTCAGGCTAGAACTCCTTCTTTGCGGCCAACTAGCTTCTCCACGTACCCTTCTGCTACTTCTCCTTCTGGTCTGCTCGCGCTCTCTTTCAGACTGGTCAGTGTCTGATTTGTACTCCCAGCTGCTTCCTCCTTCTGTAGCGTCGTCCGTTTCGCTGTTGTACTGACCATCCTCAGCTTGGTCAGACACGTTCCCTGCTTCTTCTTGCACCTCTACAGCTTGGCTGGCCCCCTCTATGGCTTCTCGGTCCGCAGCTGGACTTCCATCCGAGAGAGGAGCTGTTTCTTCCAGAGGTGCTGGAACCCTCCGCGTATGAGACGCGTGGATCCAGTTAGGCAGGCCTCCCACCTTCACTGCAGTGTTCGTGATCAGGATGATCTGGTAGGGCCCACGCCAACGAACGTCTAGGCAGCTTCTTCTTACGTGCTTCTTCACAAGCACCCAGTCTCCAGGGCACAGGTCATGGCACAGGTCCTGGCACGATGGAACCTCGGCAGCCTGCACCTGAAGGGACACAGAATGAATGGCGTCAGACAGCCCCTTACAATAGTCCAGGATCATATCATCTGTGATGTTTAACAGTGCAGCAGTTGGTACTGATGGCAATCTCATTGCCCTCCCCATTAACACCTCGTGAGGTGACAGTCCCGTTCTTCTGTCTGGGGTACTACGGATACTCATAAGGACCAATGGCAGAGCATCAGGCCAACTCAGGGACGTTGATGAATACATTTTGGCAATTCGATTTTTGATGCTGCTGTTTATCTGCTCCACAACTCCCGAAGCTTCTGGTCGGTAACTACAATGCAATTTCTGGTCTATGTTCAGAGCCGCACAAATCATCTTCACAAGCTCACTGTTGAAATGGGTTCCCCTATCTGATTCCAAAGAGGCCGGTACCCCGAATCGTGGTATGAGTTCCCTAAGCAATAACTTGGCTACTGTGAGGGTGTCACACCTACGTGTAGGGTATGCCTCGACCCATCTGGAAAATATGCAAACAACCACCAGGACATAACGAAGGCGGTTGCACCTTGGCATTTCAATAAAGTCTATTTGCATCCTATTGAATGGACCTCCAGACCTCCCTATGTGACTCAATGCAACTGGTGTCCTCTTTCCTACGTTCAACTGCTGACAGGTCACACAACGCTGGCACACTGCTTCTGCTGCTACTCTAAACTTAGGGTTGTACCAGGTTTGTCTGAATACTCTCAACATAGCATCTCTCCCTAGATGTACTGGACCGTGTATCTGTCTGGCCATTGGGCTCACCATCTCATTGGGTAACACTGCTCTTCCATCTGCTGAAACCCAGAAATGCGCCTCACCTATCACACATCCTGCGGTTTCCCATGTTTGTTTTTAAAAATCGGGTGCATTTTCTTGCATACATTTCAACTCGTCCCAAGTGTCGACAGTTTCCAATATCATGGCTAATTCAGTTCTTAGATTTATTCCGCCCACTTCCACCTCTGTGAAAGAATACCCTTGTTCTGCACAATATCTCGCGACTTCGTCGGCATATCTATTGCCTTGTGACACGAAGTCCATATTCCTGGTGTGGGCGGTACATTTTACAACTGCAATACCTGCTGGACATTGCAAAGCTTCTAACAGCAAACGTACAAACTCTCCATTACGAATGGGAGAGCCTGAAGAAGTCATGTAACCTCTTTGAGACCATAATTGCCCGTAATCATGAACTACCCCGAAACCATATTGGCTGTCGGTGTATATGGTGACTCGAATTTGGTTGCTTGCCAGGCAGGCACGCGTCAAGGCAATAATTTCAGCTACCTGAGCGGAGTGTACTCCTTCCAGGCATCCGGCTTCCACAACTCCAGTAATTGTACAAACAGCATAAGCTGCTCTCAACTGCCCAACTTCGTCTCTTACACATGAGCCATCGACAAAGAAAACTTCATCGGGGTCAGTCAGTGGCTCATCCACGATGTCGGGTCTCGGTTTGGTGCATAGTTCAGTCACATCAAGGCAATCATGGTCTGTACATACATCATCATCAATGTCACCTGGGAGTGGCATCAAGGGGGCAGGGTTCAAAACAGAGCATCTCTTGAGAGTCACGTTCTCTGCAGCAAGAATGACTTGCTCATAGCGCGTGAGCCTGCTATTGGTCAGATGCTGTGTTTTGGTCCTGGTCATTAACAATTCAACAGAATGTGGCACGTACACCTCTAACGGGTGTCCCATGACTATATTTTCACAACGTTCGATGCTGACACCTGTTGCAGCAACGGATTTGAGACATCCGGGCAACGCTGCGGCTACTGGGTCTAAAGTAGCCGAGAAGTAGGCAACTGGTCTACGGGCATTCCCATGGATTTGGACCAGGACAGACAAAGCACAACCCTCTCTTTCACAACAGTAGAGCAAGAATATTTTATCGTAATCAGGCATTCCCAGAGCAGGAGCACGACACAGGTCCTCTCTCAGCTGCAGGAACGCCATCAAACAGTCCTTGTCCCATGGTACCGGATCACTCACCTCCTTGTGCGTCAGTTTTTGCAAGGGTTTTGCTTTCAGTGAAAAGTTCGCTATCCACTGTCGGCAATACCCCACCATCCCTAAGAACATCCTGACCTCTCTCTGTGTTTTGGGCGCATTCATCTTCATGATCGCCTCTATCCTGTCTGGGGACACCTTCCGTTTCCCCTTCTCTATTCTGTGCCCCAAGTACTGCACTTCCGTCAGGCAGTACTGCAATTTTCCCGGGGACACCTTATGTCCATTTGCAGCCAAGTGATTTAGCAAAGCAATGGAGTCCTCCCTGCAAGCTTCTTCAGTTTCTGACGCCACAAGTAGGCCGTCTATGTACTGGACCAGAACTGACTTCTGGGGCAGCACTAGACTTTCAAGATTTTTCTTCAACAACTGGTTAAATATTGATGGGCTCTCTGTATACCCCTGAGGAATACAACACCATGTTAGAACGCGACCTTCCAGCTTAAATGCGAAAAGAAAATGGCTCTCCTCATCCAGAGGGATCGAAAAGAAAGCCTGGCAAAGATCTATCACAGTGAACCATTCGGCTTGGAACGGTATCTGAAACAATATCACTGATGGATTCGGTACCACTGGACAACATGAGACAACTATGTTATTAATCTTTCGAAGATCCTGCACTATCCTGAATTTCCCATTGGGCTTGTGCAAACCCATAATCGGGGAGTTACATGGACTACCCACGATTTCTTTCAGTATTCCCTGCTTAATCATGGACTCAATCACGGGTTTTATACCTGCAGTCGTTTCTGGGGTCAATTTATATTGGGGTGTTCTTGGAAACTCAGCATGCGGTTTCACTATTATTTTCACTGGGTCTACTCCTTTGACCAGTCCAATCTCTTCCCCAGTGAAATCCCACACTTCTGGTGCCACTGTCTCCCTTAGATCCCAGGGGAGCTCATCCACTGTCAAAGTGGGATACAGCTCCACACATATTCTTGAATTAGCGACTTTGAAGTCAGCGTCATCATCGTTGGTTAATACCTCCACTCCCTGCGGGGTGCAATATATTGTACAATTTAATTTACACAATAGGTCTCTTCCCAATAAACATACAGGACTAGAGTCGCAAACCACAAACTGATGCTCATCGCTGTACTTCCCTATTTTCACCTGTACCGGTTCCGTCAATGAGCTCGTTATTCTCCTGTTTGCGACCCCCACCACTTGAATGGTCTCTCCAGACATGGGCAGGCCTGGAACTGCGGCTGATCTTATCGTGGATCGGGTGGCTCCTGTGTCTGCTAAAAATGTCGTGGGGCACCCTGCCACTTCGGCCTCAACATAGGGTCCCCTTTGGTCCACATCTAAGGCTGCCCCGAGGGTACAATTCTCTCTCTCTACTCTCTGTCCTGTTAAGGGATCAACGTAATAGCACTCCTCTCCTCCTACAAACAGAGGCATCTGCCTATAGGTCTTCCCCGATGTCCCTATTCTGGGTGGTTGAGGGAACTGAGCTCGCGGAGCTGGGGTCCCCCCTTTGACCACCTTCCCTTGGTACGGCATTACTCCTTTTCCTGGAGTGCTTTGAGCCTCTTCCTCCTCTACTTCTTGTTCTCCAATTTCAACGTTGTAGAGACACTCGCGTTTCCAATGCCCCACCTCGTTACACTGGTGGCACCGGGTCGTCTTTTTCAATGCCGCAATGTCCACCCTAGGTCTAAAGGTGGAGTTCTCCTCATTGCCCTTGTTCTGACTATACTGCTTCTTACCCCCAGTCCCTGTTCCCTGTTGCTGTTGCTGTTGTCCACCCTTACCAGCTGACTGCATCTGCACCACCATCAGTTTTTCCTTTAGCTTCTTTGCCTTTGAGTCTATCTCATCACAACAGTACCTAGCATATCTCAGAATTTCATCCAAAGGTTTATTTTGCCAACAAATCAAGTGTTGCTGAATCATTAAACTAATATCCGGTCTCAAACCCAAGACAAACTTAGACACAAACTGCCCTATGTCTTTCGGGTCCATCACATCCAACCCGCTATATTGTTTGAACGCCTTCAGCAATCTCTCATAATATTCATGAACTGTCTCTTTGGGTTCCTGCCTAGTTCGATCTATTTTGACCCAATCTATGTCCTGCATTGGCACCTTGTCTTTCAGCCAAGTTATTACTCTCTTGTATTTTACCATTACTGTCTCGGACGGTCCATTGGTCCGTGCATCTCTCTCTGGTTCTGCTGTGGGCCACTCGGCACTAACCTTACATGCTGTCCACAAGTCTCCTGGTACCACTATGTCAAACAGTGTGTTCAGATCTATCCATAGTACCTTGGAGATTTTTACGAACCTCTCCACCTGTTTGTACCACTCTACTGGGTTCTCCCTCAATTTAGGGAAGGAGTTGGTAAAGGCTGCTAAGTCTCCCCTACTCCATGGCACATGCACATAGTTCCCGTTTGCAACTTCATGCAAAGGGTATGCCTCTACTCTCTGCAGTCCTCCCTCGGGGGTCATCCCAAGCATGCTTCTCCTGACGGTCCCTTTCTTGGACCACCTTTCTTCCCATTTATCCAGCGCTCTCCATGTCCTTATTCCCGTGATCAGTTCCCTTATGTGTGTTTTTAATCCTATTGTCCTTCTCTCATCTAGGTCCTGATCTGAATAATGTAGCCTATGGTTACCCTCTAATGCTTTGGTCCTTGACAGGTCTACCATATATTTTCCTGCCAGTTCGACTAATTTCTCATGTGCCGCTCTCGCTTTCCGAGTGATGTCCTTTGCCATGAACAGTATCTCATCCTGTTCATACATCTCCGTTCTCTCTAGAGGCAAGGTACCATCCACCATGTCATCCAGATCTGATTTTAGGCTGGCGACATCAAGTCTCTTGGCTTTTATCTCGGCTCGCAGTATGTCCTTTTTAGGGGGTTCACTAGTCTCTCTCCCGTCCCAACTTCGAGTTCTACGCTTGGGCTCAGGGGAGTTAAGGAGAGTTCTCCCTTGTTCCCATCTCTCTAGGTCCCATGCTCGGCCATCCTGTCTTGGAAGGTGATGAAACACGGGCCTGTTTCCCCCAATCTCATTTAGTCCACTCTCTCTGTCCTCTCTCGCTCCCTGGTAGGATTCCCTGCCGTTCTCCCTTCTGTCGCTATTCTCTCGTTGTCTAGTGTCACTCAGGATTCGGTAGGTTCCTTCTCGGCTCCCCATCTCCCCAGGACTGCGTTCCTGTCCGTAGTCACAGGGGTTATGGCGAGGCCTCTCGCAACTCTCGTTCTGCCCACTATTGTCAGACGCATAGTGGGTGCACTTAAAACTGTTCCTGTACTCCTGCGTTCTCCTATCCCCTTCGCTGTGCATTGGGCGAGACACCCCCCCACACTCGGGGCTCCTGTTTTCCAGGTCTGGTCTCCCTCTTCTCCTGGTAGGACAAGTGTCTCCTCTACTGTCCTGACCCTTCCCATCCCACTCCGGACTGCTTTCGTCAGCCCCACAGTGAGTCCGGGTCCTGCTGTCCTGGCTTTCCCTTCCAGCTTCCGCTGCTATGATGCTCTTGTGAGCCTCCACTGCCTCATCCCATTTCTTCATGTACTCACTTAGCTCCTGGAAGGATTTCCGTCCTGATCCCCTCAGATCCTCCGGCCATCTAGGGCCCCCCGGATCTCCTATTGGATCCACTGCTGTATGAACTGGGGTGCTCCAATCTCTCGGTCTTGTCAACTGACTTGGGGAATTGATTGTATCATTCCTCCTTGTCATTTCTGCTCTCTCCCTGTCCAGTCGTACCTGTTCCTCCCCTTTTGCTCTCTCTGGGTCGTAGATCGATACTATAGGACCTATAGTAACAGGTACTTGCAGGGCATCTGGTAGTGCGTAGGAAGTGGCACACTCCGTTTCTGGCACCCTTTGTACCACAAACCTTCCGACTACCTTCTGCACCGGACTAGGTTGAAGCAATTCTTTACTTGCCGTGGGATCCCAATCTGTAGTGGGAAGCGGTCCATACTCCCCTTTAGCAGGCCCCCCTTCTCTGCATGGCTCGACATTTCCTGTCTCATTATTGTACGGGGGTGGCCTATCTGTTAACAACCTATTTATCAGGCTATCTTCTGTCTCGCTCTCCTCATCCTCCTCGAATGGGCTCTTGTTTCCTGCCACCTCTAATACTGGGTACAGTTTATTTACTTCTAGGTTATTCACTCTCCATCTTTTAGCATCCGCATCCCATTTAGCATCCTGCACTGCTCTTACCGATCGTTTCACCCTTTCTTGTCGTCTATTCAGGTTCCTCTCGTGCGCTGCCCTAATCCATGCATTGAGAGCTTCAAACTGGGTCGGTCTAGGCATAGGTCTCATTGAGGTCATGACTGCTTTTAGTCGGTGTAACACCTCTAATCTGAACGTCCCGTACTTTGGGAACATCAGTTCCTCATTTCCTTCTGTAATCTTACTCCACTCTGAAATCCACAATATAGTGTGCAACCCAACATTTGTCGCCATATAATAAGCCGGCGTACCCTCCGGCGGGGCTTCTTCCCCATCATAAGATCTCCGCCTCTCTCTTTTAAAAGCCGCTCTTAACCATTTAAAACATTTCATGATTATACGTACAATTTCCAACCTCACTATTCTGTTTACTTCCTGATGACAATCCACCGATCCTAGCGCGGCTTTGCTAACTGGCCTATCACAGCGCGGTCTTGCTCCAGCCGGCCAATCCCAGCGCGGCACTTTCTGACGTCACTCGTCTCCGCTTCGCAGCAGCACCCCTCCTTTCTCAGCTCGTCTCCCGGTCACACATGCGTCCCATTCATACACCGAAAAATGACTACTTCCGACCAAGCCGTCACTTCTCTTGACTGTACGTCCACAGTCTATCTGTAATTGTCACCACAACTGACGAAATGTCTTCCGTCTTTCTGATAGGTTGCTTACACACAATAACTTCCGACCAGCGTCCGTTACTCACGCACTCACTCTTACGTTCCCCTGATCTCGGTCCTGCGGGCGATCAATGGTACCTCATGACCCCCTTCACACTGGTTGACAATTACTCTGGATGTCCGATACACCCGAACCACTTAAGCTCTCCTTGAACTTAAGATTTGCACCGGTTGCGCGCGCTCACAACCTGTTCCGCAGTCACTCTACAGGCATTCAACTCCGCCAGACATTACAACATAGATACAACACAAAAACAACGCAATCTAACACGCATGACCCTTTATACTCACTCTCGACCGATACTGCTGCTTTTCTGTCTCACGTCATCCGGACCTTCTTCGGCGGGCGGTTCTTCCGATCATCGATCTCTAGGGGCCTTGGGGTAATCTAACCTGGCCTAGATCACCTTCCTCAAGAAGGCAACCATCCTCTGCTACCAACTGCAAGGGCGAGATTGTAGATCCCTATCTTATCAATCTAGATCTAAACCCCGTTCTGTTCACCTGAACCTTTATTGCCTGTTGTTGAGGAAAGAAAGTGCATCCAATACCAGGTTAACTTTGCTAATGATGGACTCGACTCAGAAAAACCACAAACTACTTCTAGCTTTTAAAGATTTATTATAGAGTCAAGGTTAACTGCAAGTACAGGCATCTCAAAATGAGATTCAAAAGGTATACAGGCACCACTACATACATGTGCTCTCGAAAAGCCCTTAAGCGAGCAAAGAATACAACTAGGACTAATTCCAAAATTAAAAGGGCTGCAAGCATCGACACATATTGTTATCTCTCCGTCATTTACAAGAGGAGGGAAGGTTTCAGGTTAGGCTGTCCCTACCCTGCTCTAGATGGTATCCCTACTTAACAGAGTCCCAACCTACCAAAAGGTGTCAGCTGTGAATGACTTCCTAAGAAGATCACCCACACTTAGTCTCTAGGTGAAAACCTATGATCGCCAGTCATGACCCCTCTCTGCCTACCCATCCGCTCTCTAAAGGGTCCTCAGGCATCTGCTCTAACTCCACCCCGGGGTGCTGACCCTAATACAAAATCACAACAACATTTGAGACGCCCCTAGTGAGACGCCCCTCACGTGGTGTCGCTTCTGGCTTTTTCCATGATGATCTTCACTTGGGCCTCGTGCGTTAGCGTTGACCTTGCTTCTCAGACTCTTCTCCAGCCCGCCGATACCCCCTAAAACATTCCTGAACCCTCCTCCATGTCTGCACCAATCTTTGAACAAAACTCTATTCATCCAATTATTAATTGGATCCCCCTCACGATTGCAGACAGACATCGGTAGCTGAGTCTCCATTCTCATAGACTTCTAACAGAATTTTGCAACTTATTTCCTGACACAAGTCGGCCTGTACCAGTGCATGTAAATCAGAAATCCTTTCATCATTTCAGGCCTACAACCCTTTCGCAAAGTTAACTAAAATAACATGTTAGCTTCTTTCTCTGGCATAATAAGAAAACACATCTATGGAATATAAATCTAATGGAGAAACAAATCGGTGTATCATTAGTGCAATCCATGTCTATGCAAAGCAATCTACGTTTCTAAACCCTTCTGGCTTAGCCATAAGGCCCGTTCCCTTCTATGCCTTGCAGCATGATTTCTTCCATTAGCAGCTACATAACATGGATCCTGATTAATCACTTCTAATAAAGGTATACATTTTCACACATGTTTGCATTAGTTCCACTTCTATATGAAATCTCTAGATTAACTACACATTTCAAGGTATAGGTGAATATATTTTCAGCACTCATAGCATTTCTCTTTATGATTTGTGCGTACTACTTACAACTCTGGTGCACTCATACATTTTGTTCAGTTTGCGCTTTCTCACTTTAATAGTCATTGGCTCATTTGAGACATGTGGGTGGTGGGACAAGTGCATGTTTGCTAATTAGGTCAATAGGCTCTCTACCAACTTGGGCCAGGAAGTTTACTTCTATGCCTAAGGCATGCAGTAAGTGAAATATTTAGGGAATATTTAAACCCTTATGCTAATTTTAGATATAAATCAAATTCTCTACAGGAAAATGTATGGCCCACATCAGCATTCATCTACAATGTCTCACAATATAAGAATGTGATTTATGCATTCCTATCATTTTGCTACATCTCCTGCATAATTTCAGTGTTGGGTCAAGAGTCACATAGGGCTCGAGACCCAGGGAAGAGTGCAGAGCCTGTTGCAACCCCATGTGAATAAAGCATAAGCCTGCTTCTACACAAGCCACAACGTTAGGTTCACTACCATTATGAACATCAGTTAGTTAGTGGCCACCATACATAATAACTGAAACCCCTCTTTCGCCGTCCCCCCTGACACTGCCTTTGCTATTGCAAGTATCAGGACCACTTATTCAGAAACCGAAAGTAAACAGGTTTCTGATAGGCCTGTTTAATTTCTGTAGTTTCCACTCTTGCCCTTTTCTTGGCACCTGAGACGCAAATAGAAGGGCCAATAACTGTCCTAAAACCCTTTTCAAAATGGTTAAAGACCTGTCGGTGCTGCAACTGCTCAGGTTCCCCCCAGTTTAAATACAATGCAATGTGAGGATCTTGCCCAGTTTTTTCTTAATAAAGTGGAAACAATATATTCTGCATTGGGAGGCAATACCCCTCCCCCTAATTCTCTGCCCGCTCCCATCTCTGTTCAACCCGGCCCCCGCCTGATTGCCAAGCTGTTCCCGCTATTGACCCCGGAAACATACTTAACACTTGGTCACTTCTAAATATGACCACGCTCAAATTTCTCCTTAATAAGGCCGAATCAGGATCCCTGCGTGATATTCTACCTATCACTGTATTACAACAGCTTGAACAACCAGCACTTCTATCTATCTTGGAACTTCTTAATGCATCCTTAACGGAGTCTTCAGTCCCTTCAGACTGGAAGCATGCAATGGTTGTTCCTTTATTGAAAAAAGCTAACACTGATCCGGCACTTCCCTCTAACTATCGACCCATTTCCCTGCTTCCTGCCCTCTCTAAGGTCATGGAGAGGCATATTAACATCCAACTATCCCAATTTGTTGAAACTAACCAACTTCTCCATCCCTCCCAATCCGGCTTTAGGACCAGTTACTCGACTGAGACTACACTCTTAAGTGTTACGGAAATGCTTCGTAAGAATCTGGATGCAGGTGACACGATGGCCTTGGAGCTATTAGACTTAAGCGCGGCCTTTGATACGGTTTTGCATGCCGTACTCATAAAAGGCCTTCAATCCATAGTAGTAATCGGTTCTGCTCTCAATTTGTTGATTTCATTTCTTACTAACCGCACCTTTCAGGTCTTCTCATCCACTGCCAATTCTAAAATCTATTCTTCACCTTACGGGGTCCCTCAGGGATCTATTCTGAGCCCCATATTATTTAACATTTATGTAGATCCCCAGCAGCTATTGTAGAAGAATCTTGGTTGTCGATATTCTCTTATGCCGACGACACCCAAAATATTTTCTCTCTCTCAGCTGGTAAGACCACAGAGCCTTCGGCCCTTAGGACAGGGCTAAATAAAGTGGCTTCTTGGATGCACGCCAATCTTTTAAAATTGAACGGCGAAAAAACTGAGGTTCTGGTTCTTGGTAAAGACCGAGTCCTCGGGGGCCCGCAACACTGGCCGACAGAAATGGGTCCTTTCCCGCAACCCTCCTTGCAGGTCCCTAACCTTGGTTTTATTATCGACGAATCTCTATCTATGCGTCAACAAGTTACCAAGGTTGCAGACACATGCTTGAGGAAGATTATGTGGATGTTACCTGTCCCTACCCAGAGAACCATAGTCCAGGCCCTTGTTACATCTAGGCGGGATTACGGTGACATCCTCTACCTGGGAACTAATAAAGATGTTATGCGCAAAGTGCAGCGTGTGCAAAACTCTGCTGCTAGATTACTGTGCCGGGCCTCCAGAACCTCCTCTGCCTCCAGTCTGCTGGGGAAGTTACATTGGCTCTCAGTCGAAAAACAGACTAGGTTCAAGGCCCTAACTTACATGTTTCGTATTAAGTACGACATAGCTCCCCGTTACCTGCAACATTTAGCCTGTCCCTATGTACCTTTCTCGCACCCTTCGGTTTTCTACACAAGCCAAATTCCAGGTCCCTAAGGTCAGACTTTCCCGTACGTGTGTTCAGTCATTTTCATATTTGGTTCCTGAACTGTGGAATGCTCTCCCTCTCTCTCTTCGCACTCAATCTTTTACTGTTTTGAAAGTCACTTAAAACCTGGCTCTTTAGCCAGTAGACCGCTTTTTCCTCTGCTGCTCTCTGACAGCGCCGGGAAACCCTTTCTGGGTAGCTGTTTGCGCTAATACAAATTTAGAAAATAAAATAAATAAAATAAGGAAATTGAGAAATAAGACTGGGACAGTCGATTAGCCAAGTGATGTCACCAGCAGTCAAAAGGAGTATTATATCATGTCTGCTACGTTGAACCTTTCGGTAAACCCACGTGCACAATTAGCATGTACGCACACTGTGATTGACCAACTGATAAGCACAAAAATCTATTTGCACACACTCAGCACACATTCTATTGTGTTCATTTGTCCTTTTTGAATGTGTCCACGAACACAGTGAAAATATGTTTTTCAATCTACACCCCCCATATTGTTATTAACAATGGTAGCATACAACAGCCGAATGTAGAGACATTGCATATGAGACTCTAAATGTTATTGACAGAGGCAAAACAAAGATAGATGCTAACTGCAAATTACCCAAGTCCTTTTTTTCTTCTATATACCACCTCTGTTCCACTACTTTGAGTTTACGATAATCCAACCATCCAGCTCCTGCTACACACTTGCCATACTGTATTGTTGATATTTAACCCCTGTAGATTATTTGTGACATGGAAATTTAAATGTAAAAGATGCTGAGATTAATAATCCTGACCATCTGTTTTGAGCTGTATTCCGGAAGGTATTTAGATTTGGAAGTTATTTAGATGTGGATTTAGGGATAAACGTTATAACATTTTCATGATTTACTACCTCATATGTTTGCCACGCTTCTATGATGTGCTCAAAAACCAGCTCAATAATACTCATATATCATATACCTAACCTTACCTGAACCTCTAGCCCAGGGGTCTCCAAACCGGTCCTGGAGGGCCGGATCCATACCAGATTTTGTGCATATCACAACACTTTGTAAAATGCATAATCTCTGAGAGTCTAAGCCAGCTAAAACAGAGTGTTAACTAAACACATTTAAGAAATACTTCTCTATAACCTCTGTTATGCTAAACAAAAGCCACAGGGTACCACAACATCAATATTAAGAGAGAGAATTTTCATAAACTTTGTGTGAATGGTCATGTAGGAAAAACTTTCTTACAGGAATTTACTAAAGCTTCTCTTGGGTGAGATGGATATTAGTATAATTTGTGTCGAAGCCCATAACCTCAATGTATTTCAGTTCAAAAACCTTTATTTCGGTCATTAAGACCATAAAAGTAAGTGTGCAATACAATACAATAGATTTCTTGACAAGTTAAAATTATTAAAAAAGAAGTCCATCCAATATACAAAAATACTTGTGCATCATATGTGCCAAGATAACAATCTGCAATAACCTGTAAGCAAGGCCAATAACCTCAAGAAAGTGCATATGCATTAATAAAGAAGGGGCAAGAAAAAAAAATACCAGAAGAAGGAAAACACAGCATGAGGCCAGTGAGAGTCTAATTGGTTTCGGAGGACCATAAAGTGCTGAACAGAAGTCGTAGAATCAATTAATCCAATTAAATCAGTGGTACTCGCAATGTGAATAAAAATGTACACATACAGTATAAGAATTAAAACATATTTCATCTACATTATTGAAATTGAAAACAGTGGAAAGGTTAAAAAAGTGGGTTTTTTGGTGGGGTTAAACTGTTAGGAAGTAAAAGCGGTTCATGCATTTGCATCTGGTGTAATTATTTTTAAGAAAGTCCAGCACCTGCGCCACAAAGAATTTAGAAATCGAGAAACAGCAAAAACAATGGGCTTGGAGGTGCCAAATTTTAAAACTCTAAATGCCTCCTGGCAATGCACAAACCCTAGTTTCCTGCACAACTGTATGAGCCAGCGCTGTCTTGCAAATTTGTTGCCTGGACAAAAAATAAAACATGGAGCTCTGACTCCTCCTGATAGTTGCAGGTTGGGCACCCAGGTAAGGCATTTTTAGACCATTTGCAGGTAAAGGCACGAAGTGGAAGGGTACCAAATCTAAACTGGACATATAGTTTTCTTACTGAGAAAGGTAGAATGGCATCTAGGAAGGGCTCAAATTTGTACTCCTCTTTTATTATGAGGAATTCAGCTGTCAGAAGACCTGAAGCCGGGTTCCCTTAGATGACTGCCAGTTTGTGTATTCGGTAAATTTTCACCAGTTCAGCAAGTGAGAATGCAGAGCACCCTTCCTCTGGATTACTCCAGAGACTTGGTTTACCTAGCCTACTGCACTCTTCCCTCATATATGCAAACCAAACAATTTTTTCTACCCCCGGGAAACCCAGTAAATCTTTTGTTTCTGACCGATATACTGCCAGTTCCAAGGTCACCCACAATCTGCGCCGGCAGGTTAGGGGTTTTAGACCAATCTCATCTCCAATTGGTCTAATACCCAAGTCCAGCCCCAGGGGGATTAAGGGGGTGCTAGAAGGGAGACCCAAAATCTGTCTCAGGAAGCTATTCTTTACTTTGCTTACATGACTACAGGAACAATGTCCCCAAAGTTCGGGCCTGTACATTGTTGCACCCTTAGCTTGTGCCTTATAGAGCTCTGCTATAGGCCCAGCGGGTTTAGAGGAGGAATCTCAACTATAATTTCGCATTTCCTCTGGCAGTCTGGGCTAACTTAAGCTTAGCTTTAGCAATTTGTGACCCCCACTCCATATTTTCTGTCAGGGTGACATCCAAATATTCAAATGCAGAGACCATTTCCAGCACAATGTCATCTAGATGAGGATTAGGGCATGTTGTCTTGGCTGGGTTGAAGACCATAAACTTGGTCTTCAAGGTAAATATCTAAAGTCCCCTGTTGTTACAAAAGATGACAAAGCTGTCCAGGACCCTCTGTATTTCCATCAGTGACTTAGACATTAAAAAGGTGTCATCATAGTGGCTTCTGATGGGAATTTTTCGCCCATACTTTTGAATTTTCACTTGTTTATCACATTTGGTTGCATGGTCTGTCTTTCCACTCTGTTACCCGCGTGGTGTTGGGACCTATATTCGCAGTTGAGCTATAGTGTTCTACTGACCCCTAGGTACTGCTTGTGTAATGAGTCATCTGCAAACATCAATGCTGGGACCTTTGAGTTTTTTAACTTTGGGGTGTCATTATCCTTAACCTCAATGAGTTGGGCAAGCAAAGCATTGACAAAGAGGCAGAACAGGGTAGGTGCAAGCATGCACCCCTGCCTCACTCCCCTGTCAACTGGGAATCGCAAAGTTAATTCTCCTCCTTTCCCACATCTTACTTGGGCAAAGTTGGCTTCGTGCAGCCTCCTAAGCATGCTTAGGAGGTAAGAGGGGATCCCCATATCTCTTAGTACCCCCCCAGGTCCACAAAAATAGGTAGAGGCTGCCACCCTCCAGTCTCACCGTTTTCCAAAATATAAGTTGAAGTCTATATATATTTGGTCAACGGTGGAAATGTTCTTCCTGAATCCGGTGAGCATCCCCAAAAGAAAAACACCACTTCTGGTCCAAAGCGGAAAAAACAAACTGTGAACAGAGCAAAGAACAGCATACCAGGGGCAGAAGGAACAGGCCATAAATCGCAGGCTAACCATGAACAACCATCCTGGGTGAAAAATTTGGTGATGGACTTCCACTCTCAGTTTAGGACTATCATGTAGGAGGAACTTAAGACTCTAACGGACCGGGTCAACAATCTGTCCTTATTGGTTGATAATTGGGAGGGCAAAGTAGAGCTAATCCACAAGGAGGTGGAGATAACTAAATCTTTAGTCTTGCAAATTCCACCTCTTGGCACCAAAATGGCTTCCCTAGACCCAAACCAAGAGATTGGCCCCATCAGGTCCAAACCAATAAACTTGAATGTAGTAGTTCACCCAGGGCGAAAACTTTCTTGCCAGTACTTGGCTATAAGAAACCATATGCAGGAGGCTCCCCAAGGGAACACCTCGGAGAGCACCTCCAGTCCGTACTCGGCTGGGACAACTGGACCAGCTCTCTGGCAACCAGGTTCTACCTGTGAGATTAGGAAACAGCTAGCAACCTCTGAAAAAGCCCCAATAGAAGATATTGCCTATCCACGTATTAATCTCCCCCGGCCTCAACTCCATATGTTGTTGTACTAGTAGGAGTACCAGAAAACTGAGAAAGGGATGCAGGGAGTCCTACCATGAACTTCAAAACAAATGTATCTTTTGGCTCGTTAAACATAGGCAATTCTCATATAAAGATGCAAATGAATTAATTTTCACGGCAGGGTTTGTTGAGTGGGTTGGAGACCAAAAGACGTCCCTGGGGACTTGATAGTGATAAACTTTAGAGACCCGCAGACTGTGCAATCTATTCTAGAGTGGGGACACCAGACAGAGACTGGGGGCATAGCCTCCCTCCCCCAGGATATTTTAACCCCCTAGGATTAAACCCTCACATTATGAGAAGGACTGCTAATGACAGGTCCGCAAGGATTGAAGATAGGCCACCGTTTAACCAAAAATTGAATCTTAACCAACCAACCCTGTGTAACATCCCTTTTGCAAACAGATTAAGCCCTCTAGACTCAATTGATTGACTCACTCTTACTGGGCCCGTATTCCAAAGTTCTAGCTAACAAGTACAGTATAAAGTTAAAAAATTGCACGTGGATGCTTTATGACACCAGGGAGGATCTAGGAAGCACATGGGAGAACTAGAGAAGGGACGTGGGGGGAAAGCAAGGGACCTTACAAGTGCAACTCTGGAATTAATTCACATGGGCCACCCAACCCCGACCGACCCCAATACAACATGAAGACAAATAATACTACCACACTCCCCATTGCAAAGCATCCCTTGCCAGCAACGAGTATTAGCGACTCGGACTATGATCAGGGGGCGCTGGGCAAGATGGGAACAAATAATCTACAACAAGCAAATTTAAGTCCCAGTTTACCGGCCCCCACCCATGTAGCAAACGAAACGGACTTGGCTGGTTTGCAACTATTATCCTGGAACACAGCAGGACTCACCTCAAAGCTGGATTTACCAGATTGGGGGTATTCATTGACAAACATGGGTTATGCATGTTCCTGGAAACCTGGGCTAGAGAGGCAACAAATAGAGCGGGATATGCGTCCTATAGCTTTCTAGCTGATAGGGGAAAAGGGGTAGGCCCTTCGGGGGTCTAACCATCTGGGTTGGTGTGTACCTTGGCTGTGAGGTCAAACAGATAGAAACCTCATCTCGTGATATCCTCTGTATTTCTATAACTTTCACCTCAAAAATCAAAATTACTCTGATTAATGTCTATTCATGCCCCTGTCAGCTATGGCCAAACCTCCCAAAAAAAAAAGACTGGGACAATTTCTGCCCCCGCCTAGGTTTCAGGGATTGGTATACCTTTCATTATTGTATGGAATAATCCCCACAAGTAAGGGCCCCATATTGTTGGTTCTTCCCCAAAAAGATCCCCTGGAAGCTTATCTAATCCCGGTGCTTTGCCAGCGGGAAGTTTCTTTATTGCATTTGAGACTTCAAGAAGGGTGATCTCAGCAACTTCTTCGTGGATGGTTCTTAATAGGGTAGCAATTGGCTCATCTGCCAGCCCTTTGTCTGCACGCGTGATCCTTGGCGAAATTGTAAGTGTGTCATTGTGGGAGCCAGATGCTACCTTCGAGGTGTATAGCGCCTGGAACTGATCTACCCACTTTTCTGCTGCTATATTCAGCTCTATAGCTGAATTGCCATCCCTACTGCCTGTTCTGACTATAGCCCAGAATTTCTTCATATCTTTATTCAGTAGGGCAGATTTTATGTCGTCCCATTTGTTTAATTCCCAGGACTGCTTTGTTCGACAGATAGCCTCTTTAAACAAAACCCGCTTGCATTTACTTAATCATTAAAGTAATGGGGTAACCCAAAAAGGTACTGGACCTGGGTTTCTTACGATACATAAAAGTGGTCCAAGACCTCTATTTTTAACAATGCCTGAATTAATCAATAACTTTTTAGTTCAAGAGACTCAAAAGCTTGTCACTACGGATCAGCTCTAATCAATTAAGTATCTCATTCTGCAAAACACAAGAACTTTCGGGAGGGTACAAATAGTAGGCATCCGCGGATGCTTATTATTCAAAAACTCAAATTCATGTTTGTTGATAATCCCGTCCCCCATTGCCTTACTGGTGATTTTATTGATCTGTAAGCTAATTTCTTTAGTTGGATCTGCTTTCAATAAGGCATAGTTGCCTACCACTTCCAGTTGTGAGAGAATCTCACCCTTGTACTTGTTAGTGTCCTGAACCACTATAGCCCCCCCCCTTATCGGCAGGCTTTATTACGATTCGGGTGTTATTCTTAAGGGTGTATAGGGCAGTCTTCTCCTCTTTATTTATATTGTGGGGCACATATTGCCGACTCGCAAGAGCCTGGTCTACATCTCGTACTACCACTTGTTCATACGCTCGTATTTTATTGTCCATCAAGTGGGACGGGGGATTGAATTGTGAAGGGGGTCGCAGACCACTCCCTGAGAATACTGGGTTGTGTGGGATCTTTAAAAAATAATGCTTAAGTCTCAGCTTTCTAAAGAACTGTTGTAGTTCACTTTTCAAGTTGAAACTATCCGGTAGTGTCGTCGGGACGAAGGATAAACCCTTCGATAGAACATTTTGTTTTTCTAAAGTCTGTTTATAATCTGATAAATTGATTACCGGATTATCTGCTCTATGCACTACCATCTGTAGTAATTCCGTCTGGTCCTGATCTCGCCATGTGTGTCTTGTTGGAGGTTCGACTGCTTGCTGACCTTAAGATATTAAATATTACTCTGGGTTGGATATTTGTATTTCTCCTGCTGCGTTCTTTAAACTTCTTGTGTTTTGCAGAATGAGATACATTCATTGATTAGAGCTGATCCGTAGTGACAAGCTTTTGAGTCTGTTGAACTAAAAAAGTTATTGATTAATTCCGGCATTGTAAAAAATAGAGGTCTTGAACCACTTTTCTGTATTGTACTGCATTTAGTTAATGACTTGTCTTGTCCTTATTTTTAATGGCTGCTAACAAAGCCCGTTTCACCTTTTGGCAAATGTCATTGAACCATGATTGAGAGACCCGTTTTTCCATCTTGGGGTACGTTTTTGGGTAAAATATATCGGCCAGTTTGGACGCCAGGCATGCGTGTAATTCTGCAACTTTATTGATAGGAACTAGGTTGCCTGCAACAGCGGCATCACCACTGATTTCTAGGAGGAAATGGAACTACAACTGCATAGAGTGCACTCAATGTATCAGGTGATTATTAACCCCCATTCTTTTCTTCTCCTGTTATTGGAGAGTAATGTTTTAAAGCTGAGCTTTTGGGAACTACACATAGCATGGAAACTGTGAACCTTGCAAGCTCTAGAAAATAGGATTTGGCATTTAATATGTACTCAGACATTGTATAAAGTAGTTTTAAAAGTCCAAAAACCTAATACAATGATTATTTCAATAGTTTCTGCAATAAAATATCAGTATATTATTAACCTTCTTCGAAATTTTCCAAATTAAACAATACAGGATCTTAGTTTACTAACACATACAATTATATGCACAACAAACAACATATAATATACAGATAACTGAATGATTCTAAACTCTATGTGCCATAACAACAGCATACAATATTTCTTGCTCCAAAAGAGACAGAATACTATTCAAAGGCCTCCCTTCAAAATAACTAACAAAATACTACAACCATTCAGTAGTATACTTCCATTAAAAAATGCTATAATTGATTAAAGTATTCTAATTCTCTCTCCATTGAACAGTTAAATGTTTTATGCTCTAATCTTCGATTGAATATATGAACAGTCTTCGCAATTAATATGCTTTACTTGCATATTCAGAAAGGTAAACATTGGCACGTGGAGTCAATGAATGACAGTGAAAAATATGGGAATGTAATCCTACAGTTTTACCTAACTGTGCAATGTTTATGTTGTGCAATTCTAATTATTAAAAAGCCCCCTTCACATTCTTTCTGGCCATAGTACAGTGTATTCCTATTGCTTTTATTTCTTGATTTCAGTTTATGATGGGATAAATTGTTAATAGTTCCTATAAACTCCAATTGGTTTTTGATACTTATAGAATATCATGAGTCTAGCTTATAAATATTGTGGGAGTTATATTACCACCCAATTCCACTCTTGCTCCAAAATATTTGGGATCCAATCCAAATCTGTATACAAGCAAGAATGTTGATCTTAAATGGGATTGGAAATAAAAGAGGTCCTATTTTTTGGTTTTGAGTTTTGTTACTGTTTTATGATCTATTTAACAACTTCCCCTGGCATTACTTACGTTTTTAATGTTAGTTGACACAAATATGGCTCCATCTTATTGATTGCATCGAAATAAGAGCTTCACTTCTTTGGCATGACAGCAGTTGTATCTAAGAAACTTCACTTGTTATTAGTCTTTTTTTACAATAATATGCCATTGGCCAAACAGATAAAAAAAATGCCTGGGCTGAATATTTGCAGAAACTCTGACCTTGACGCCTCAAATTATTTAGATAATACAAAATTGTCTTTGTTCATCTCTCATGACCAAAGCATGTAATTGAAATGCTCTCTAATCCTCTCCAAATCAAAGTAGTAGATATGTTTGTTAATTGATAACTCAATTATGCAAATAGTTTATATTTTAGGACAAAAAAAGAAAACATGGGTACACTCGAAGGAGCCTAGAACACTAGTGTTAGATTGGTTAATTGGCTTTGAAAAAGAGATAATAGGTCAATGGCTGCATTGACTCTGATTAGATGTGATAGTAGTGTTTGAGTTCATTTTCAAAAAGAATGAAGACATGTTCAAGATGACATCAAGAACAACAGAACCTCTAGATCAGCTGTTCTTAATCTGCTGTCCAGAGACCTGTGGTGGTCCACAACCCAGACTCAGGGGGTCTATGACTCCTTGGAAAAATTAATAATTTTAATAGAGTAATAGGGTGCATATAATATAGCACCAAAATGTAAAATTGAACATTTTAAAATCTTCTGTAAATGTGAAGGAATCCTACATCAGAGACTGAAATTTAAGTTGACATCCTAATATTGATTTGTGGGAGCATTGCAAGTGCATCAAACAGAATATAGGGTATGATTATGAATTTAGCGAATGGGATACTCTGTAAAAAAAGGTAGCGGATAACACGTCCGCTGTATTCCAATTTCCATAGGATACAATCAATCAATCAATCAATCATATAATTTGTAAATCGCACTACTCACCGGTGAGGGTCTCAAGGCACTGGGGTGGGGAATGCTGCTACTGCTTGAAAGGCCAGGTCTTGATGAGTTTTCTGAAGGTCAGCAGGTCTTGGGTCTGCCTGCCGTAAGTGGATGGGGAGGGTGTTCCAGGTCTTGGCGCAAGGTGTGAGAACGATCTGCTGCCGAAGGTCGCTCTTCGGAAGCGGGGGACTGTGGCGAGGGTGAGCTCGGCTAAACGGAGCTGGCGGGTAGGGGTGTAGAAGCTGAGTCGTCTGTTGAGGTACATTGGTCCGGTGTTGTGGAGTGCCTTGTGTGCGTGGGTGAGGAGCTTGAAGGTTATCCTCTTGTTGAATGGGAGCCAGTGCAGGTCTCTCAGGTGGGGTGAGATGTGGCTGCGTCGAGGGATGTTGAGGATAAGGCGTGCAGAGGCATTCTGGATGCTTTGAAGCCGTCTCAGGAGTTTGGCCGAGGCTCCTGCGTAGAGGGTGTTTCCGTAGTCCAACCTGTGCTTGACGAAGGCCTGGGTGACCGTTCTTCTCGTTTCAGTGGGCATCCACTTGTAGATCCTGCGGAGCATGCGGAGGGTATTGAAGCAGCAGGAGGAGGAGACGGCGTTGATCTGTTTAGTCATGGAAAGGGTGGAGTCGAGGATGACCCCTAGGTTGCGTGCGTAGTCGGTGGGTGTTGGGGCGGTTCAAAGTGTGGTCGGCCACCAGAAGTCGTCCCAGGCCGAAGACGTAGATCCGAGGATGAGGACCTCCATCTTGGCCGAGTTCAGCTTCAGTCGGCTGTTCTTCATCCATTCTGCGACGGCCTTCATGAAGGTTGGTTTTAGCGGTGTAAGGGTCCTTGGTGAGGATCAGCTGGGTGTCATCGGCCTAGTAGATGATGTTGAGGTCGTGCCGACGGGCGACGTGGGCGAGCGGTGGCATGTAGGTGTTAAACAGAGTTGGGCTGGGGGATGAGCCCTGGGGTAAGCTGCAGATGATCTCGGTGGTTTCGGAGCAGAAGGGGGGAAGGCGGACGCTCTGTGTTGTGCCAGAGAGGAAGGAGGTGGTCCAGTCCAGGGCCTTCTCTTGGATCCCGGCATTGTGGAGGCATGTTCGTAGTGTGTGGTGGCAGACCATGTCGAAGGTTCAGGAGGATGAGGGCCGCCGTTTCTCCATTATCCAGCAGGGACTTGATGTCATCGGTGGCGGCGATGAGGGCAGTATCGGTGCTGTGGTTGCTGCAAAACCCGGACTGGGAAGAGTCCAGGATGTTGTTCACCTCGAGGTAGCTGGTCAGTTGTTTGTTGACGGTCTTCTCGATGACCTTTGCTGGGAACGGGAGCAGGGAGATGTCCCGGAAGTTCTTGAGGTCCTTGGGGTCCGCCTTGGGTTTCTTGAGTAAGGCTTTGATCTCTGCGTGCTTCCAGCTCTCCGGTAAGGTTGCTGTCTTGAAGGAGGTGTTGATGACTTTCCGGAGATGGGGTGCGATGGCTGGGCTGGCTTTGTTGAAGATGTGGTGTGGGCATGGGTCTGATGGAGATCCGAAGTGGATGGTGTTCATGATCTTGATGGTGTCATTGTTGTTGATGTTGGTCCAGGAGAGCAGGCGGATGGTGGTCATGGGGGCGGAGGTCTCAGTGGTTGTCGGGGCAGTCGTAACATTGAAGCTGTCGTGGATGTCAGCGATCTTGCGTTGGAAGAAGGTGGCCAGCGAGTCGCACAGGTCTTGCGAGGGTGGGACGTCGTTGGTGTTGGAGCTGGGGTTGGAGAGTTCCTTCACGATGTTGAGGAGCTCCTTGCTGTTGTGCGCGTTGTTGTCTAGGCAGTCTTTGAAGGAGGCCCTTTTGGCAGATCTGATGAGGTGATGGTGTCTGCGGGTGGCGTTTTTGTGGACTGCGTGGCTGTCCGGTGTTTGGTCATGAAGCCAGATCTTCTCCAGCTTTCAGCAGGTTTGCTTACAGGCCCGGAGGTCTTCAGCGAACTAGCTGGTTTCTTGTTGGTGTGACTGTTGGAGGGTTTCTTGATCGGGGCGAGGGTGTTGGCGCAGTCGTTGATCCACTCTCTGAGGTTGCGGGTGAGGTGGTGCGTGGTGGGTTTCTTGAAGGTGAAGTGGATGCAGCAATGGTCGGTCTAGTGGAGTTCGGTGGTGTGGTTGAAGGAGACGTGGGGGCTTGCGGAGAAGATGGGGTAAAGCGTGTGACCAGCGGAGTGGGTGGGTGTTGTGACGAGTTTTCTGAGTCCGAGGTTGGCTAGGTTGTCGATCAGGGTGGTGGAGTTGGTGTCATCATTGTTCTCATGGTGGAAGTTCAGTTCCCTGAGGAGGATGTAGTCTGTGAAGGCGGGGGCCTGTGTGCTGGCAAAGTCGGCGATGGAGTCATTGAACTGTGGTCAGGGTCCAGGGGGTCTGTAGATGAGTCCCTCTGAGGGTGGTGTTGGGGTCAGTGTGGATCTTGAAGTGCAGGTGTTCGGCAGTGCTGAGGGTGTCGTCGGCATTGGTTGAGACTCTGAGAGTGTTCCTGTGGACGATGGCTCTGTTGGTGCGGTCCCTGTGGGTGATCTTGTAGCCTTCCGGGAAGGCTATGGCTTTGTCAGGTGCAGAGGCGGGGTTCAGCCAGGTCTCCGTCAGGAAGGCGACGTTTGGGGAGGTTGAGTTGAGTAGGTCCCAGAGTTCAATGGCGTGTTTGCGGGCGGAGCGGGTGTTGAGAAGGATGCATCTGAGGTGGTTGGGTTCTTTCCTGGTCGGCAGCATGTTGGGACGGATGCTTGTGAAGCTGCAGTTCCGGCAGGTGAAAGCTCCGCGGGTGCGCTTCGGGCAGGCAGGAAGCATGTGTGTGATCGTCCGGTGTTGAGTGCATGGAGGGTTCTGGCATCGTTGTGGTGTTAGGCGTTGTGGCGTTCGCAAGGTCCAGGGGTCCTGGAGCTGGGTGCGGCCTCCATATGAGGGGATGTGGGAGGGAGGAGCAGCTGGGAGGTGGGAGCGGTGCGGCGAATGGGATTGCAGGGGGGCTGGGCTGCTGGAACGCAGCGGCGGGAAAAACGGGCGGGCCACAGGAGAACTGGGCACAGGAAGGAAAAACACGTTTAGGCAAGAAAACAAGTACAGGCACAGAGGAATAAAAACACGTCTGGGCAAGAAAGCAAGTACAAGTGCAGAGGAATAAAAACAAGTCTGGGCAAGAAAGCAGGTTAGGCACGGGGAAAAATACAAGATTAGGCAAAAACAATGCAGGCAGAGCCGTGCAGCAGCGTGGGGAGCGACCTGCCTGCGTGCAGGGTCAGATGTGGAATTGTAATATGGTGGACAGGGTATCCGTCACGTTTGTGACAGAGTAACCCTGTCCACCAAACTCATAATCAGGCCCTTTGTAGGGACAATGTGTGGCCTCAATTGAATTTATCTTTGTGTATTGTTGTTGTGGAGTTCAAATCAACTATATATCTTTGCCA
Source organism: Lissotriton vulgaris (assembly GCF_964263255.1). NCBI lineage: Eukaryota > Metazoa > Chordata > Amphibia > Caudata > Salamandridae > Lissotriton > Lissotriton vulgaris. The sequence goes on along the minus strand of NC_141700.1, from coordinate 240,402,796 downwards.
GGGTCACCAGTGAGGGTCCCTGTCGTCTAGTAATTATTAAGTAGGGGTCCAAAGAAGTCAAAAGGTTAACAACCACTGCTCTAGATGTCTTCTGTCTCAGACCAGCACCTCAATAAGCAAAAGCAATTCAAGTTATCCATGTGAGTGGTCATTGCTTTTAAATATGGATTTCAGTCACTGGAATAAACTGTATATGGCCAGTTCCCCTGCCCAAAGTCAGATCACTTATTAATGTTCACATGTTCAAAAGTGCCCACACTGTAGGGCTGATTTTCAAAAGTGGAGTAACTTATGCAAATTTTAGATGACATCATCATTAGTCCCTATGCCAAGCCTCACACTATGATTAATCTAAACAGGCAAGACAGTGAGACATAACATAAGAAAGTATTACGTTTGAAATGTAGGTTAATGGTATTAACAAAAGGGACATAGAAACACACATCTCAGTGGCATAGGATGAAAAGAGGTGTACCATATTATTATTATTATTATTAAATTTTATAAAGCGCGTAGTCACCCGTGAGTATCCCAACGCTAAGATCCATACAGGATTCAAGCAAACCGGGCCGAAGACGGCTGTAATGCCAGAAACCGGTCCCCGGGAGCTTGTTTCCTTCCCAGTGTAAGAATTGGCTTTTGTAGTTTGGTTTGCCCTGTTCCCATCATGCACTGGGACAGGAACAGACTAATTTGCATACAGCCAGGTTCTGAAACTGGGATGGTGCAGTGAGCTAAAAAACGGTGTTGGATCTAGCCCTGATCTCTTGACTGGGTGAGAGCTTTCTGCTTAATTCAGAGACTCTGTCCCTCACCACCCCTTGTTGTAAATATTTTTGTCCACCCTAAGCGTGGAAGGGTATTCTCAGATGTGAGACCCTTGCTCATTGCACCATCAGGATTCAAGCAAACCGGGCCGAAGACGGCTGTAATGCCAGAAACCGGTCCCCGGGAGCTTGTTTCCTTCCCAGTGTAAGAATTGGCTTTTGTAGTTTGGTTTGCCCTGTTCCCATCATGCACTGGGACAGGAACAGACTAATTTGCATACAGCCAGGTTCTGAAACTGGGATGGTGCAGTGAGCTAAAAAACGGTGTTGGATCTAGCCCTGATCTCTTGACTGGGTGAGAGCTTTCTGCTTAATTCAGAGACTCTGTCCCTCACCACCCCTTGTTGTAAATATTTTTGTCCACCCTAAGCGTGGAAGGGTATTCTCAGATGTGAGACCCTTGCTCATTGCACCATCAGGATTCAAGCAAACCGGGCCGAAGACGGCTGTAATGCCAGAAACCGGTCCCCGGGAGCTTGTTTCCTTCCCAGTGTAAGAATTGGCTTTTGTAGTTTGGTTTGCCCTGTTCCCATCATGCACTGGGACAGGAACAGACTAATTTGCATACAGCCAGGTTCTGAAACTGGGATGGTGCAGTGAGCTAAAAAACGGTGTTGGATCTAGCCCTGATCTCTTGACTGGGTGAGAGCTTTCTGCTTAATTCAGAGACTCTGTCCCTCACCACCCCTTGTTGTAAATAAGATCCATACAACTGCGGGTCAGTGGGGGCAAGGGGTAGAGGATAGAAATTAAAGAAAGAGATGAGTTTTCAGCCGCTTCCTGAATCAGAGATAGTCTGTTTCTGTTCTCAGGTCGCGGGGTAACGCGTTCCAAAGGCATGCAGTGTGGACCGAGAAGCGCCTTCCACCCGTGCGTGCCTTCTTGACTCTAGGGATGATGATGAGATATTCCTGATCGGATCGGAGGGACCATGGGGCTTTGTATGGTCTGATAAATTTTCTTAAAATAGGGGGCCTTTGTTTTGAAGCAGTCTGTGAGCCAGACAAAGGGCTTTGAACTTCACTCGCTCTCTCACTGGGAGCCAGTGGAGAAGCTTCAAGGCTGGTATGGCCGAAGCTCTGGCAGGGGTATTGGTGAGGATCCGGGCAGCGAAATTCTGGATCCTTTGTAGCTTGTTCAAGGTTGCCTCAGGGGCGCCTAAGTAGATGGTGTTACTGTAATCCAGCCTTGATAGTATAAGGCCTTGGATTAACAGTTTTTGGGAGGTGGGAGGAAGTAGAGGCAGGATCTTTCTGATCGACTTGAGGAGCCCAAAGCACGTGCCGGCTACTTTTTTGGCTTGTGTCGTAAACGACAGATCTTTTTCGAGCCACATACCCAGGCTTTTAATCTCGGATTTCGGGTCTGGAGGCGCACCCAGACAGGGGGGCCAGATGTTCTGTGGGAGGGACAGCCCCTTCTGACCAAGGAGGAGAATGTCAGTCTTTGAACCGTTAAGTTTCAAAGATGAGCTGTTCATCCATCCTTGTATCTGCGTCAGACAGTTGTATAAGTCCGCTGGTTCTTGACTTGGGTGAGATAGGGACACCACTAATTGTGTGTCATCAGCATAGCTGACGATACTCACTCCAAACGGGTTGACAACCTCCTCCAATGGGGACATGTAGATATTGAATAATGTCGGGCTCAGGGAAGAACCCTGAGGCACGCCGCATTGGAGGGGTGTTTCGGAGGAGCGGGTGTCATTCTCCCAGATCTGAAAAAAGCGTTGGCCCAGAAAGGACGAGAGCCAGGTCAGTGCGGTTCCTTCCACACCGACATTCCTGAGTCGGTGAATAAGGAGCTGGTGATTAACGGTGTTGAAGGCCGCACTGAGGTCCAGGAGGATCACTGCCACTGATCCTCCCGTGTCCAAAAGTGCTCTGGCCTCCTCCACCGCTGCGAGAAGGGCAATGTTGGTACCCTGCCCTGGGCGGAATCCAGTCTGTGAGCTTTTAAGCCGATTATTGATTTACACAAATTGTGAGAGTTTTTTGTTCACAAGCTTTTCGGCAATCTTACTGGTTCCAGGAAGAAGGGAGATTGGCCTATAGTTGGCCAGGTCCGAAGGGTCCAGGGATGGTTTTTTCAATAGAGCCTTGACGACTGCAGCCTTCCAGCTAGAGGAGACGACTCCCTGTTGCAATGAGGCGTTGATAAGATGGGTAAGGGGGGGAACGATGGTAGGTGCTACTTTCTTAAGGATACGTAGCGGAGCAGGGTCCCTGGGAGATCCGCTTTTGATGGTATTTAGCGTGCTTTCGACCTCTTCGACAGTCACTGGTCCCCAAGAGGTTAGACGGGGAGAAGTAGGAATAGTATTGGTCTCTTTTTCCTCGCTCGCGTTGGTGGATGGAATAGAATCAAGGATTTTCTGGATCTTCTCCTTGAAGAAGTTAGCTAGTTTATGGCATTTTTCCTCATCTGCCTTGGGGTCTGGTGGGTTTCTAGGTCCGGGGTCTGGGACCTTAAGGAGTTCTTTTAAAATAATAAAAGATTCCTTGCTGGAGCAGGAGGAATTTTCTATTCTTTCTTGAAAGAATATACTTTTTGTCTTGCGAAGAGCGGTCTTGTAAATTTGTAATGAGGTGTGGTAGGCATCCATCTTTACAGTAGACTTATCCTTCCTCCAGGAGCTTTCCGTTCTTTTACATTCCTTTCGTAAAAGATTGAGCTCCGGAGTGTACCAAGGGGCAGGGCTCACTCGTTTGGTATGTTTGAAGGTGGTAGTTTTGGGGAGGAGTTTGTCCAATGAGCATGTGACCCAAGAATTGAACTGTTCATCGGCGTTGACTGGATCGGTGGAGAGGGCAGGGATAGAATCCATGAGAATGGTGGTCCATTCGTCTGGTACAAGTTTGTGCCAGCGTCGGTCAGTAACCCGGGTTTTGGAGGGTTGGGAGGGTGATACAAAGAAATGCCAGGAGATAGGGATTAAGAAGTGATCTGTCCAGGGGAGAGGAAGGGGGGGCCAGTGGTGATGTCTGTGATGTTAGTAAGGACAGGATCCAAAAGGTGTCCCTTATCGTGGGTAGGTCCGTTATTGACTAGCCGAATGTTAAATGACATAAGGTCCAGAAGGAGATCAGACGCTGTTAGATCTGTCGGGTCTGTTAGGCGGAGATTGAGGTCGCCCACGAGGAGGAAGTTAGGAGAGGAGGTAGCTAACTGTGACACCGTGTCAATGAGAGCATTAAGGAATTTCCCTGGTGTTCCCGTAGGACGGTAAATCAGCAGTCCTGAGAGGGAGTGTGCCGTGGAAGTTTGAAGAGCGAAGCGGCAGCTTTCGCAGTCTTCAATGTTGGCATTGCTGGTTCTACAGACAAGGTGTTCTCTGTGGATTATTGCTAGCCCCCCTCCTCTACCTCGAGGTCTATGAAGAGTTTGAATAAGGTAGCCTGGGGGTAGGGCGTTGACAATATCAGAATCTGAGCGGACAGAGAGCCAGGTTTCTGTGAGAAACAGTACGTCCAAACCTTGGTCCTGTATCAGCAAGTTGGTTTCATGAGCATGCTTAGGGAGGGACCGGCAGTTAAGAAGGCCCATCTGTCGTCCAGGGTTGCCCGAGATCTGAGTGACTGGGTTACAGCGTTCACAGTTGATATAGGGTTTACCTTCTACGTGGATGTAGCGACACTCCAGATTTTTTTCCGGGTGGAGAGCCCGGAGCATGTCACTTGTGTATACCAAACGGTCGTGAGGTGAAACGGGCAGAGTCCCTGGGCCTGGGTCCGGCTGGACCCGGACGGGCCCAGACGGGCTTGCCTTAGGCGCGCCCGCTGCGCCCGTCCGCTGTGCGTACGTGGAGTGCACATGTTTTTGTAGGCGGAGGGGGCGTGGCCTCGAGCGAGTGGGCGTGGCCACGGGACCGGCTCACTCGCTGATGGCGGCGAAGAACTGGGCGGTCCCGCTGCAGCGCTTAGCTCTGCTGCGTGGCGGTGAAAAGGTAGGAGTTAAGCCCCAGTTGTGGTGCAGTCGAGGGAGGAAGGTGGAATTTTAAGTAACAATTCAAAAACACACAAATTGTAAAATCAAGCGCAACTTTTTGTTAAAATGCTCCCGGCTGTGCCTCAGGAGTAGAATCTGACCAGAGCTCGCATTCAGCTCGGTTTTTATAGGCGGAGGGGGCGTGGTCTCGAGCGAGTGGGCGTGGCCACCTGACCGGCTCACTCGCTGATGGCGGCGAAGAACTGGGCGATCCCGCTGCAGCGTTTAGCTCTGCTGCGTGGCGGTGAAAAGGTAGGAGTTAAGCCCCAGTTGTGGTGCAGTCGAGGGAGGAAGGTGGAATTTTAAGTAACAATTCAAAAACACACAAATTGTAAAATCAAGCGCAACTTTTTGTTAAAATGCTCCCGGCTGTGCCTCAGGAGTAGAATCTGACCAGAGCTCACATTCAGCTCGGTTTTTATAGGCGGAGGGGGCGTGGCCTCGAGCGAGTGGGCGTGGCCACAGGACCGGCTCACTCGCTGATGGCGGCGAAGAACTGGGCGATCCCGCTGCAGCGTTTAGCTCTGCTGCGTGGCGTTGAAAAGGTAGGAGTTAAGCCCCAGTTGTGGTGCAGTCGAGGGAGGTAGGTGGAATTTTAAGTAACAATTCAAAAACACACAAATTGTAAAATCAAGCGCAACTTTTTGTTAAAATGCTCCCGGCTGTGCCTCAGGAGTAGAATCTGACCAGAGCTCGCATTCAGCTCGGTTTTTATAGGCGGAGGGGGCGTGGCCTCGAGTGAGTGGGCGTGGCCACAGGACCGGCTCACTCGCTGATGGCGGCGAAGAACTGGGCGATCCCGCTGCAGCGTTTAGCTCTGCTGCATGGCGGTGAAAAGGTAGGAGTTAAGCCCCAGTTGTGGTGCAGTCGAGGGAGGAAGGTGGAATTTTAAGTAACAATTCAAAAACACACAAATTGTAAAATCAAGCGCAACTTTTTGTTAAAATGCTCCCGGCTGTGCCTCAGGAGTAGAATCTGAGCAGAGCTCGCATTCAGCTCGGTTTTTATAGGCGGAGGGGGCGTGGCCTCGAGCGAGTGGGCGTGGCCACAGGACCGGCTCACTCGCTGATGGCGGCGAAGAATTGGGCGATCCCGCTGCAGCGTTTAGCTCTGCTGCGTGGCGGTGAAAAGGTAGGAGTTAAGCCCCAGTTGTGGTGCAGTCGAGGGAGGTAGGTGGAATTTTAAGTAACAATTCAAAAACACACAAATTGTAAAATCAAGCGCAACTTTTTGTTAAAATGCTCCCGGCTGTGCCTCAGGAGTAGAATCTGACCAGAGCTCGCATTCAGCTCGGTTTTTATAGGCGGAGGGGGCGTGGCCTCGAGCGAGTGGGCGTGACCACAGGACCGGCTCACTCGCTGATGGCGGCGAAGAACTGGGCGATCCCGCTGCAGCATTTAGCTCTGCTGCGTGGCGGTGACAAGGTAGGAGTTAAGCCCCAGTTGTGGTGCAGTCGAGGGAGGAAGGTGGAATTTTAAGTAACAATTCAAAAACACACAAATTGTAAAATCAAGCGCAACTTTTTGTTAAAATGCTCCCGGCTGTGCCTCAGGAGTAGAATCTGACCAGAGCTCGCATTCAGCTCGGTTTTTATAGGCGGAGGGGGCGTGGCCTCGAGCGAGTGGGCGTGGCCACAGGACCGGCTCACTCGCTGATGGCGGCGAAGAACTGGGCGATCCCGCTGCAGCATTTAGCTCTGCTGCGTGGCGGTGAAAAGGTAGGAGTTAAGCCCCAGTTGTGGTGCAGTCAAGGGAGGAAGGTGGAATTTTAAGTAACAATTCAAAAACACACAAATTGTAAAATCAAGCGCAACTTTTTGTTAAAATGCTCCCGGCTGTGCCTCAGGAGTAGAATCTGACCAGAGCTCGCATTCAGCTCGGTTTTTATAGGCGGATGGGGCGTGGCTTCGAGCGAGTGGGCGTGGCCACAGGACCGGCTCCCTCGCTGATGGCGGCGAAGAACTGGGCGATCCCGCTGCAGCGTTTAGCTCTGCTGCGTGGCGGTGAAAAGGTAGAAGTTAAGCCCCAGTTGTGGTGCAGTCGAGGGAGGAAGGTGGAATTTTAAGTAACAATTCAAAAATACACAAATTGTAAAATCAAGCGCAACTTTTTGTTAAAATGCTCCCGGCTGTGCCTCAGGAGTAGAATCTGACCAGAGCTCGCATTCAGCTCGGTTTTTATAGGCGGAGGGGGTGTGGCCTCGAGCGAGTGGGCGCGGCCACAGGACCGGCTCACTCGCTGATGGCGGCGAAGAACCGGGCGATCCCGCTGCAGCGTTTAGCTCTGCTGCGTGGCGGTGAAAAGGTAGGAGTTAAGCCCCAGTTGTGGTGCAGTCGAGGGAGGAAGGTGGAATTTTAAGTAACAATTCAAAAACACACAAATTGTAAAATCAAGCGCAACTTTTTGTTAAAATGCTCCCGGCTGTGCCTCAGGAGTAGAATCTGACCAGAGCTCGCATTCAGCTCGGTTTTTATAGGCGGAGGGGGCGTGGCCTCGTGCGAGTGGGCGTGGCCACAGGACCGGCTCACTCGCTGATGGCGGCGAAGAACTGGGCGATCCCGCTGCAGCGTTTAGCTCTGCTGCGTGGCGGTGAAAAGGTAGGAGTTAAGCCCCAGTTGTGGTGCAGTCGAGGGAGGAAGGTGGAATTTTAAGTAACAATTCAAAAACCCACAAATTGTAAAATCAAGCGCAACTTTTTGTTAAAATGCTCCCGGCTGTGCCTCAGGAGTAGAATCTGACCAGAGCTCGCATTTAGCTCGGTTTTTATAGGCGGCGGGGGCGTGGCCTCGAGCGAGTGGGCGTGGCCACAGGACCGGCTCACTCGCTGATGGCGGCGAAGAACTGGGCGATCCGGCTGCAGCGTTTAGCTCTGCTGCGTGGCGGTGAAAAGGTAGGAGTTAAGCCCCAGTTGTGGTGCAGTCGAGGGAGGAAGGTGGAATTTTAAGTAACAATTCAAAAACACACAAATTGTAAAATCAAGCGCAACTTTTTGTTAAAATGCTCCCGGCTGTGCCTCAGGAGTAGAATCTGACCAGAGCTCGCATTCAGCTCGGTTTTTATAGGCGGATGGGGCGTGGCTTCGAGCGAGTGGGCGTGGCCACAGGACCGGCTCCCTCGCTGATGGCGGCGAAGAACTGGGCGATCCCGCTGCAGCGTTTAGCTCTGCTGCGTGGCGGTGAAAAGGTAGAAGTTAAGCCCCAGTTGTGGTGCAGTCGAGGGAGGAAGGTGGAATTTTAAGTAACAATTCAAAAACACACAAATTGTAAAATCAAGCGCAACTTTTTGTTAAAATGCTCCCGGCTGTGCCTCAGGAGTAGAATCTGACCAGAGCTCGCATTCAGCTCGGTTTTTATAGGCGGAGGGGGTGTGGCCTCGAGCGAGTGGGCGCGGCCACAGGACCGGCTCACTCGCTGATGGCGGCGAAGAACCGGGCGATCCCGCTGCAGCGTTTAGCTCTGCTGCGTGGCGGTGAAAAGGTAGGAGTTAAGCCCCAGTTGTGGTGCAGTCGAGGGAGGAAGGTGGAATTTTAAGTAACAATTCAAAAACACACAAATTGTAAAATCAAGCGCAACTTTTTGTTAAAATGCTCCCGGCTGTGCCTCAGGAGTAGAATCTGACCAGAGCTCGCATTCAGCTCGGTTTTTATAGGCGGAGGGGGCGTGGCCTCGAGCGAGTGGGCGTGGCCACAGGACCGGCTCACTCGCTGATGGCGGCGAAGAACTGGGCGATCCCGCTGCAGCGTTTAGCTCTGCTGCGTGGCGGTGAAAAGGTAGGAGTTAAGCCCCAGTTGTGGTGCAGTCGAGGGAGGAAGGTGGAATTTTAAGTAACAATTCAAAAACACACAAATTGTAAAATCAAGCGCAACTTTTTGTTAAAATGCTCCCGGCTGTGCCTCAGGAGTAGAATCCCCAAGAATATGCCAAGAGTAACTTAGACCAATGGCAAAATTCAAAAATTGAACTTGAAAATGATAAACACAACTAAGGGCCTGATTACGATGTATATCTAAAAGGCTCATAATGGAAGTCAAAATTTCCTAACCAGTATCGAAACCCATGTTTCCGACTTACTCGGAAACATTTCTGACTGACCGATTGCAATAGAAGCTAACCGTTCATTCTTTCTGACTCGGTTCCAACTGGCATTCGGAGACTCTGAGTCCATCGGAGCTGAATCATACAGGTCTATGGACCACGTTCGCGACCGACGTATTACAATGCCGGTTTCAGACAGCCTTTCCAAATCGGTCTGTCCAACACTGACTTTGGGGGCCTGTAGCAGGCTCCCCATCACACAGTGGCTTCCGGTTAATGCCCCTGGGGGTACCCATTGGTTACCTGCGACAGGGTGCAAGGTTTTCTGGAACTACCCCTTTTTAGGCCGAGCCTGGGCAGCGCATGTGCAAGACATGCAGTATTGGAATATGGCTTTGAAGCCCCACCTACTCTCCGCCCATATTAATTGAGCGATACAAAAGGGGATGATGGACGGAGCGTTTGAGCAAATCAAACACTCACCCCCAGTCAACTGATCTGGGTTTAATCCATCACCATTCTTTAGCTCACTCCCCCACCCCAGTTCAGACATGGCCATATGCAAATCAGTCTGACCCTGTGCCTCATGGGAACAGTCCAGCCCGAACTGCCAAAGCCATGGCTTTGGCAGTCCGGGCTGCTCACTTTGCCACTGGATTCAAACTAGCCTGGCTGATGACGGCTGAAATGCCAGAAACCGGTCCCAGGATGCTTATTTACGGTCCAGGGAAGACATGGCTTTGGTAGTTCGGGCTGGACTGTTCCCATGAGGCACACGGTCAGACTGATTTGCATATGGCCATGTCTGAACTGGGGTGACGGAGTGAGCTAAAGAATGGTGCTGGATTGAACCCAGATCAGTTGACTGGGGGTGAGTGTTTGATTTGCTCAAATGCTCCGTCCATCATCCCCTTTTGTATTGCCATATTATTATTTGGCTTGTGTCATTGTCCTTTGTAAACTTTGGCTTCCAAGTAACTATTAGGCTTGTTAGTCCCTGCTTGGTACCGCCTTGTCTGCATTTGTTACCTCCCATAATGATTGCACCTACTGGTGTTATTACATGGCCTGCTTTAAAGGTCCGCGACCACTATTTTATTTAATGCTCTTCCCCTATTCCACCCACTACCTCGCAGCAGCTGCGCGCTTTTATTTTAATTTTTACTAATGGCGGTCCGCTTTAACTATAGCGGGCACATTTTTTCATGCATTTACTTTAACAGCCCGGTCCTCATTAAGCGCCGCCCTTATTTATTTATTTATTTTGTTTACTAGCGCCCATGCAGCGCTTTCAAATTTATGGAGGCCGCACCCCTATCTTTACACAAACCGCATCTAAAGAAAGGTATGCAGCTGACATTAAAGTGAAAGCGCTGCATTGGCGCTTTTACCAAAAAAGCATCTGTTTGTCAACTTAACAAAACAGATGCTTTTTTTTTGGTCAAAGCCCCCATGCCGCGGTTTCACTTTAATTTAGGACATGGCTTTTTCTTTAGCCGTGGGTTTTATAAAGAAAGGGGCGTGGCCTCCATAAATGTGAAAGCGCTGCATGGGCTCTAGTAAAACATATATTTGCAATGCACTAGGTCTTGTATTTGCAATAGTTTAAGGTATTGCCTTGCTAATAACTTAAACTCTCGTTAATGTGAGGCTTATTGCATTTCAAATGCTTTTTTCAATGGGAGCCTGTGTTGTCAGTCAGAACACAGGTTCATATAGAAGTCAATGGGAGTCTGACCGAACGGTGTTCGGAAACATCGTAATCGGTCGGTCGGACTCGCCAAAACCGGTCAAGGAGTCTACGACCGACATCGTAATGAGGCCCTAAATATTTTTCTCTGAATCTGAAATATTGTCCACAACACACCTTCTTCCAATCACCCTGAGAAAATAGATTTGATTGCAGTTCCATTAAACGTAGTCATACCCACTTACTCCACCAATTTGCGCTTTTAACTAGGCAGTGGCTAAGGTGACCAGGTATGTGTTATAAACTCTTTGTACATTTTGTTAAGTTTATAGCTTGGTTGTGTGTTCCAATATGCAAACAGTGCCAACCATTTGTTGCCATTACATAGCAACAACTGCACCCAACACCACTCTTAAACAGTGGGGATGGACATTTGAAGAATTTCACTGTGACAGACCACTCACATTGTTGCACCTCATTCGTCCCTAAGAAAGCAGTTTCACCAAACTTTAGCTTCATATCTTATGCATGCATGTATAAAATGCACATAGTGCATAGTGTGTGCACTCATGAGTATTTTATGTATGCTTGTAGAAGATATGTACCCTTATGTTATAGGTGCTCGTGACAGATATTTCAGACTGTTACATTTGCATGCCTGTGTATGTTGCATATGGAATTACTTTTTTGATATTAGAATCCTTGGAATGTGCTTGCTTGATAATATTTTTGGGCTATATGCTCATGTATCACTGCTGTTTTAAGTGCCGGTGCATATGTATTGCTAGATTTGAATAGCAAGCATACGTGGAAATTTGATGGAGAATGTTTTTTGGACTTGAATGTAGTCCCGGATTGTGGAACTGACTAACGTTTCTGTTGCATGACTCACAAGTCATGTGTTGTATTTATTGATATTTTTATTGCTTTGACCTGAGAATTATATAGTGAATTATTTTGTTTTATATGGAATTAGGATGACTCCACTTATGTAAACATTCATAAGAAACACTTTTTTGTACTATCATAGTAAGCGGACAAGGTACCATTTTCTCCTCCCCAAATTCCATCACTTTACCACCCGCTACGCCCAAGAACTCTCGGAATCAGGGTATGTTGTCCACGGCGTAGCCTTTTTATTCACATCAATCCAAGTAATTCACCACAGACCATTACCAGAGAAAAGTATCCTTCTTGAATATATACAATTATACACAGCATCACTTTTATCTGCATCAACCTGCCAACTGCAGTAAGTAAATTAGGTACAACATTACACTTTAACTTTTTAATTCGCCGTTCACTAGAAATTGGCTGTACATTTGAACTGGGCCGTAATGGCTCACCAATCTTCCACTCTGCTGCGCACATTGTTTCGGCAGGCCCCAACGCGCTACAGCCAACAGTAAGGAAATTAGGTATGACATTACACCTTAACTTTTTAACTGGGCCGTACACTAGAACTTGGCCGTACATTTGAACTGGGCCATCTCGGCCCACCAATCACCCGCTCTGCTTTGTTTGCTCTGCGCAAATTGTGCCAGCAGGGCCCATAGGGCTCCGGCCAACAGTTGCATTACTTGACATCCAGGGCACCACATACCACACCAGCCCACCGGGGTACCTGAACACAGGCAGCCTCCCCAAGATTCTACTCAGTCCATACATTGTGAGTTAGGGCAGTAGAGTCCAGGACTACCGGCAGGCCAGTCCCTCCTCCCTGCCTACCCAGTGCACATGAAGAATCTACCCCTTCCTGGGCTCCGTCGAATGGCCGCATTTCCATTGTTTTGCATCCCCCCCTTGTTGTTAACTGTCAGCGCGCTGCCTCAGTGAAGACTTGCTCTTCTGCCGGGTGGGTGGGTGGTTGACGACGCTCCTGTAGCTGTACTGTGGTCCGAGGGGACAAAGAGAACAAAACCCCCTGGTCACAGCCTTATATACCTGCTACATTTAGTTTATCTGTGCCGCCTCCTGATGACATCACTCAGCCAGCCCTTCCATGACCATCCCCCGCTTCCCAGGGCCCCGGAGGAGGCTCAGTCCCGTGGCACTACTAAGGGTGTCCCTCCCCTAGGCGTGGGGGCACCTGCTCATTTTCAAGACATTTCAAACAGTCATGCAATATTTTATGAATTGCAAAAAATATAGGAATAGGAGTAAATTAGGTTATATTCAGACATAAAAGACTCATAAGTCTGGAGTTCTAAGTAAATCAGTCCCTGTGAGTCTTGTAGGTAACCAAAGTAACCGTGCTAAGTGGCGGCCCAGCCCAATGTCGTTCTATATATTTTGTTCCTTACTTTAGTACTGAGGCTAAATGTATTTATTGTGTGATCTTTCTTTCCTCAGGTAATCAAATATACACTAGATCCAGTCTGGAAACCGTTCACTGTGCCATTAGTGTCCCTGTGTGATGGAGACATAGACAAAGTTATAAAGGTAATGTTGCATGGCTAGGCTCTTCAACAAGCAGCAGTGATTTTGTACTGGTTATATCTACTATATCATTTATTGTAAAAATGTAATGTTGGACCTTTACACCAAAGTAAATGTAATCATGGCACTGACTTTCTTGCATTAGAGTTATAAAAATAAATAACATCCACTTCTTTATATCAGTGCATACATTTTGTCCGTATTTTGTGCTATACAACCAAACCCTCTTTAGGGAACATGACAGGTATGGAAACTAGAACATAGATAAAGAGTAATCACGGTTCATATGTGTAAGAACTGGGCTCACCAGTTCCCCGGTGGTAGCCTGGCACGAGCAGGTAGGCACCCGAAAGCTCAGGTGTTAAGTGACTACACAGCACACGCATCCACTGAGACAATAAATGCACACGCAATGACTGAAACCACACCAGTATGCTGGATTCAAATCAATAAGTTATTTTTTATTTTTTTTTAAACCTTTATTAGTTGCGTTCAACACAAAAGACATGACAGTGACAGCATCTGCATTTCAGTACATCAATAAAAAAGAATCGTGATACATTCCGTAGAGAGGTAGCAGCCTCACTTGGTCCTATATAACACAGGCTCAGTTCCATAATGACATCAAAGTGTGACCTGTAAACCAGGACTCTCCCCCCCATCATAGTCCAGGACGCAAGAAGGATGCTCTTCACCACCCCGCCACATTCAGACATGAGAACAGGCCAGCAAGGTCGACGCCTTCACACCCCACCCATCCGCACTCGTCTGTGACCTGTCCAGTCCATCGGTTATGCCAATGTGTGCAGCATTGTTCCTCATGCACGGCAAGCGTGTGCATCCCTGCCAATTATCGCAGCCAACCCTCAGTGTAGGGACATGTAGGTCTCACCATAGAGCGATGTCGCGCCCACAGCTCCTCTTCGGAAGTGTAGCCCGTACCCACTAGTGTGTGTGGCCTACAGTGCGTACGCCCACCACAGTAACTCCAATACATACATGAGTAAGAAGGGGTCCCCCCCCCACTCCCAGCCCCCCCAATATTAGTTTTAAACGGGTGTCGTGACTACCTAGTTTGATGCAGGTGTTGCAACATACCTCTACCCATGTCTACAGTAGTATGGTGAATGCTGTAAGTAGGGACCTACACGCTCATTGGATCGAGACCGGTTCGTCATCACCAGAGGAGTCGCCGTGCGTCGCCTGAGATAACAAGTACACCTGCAAGGGGGACCAGAAATCGCTAGGCGCGCATCGGGCGGGGAGCAGTTCCGCGTAAACGCCATGCTGGTCCTGGCAGTAAGTGAGGTCATCAAGCCAGTCCTTAAATTTAGGCGCTCTCCCTCTCCCCCATCTGCAAGCTATTCTTCGCTTAGCGAGGAGCAACGCTATGTCTACAAATTTGCGGTCCGGTTTGGGAACTTGCTTGGTGTAACCCAGGAGCAGCACTATTGGCTCCATTGGCATTGGGCCATCAATCATTACCTGGAGTGCGGCGTGTACCTGTTCCCAAAAAGTATGTATGGCCCCACATTCCCAGGCCAGATGGAAGAAATCTGCACCAGCCGCCCGACACCTAACGCATCTATCATCTTCCGAGAGATGAAACCGAAGTTTCCTGACTGGGGTATAGTAGTAGCGTTGCAGAAACTTATAGTGAATAATTTTCAGCCTACAGCTAGAGGAAATCCGAGCCGTGACTGCGCAGCAATAGCTCCATTGCTCATCCGTAAGCGCAGTTGGCAGTTCAGAGTCCCAATTAGTCCGGGCTTTCGGCAGCAGCATTGGGCGTTGCCCACGTATAGCGGCGTACAGTTTAGACACTAAGTGCTTGCCATCAGAGGTGAGCATGATATGCAATGGCAGTACCGTCTCAGGTTCGTCCGGGAAGTTGGGGAGTATGTCACGCATACCCTGACGGAGCCTGATGTAGTAAAACACCTCCATGGATGTCGGAGGGGCAGTCTGAAACATCTGTTCCTTGGTGCGGAATGTTCCGTCTTGAAATAGGTCGCCCCAAGAGTTAAGGTGTATGCGTTTACACATGGACCGAAACCCGTTTTCCGTTAATAGAGAAAGTTTCGGGTGATATGCGAGGGGAAGCGCCGGGGAGTAAAGCATGGGGGCGTCCAGTTGTTTAGTTATTCGCCGCCAAATCAATAAGTTATTTATATAAGATTGGCATCAGGGTGATTAAAAATTCACAGGAGTATAACTTATTAGCTTCTCTTAAAACACATGGGATGCATCACCCAGTAATAAATACCAAAATGAATAAATATTAAATATTAGATAACTGTAGGCATTTCTATAAATATTGCATTAGACAGGATTAAGACATTTCATTAAAGAGGAACAACCAATTGCTTGAGCAAATTGAGACATTTCCTTTAGCGTTATTGACCCCTTTATCAGGCAGGAATAAACCATTTCCTAAGATGACTCCATGCAAGTCTATGCTCTAGTGGGCAGTTAATATTTCATAAGGCAAGAACATCTATTACATATGGGCATAAGCAACACCTCCTAATGAAAGCACAGGTATGAAACTTCATTTATAGAGAACTCAGGAAGCACTTCTTTAGGCAGGAATAGTTATCACCATGGGGCCTCAATAGTGTCCTGGCCCAATTTGGCGGTCTCCTGCGCACAACTAGGGCCAATGGAACCCCACAACAATGTTCCCCAGTGGAGGGGTGAACTCGGGGCCTCCTGTGGCCTTCCGCCCTTCTCCCCGGGGGTTACCTGATTTCTTCGGCCATTCGGGCCCTTGCGTCGGACCCAGCTGGCCTTAGTGGAAGAGTGGGCCCTCCTGGTAGGCCTTGTGCGGCCTCCCGATCAGTTTCCTGCCCTTCGGGGCCTGTGCCGGCAGGTGGGGGCTCTCGGGCTCCTTGGGAGCACTTGCGGTGCGGTCCGGGGAGGTGAAGCTGCTTGGGCCCGTCCCGGGCCTGGACTGAATGGGTGTCGGGCCCCCGAGCCAATCCACGGCGCGCTTTCCCGGGGCTCGGTGGTGCGGACCAATTGGTGCGCGGCCGGGGCGGAGTTTGTGATGCGCCCCTGTCACGGGACGAGAGATCCCGGCCTCAGGCTTCGCGGCCTAGTGCGGCCTGACAGGAATTGGCGCGTAGGGCAATGGGGCCTTCAGGCAGGGCGCAGCCCAGCAGGTGATCGCGGTGGCCTCCCCAAGGCTCCGGGGGCCGCCGCCGGGACTGCAGACACTCGGTTCGGGCGCGGCCCAAAACCACACGGCGGCGGGGGCAAATCACAGTGCTCCGATGGCAGCGCTTCACGGCCAGGCCTCCCTGGGGTGAGTGGGGCTGAATATAGCGCTTCGTGGGGCACAGCGCGCAACAGCAGTTCTTGCCTGCCTACAGCGCTTCTCGGGTCACAGCGCTCAGGGGCAGTTCTGGGCAGCTTACAGCGCTTGGTAGAGATAGCCCTGGGGCAGGGGAAATTACAGCGCTTCAGGCAGCAACAGTCTCTCAGCTACAGCGCTTCTCAGGGCACAGCAGGGGAGCGCTGAGGAGCGGCACAGTTCAGTTTCAGCAGCGGGGATGAGGCAGACAGAGGGGCAGAATTGGCACAGCACAGTACCTGGCTGATCCCCAGAAGTCCTGATTAGCGCAGGGGAGTTTCTTCTTGGCGCTTGTTGGTTCTGGCACCCTTGGGTAGAAGTTACTTGAGGAGAGGGGGGGTTTCAGTTGAAGGCTTGTCAAGTTTCCTCAGCAGGTCACTTCAGGTGGTCCCTGGGTTCCCCTCCCGCTGGGCCAGACCAGTGGGCTAGTTCAGTGTTCCTCACACAGCTTGGTGGGCAGCACCTAAACCCTGTCACCCCCAGTGGTATAGGTTCTTGACTAGGCCCTACCGCCTAAATCTCCTGCGTAGGTTCCCCCAGGTAAGTGATGCCCCAACTGGCTGCGACTGGAAAGTTTCCCTCCCTTTCCTTATATAGCGACAGTTGGCAGTGGCAGTTGGTGTCACCTCCCCTATTCTGGAAGGTTCCAGGAGCTTCCCTCATTCTGGCTATGGGCAGGCTGGCAGGCTGGAATTGCAACATTGTTTAAGGGTTCCAGCCAGCTCCTGGGTACTAGAGTGCATCTAAAAAGACCACGATGCAGTAGCAGGGGTCAGTGGCAGCCATCTTTATGGAAGAGAGCACCTGCACCTTAACATTGGGAACCATTGGGAAGGTGCCCAGAGACCTACGGCCAACAAAAAGTAGGTGGAAAAAATGAGGCAAGGGCAAAAGAAAATAGGGAAAGACCACCCTAGGGCTGACAGGTCTAACAACATGTTTGTTTTCCTTGATAATTTGCCGAAATACTGTACCACGGCGATTCACACATTGAGGATTCCTTTTTTCACACTAGAAAACGGAATGAAAAATGTGTCCTTTTTCCGGGATCTTTTTGAATGGCAAGTTACCACTGGTAATATTATACAAATGGTGATCATGCCTTTGCTTACTGCCATTCAGAAAAGTGACCCCGTAATACTGAAAAGGGTGTGAGTGCGGAAGAGGAGGAAATCACATAACAGTAAACAACGATACTATGCAGTGGACAACTGTGCACCATGAGATGAGACTTGCAGGGGACGCTCATGAGTAACAGACGGGGGTTCTACTTCATAGAATGATGGTACATTCATGGGCCTGACTTCCAGCATGATCAATGAGGGTGATCAGTTACAGGTTTTCCAAAAGCTCTTGACAGACAAATGAAAAAATGTGTGAGAGTTGGACACAATGCTTGTGGTATTTGCCACTGTTGACACTGTCTCTGTGGAAAGGACTGGCACCGCCGGATTCTAGAAAGGACTGCTTCCAGAATGTTGAACTCTGAGATGACAGATTATGCTGTGGCCTAGGTGTACAGAATGGAGCTTCTGCTCTCATGCTTACCAGATTTCATCCTTTGTGTGGAACCTACCTGCCTTTGGACACTGGTGATGAAGATGGGATATGAAATTTGAAGTTTATTGGTTTGTATAGCGCTGAATCACCCATGAGGTTATCTCTGCGCTTAGGACAGTGAGGAACATCAGAGACCAAATGAATTTAGAAAAGGTGGGTTTTAGTAGCTTTCTGAATTGGACCAAAATTTTGACATATGTAGAGTAGACCTCAACACTCTCTTAAGGAAGTAGATTTGGTGGTGGTCATCAGGAAGACTTCCGATCATCCCATAGAGGGAAGATTTTCCTGGAGTGGTATTTGGTGTGACTAAAGTTGTGGTTACTGCCTTCTATGTGTGGTGGCAAAACTGCAGCATCTCAGGTGTCTGAGATAGGCCTTGCCAGATTCCCCGTCGACTTTCAAGCTTGTGGTGGGATGAAGTGTTTTCTGCTCCCCGGTCTGAAGATTGGAGCATAGTGGTGCAATCTGGCTACTTTATTCTTGCTCCCTGTTCCGAATACTGCATATTGTGGCAAGATCTGGGCATTGACTGGGCAAAGCGAACCTCACTAATCTTCAGCATGTGAAGTAGTACCCACCTCGTTATGCCGTGAGCCAGTGCATGAATACTCGAGGTGTGATAGGACTGTGTGAAGCACTGTGAGGAGTGATGTATCAGATTTGCTTTAGGTATTGCAGGGAGAATTTTTGAAAGACCCGGAGCATTGGGGAGTTGCTGGTGGGAGCACTGCTTCACTGGCGTAGCTAGGGGGTGGGGGGGGGGGGGGGGCGGTCCACCCCAGGCTGCACTATTTTCGGGGCAGCGGTGTTTATAATTTATTTGGGGACACTGACAGATTGTCCCCAAATAAATGATAAACGCCGCCATCCTGGGCCCTGACAGTTGGCGATGCACAGTGCATACACTTACGGCTGTAACTGTCGCAAAAACCGCAAGATGGGAGCTGTCGGCGGATGCTGCTTACAGCTGCGGCCCCCACGTAATGGAGAGCTGCGGCTCAGGCGGGAAATAGTGGATTGGCTGGCTGGGCGCGACTGCATGTGATCGGGTTGCCGAGGCCGGATCATGGCAGCCTGACCTCGGCGCAGGGGACGTCACATCCTGCTACTGGAGCGCAGAGTTTAAGAGAGCTAAAGGCGGCCGGCTACTTTATCCTGCCGGAGGGAGGCCTGTTTTCATGGCCGTAGGAAGCGCACCATAATATCATGGCCGGAACACTTCAAATGATCAGGGCCGCCCGGAGCGCTACAGATATCATGAAAGCTCCCAGCCTTGATGCTCGCAGCTGTTCCTGAAACAGCTCGCATAGGCCTGTGCTCCGTGTACTCTCAGCTGATATTATTTCAGCCCCCCGCTGAATTAAATATTTTATGGGAAGAGTCGACGAAGACTGGATGGCCCCGCCCGAGAGACATTGGTCAGGGCAGTACAGCGGCCTGGACAGTTTGCACTGCAGGCGGGCCTGGGGGCCATCTTGAATTACCAAGGCCTGCGTGGCTCAGACCTCACGTAGTCGTCCATCAGCTGTATGCCCACAGACATCGCGGCCTGGAGGCCAACTTGAATTGCCACGACCCGTGGTGGCTACAGCCTGCCTTCAGCCATCTGTACACCAGAGTCTACCTGCAAATATACACCATGAAACTCCAGAAATAGTTTAAGAACAGACTTACGATTCCGGAACCAATCTACTGCTTCTGAGGGTGTACAGTGGACTCTTCAGCAGGCATTTGATGGTAAGATCATTTTTTCTTAAGTTGATATGGTGACGTGCATAGTAAGATGTGCTAACCTATTACTTTGCAAGGGAAAGGTTGCTGTTTTTCCAGAATAGAAATCCCAAATACGGTGACTGTTTCATAAATTCGTGTAAAGCAAGATCTGTATTACATTTTATTACCTCTTCCACTTTTACATTCACAATCCTGAAGTACTATATCATTGAAAATCGTAACCTGCATTAGAGTTGTTTGCCAATATAACTTGAAAGGTTATTCTTGCTAAATACATGCACAAGAAACTATTTAAAACAAACAGTGCACATTATATTTTATTGCCCAGCATCAGTCCACAGACCTGCAGGTACCGAAAATAACTTTCTCTTGAGTGCTGCTCTCTTTGACACTCTCTCTGTGATTGACGGTCATGCTGACAGCTCTTACCTGTTTATGTGCTATAGTACATATATGATATGATTCCTGCATCTTCATTTCTGGATTTTGCTTGTGAGAAAGTGTCACTCAAAGTTGTTGAAATGTCTCTCATATTTACACTGAAATTATAAAAATGTCTCACATGCTAATCTGGAACATTGGCAGCCATGCTGGTGAGGCATCCTGCTTGACAGTGGCAGCCTCAATGATGCCCCGAGTGGAGGTCGGGGTCCGAGTTGGTTTATGGCGGCCGGCCACCACCAGCAGGCTCTCGATGCAGCAAAAATGTAAGTGCCCAGCCTAGCGTCTGATCTGACACACAGGCACATTAGCCACATTCAGTAAAGACATATAAGCATTTATTGGTGTTAATATTAATAATTTGTTTAAGTTAATTTTGCGTAGCGCGGCCTATGGTGTATCACAAATACTGCAACAATGTGTCCAGCATTTCCCCAATGGCGAGAGAGGGCTTATGATAATAGGGCGGGCTGCCCACGGTGCGAGGGCGGATGTTATCAGTTTCTTTACGTTTGGCTGGAGTGGAACTCGCCGCTGCTCGAACCGCAGGCCAGTATTGCATGCTGCAGCTTCTCATCAAGGTGCCATTCGAATCTAGAATGGAGTTGGACCGCGGTTGCTGCAGTGCTGAAGAGAGTTAGCTGGTACCTGCAACCTTTCATAATGATGCAGAGCGAGTCTAGACCCGAGACAGAATGCAAAGTCTTGAGATCAGCCCGTTCTTCACCAGGCCTCGGGCTCTGTAAAAGCAATATGAGTAGGGCTAGCAACTCTGGTTCACACGGCGTGACCCCAGATAGTGCACTGTGTGCCAGCCAGCCTGGACAGGGTGAGCGTCATTGACTGGTGCCGGGGTGTTTTAATTTTAACTCGAAATCCTCCCGGCACGGCCCACAGGAAGTCCTTGCTGAATGAATCTAAAGAAAACAGCTTCTTGAGTCTTGTTGACACGTGCTGCCCACAAGATCATTGGGGGCCCCGGAGCAAATATGTCCTTTTTCCCCGCTGCCCCCCTTCCCCTCCCGCTATCGGCCATGGGCGGCAATCTGAGGGATAGCCCCGGGCGCCAGAAGCTCTAGCTATGTCCCTGCACTGCTTGCTGACATCTCCCCGCAAGCGAGATCCGATGTGTTGGCGAGTCACTGCAGGGAGTGCCTTTTGCAGATGCTTAAACAATCAAAGCATCACAGCAAGGTGTATTGCAAGCTATCAAACTGCTCACGTGACTTGCGGTGAATGGCGGCCGACCAGGCGAGTATCAATGGGTGAGTGTGTGCTGCAGCTGAGAGCATTGGACCCGCTCAAACTTTCCACTGCACGCTGTACGAGTCTACACTGAACTTTGGGTATAGGGAAAATAAAATAATTACATTTCTTATCATTAGCCTAGGGTCAGAAACTGATATTGCGCTGCCTCGGGCTTGATGGAAGTCTGTTTTTTCCCCCTCACTGCACCATCCTCGGAATAGTGAAGTTAAACAGCGCCACCTAAAGTTCTCTTTAAACATCATAGTTGATAAATGCAGCCTCAGTAAGAACAGAAGGAATACTTATGTGCTGAGACTGACTTGCATTTCACTTGTCTGCATGGTGTCAACGATACATGAAGGACTTACCAATACTGCACAGAAATTGTTTATATCACATGGTTTACTTTTAGGGATCCATCAATTCAAAATATCTCACAATTATTGTGTAATTTGTTTTTTTAAAGTGTAATCTCAGTGCCATATTGTAAAAAGACCAAAATGCAGTATGTCACTCCCCCACCATTCTTTTTAGAATCCCCCGGTGAACCACCAGTAAGATGGTGAAAATGGAAAACAGTATTTCAAAACTATTCCATAGTACGTGAGCCAAATTCAGGTCTGGAGACAGATATAGCAGTACTTCTACACTGCCTAGGAGTGAAGGGGCAAGGAATTTTAGAACATCTACCTGATCTTAGTGTTGATAAAGACAGGGGATCAAATGAATATGAAATATGTATTAAAAAGTTGGAAAATCACTAGGGCACAAGATTACTCCTCAAGGGATACAACCCAAACAGAACTAGCAAACACCATTTTGAAATTGGTAGCACCGAAAAACAAAGACAAGCTCAGATGCTTACTAGGAATGATAGAGTTTTATAGCAAATTCATTAGTAATTTTTAGTAATTTTGCTAGCAGAACTTACCCTATGCAAAACCTTTTAAAGAAAAGGGTATGGTTTGTTTGGGATGAATATTGTCAACATGAATTTGAAGATGTAAAGAATGTTTTGACCTCTGCTCCAAACATGAAAACTTATGTCCCGGGAAAAAAACACAATAGTGGCAACGGATGCCAGTTGAAAAGGATTAGGGGCAGTACTCCAGAAGTAGATCAAAATGGTGAAGAGACTATTGCATTTGCCTCAAGGGCTTTGAGACACACTGAAACTACTTATTCAGTAATCAAAAAGGAGGCTTTGACAGTGTAGGGTGCACTTAAAATCTTCAGGAACTTTATTTGGAGGACAGCGTTCAAGGTAAGAACCGATCATAAGGCTCTTAAAGAGGTTTTTTAAAAAAATGGGACTGAAGACAATTTCCAGCAGAATAAAGAGGTGGATAGTTAACCTGCCACAGTATACGTTTGAAGTAGAATATATTTGGTTTTATTTTTTATTTTTTATTGAGCAGAAAGAGGTTAAAATGCAATTCATGAATGGAGAGTTTGAACAATGGAATTGAAAACAGGTTTAGAAAAAATGCTTCTTCAAATTGAGACACGCAGGAATAAAGCTTGATTAAGGAGCAGATTAAAAAAGGGGGGAGAAATTTAAAATACATGAAACACAGTAGAATATATTTGTGATGGGAACATTTTTGCTGCAGATTGTTTGTCCAGATTAGACTGATATGAAAGAAGAAGAGAGGGGTAGTGAGAATAGTGTTGAGGACCTAGATTTAGCCAAAGAAAATGTTTGTGTGATCACCAAAGGGGTTGTTGAAGAGGAAGACTGGGGGCAGGAGATGGAAGCTGATGCAGTGTTAAGTAGAGTACGAGAGCTATTGGTTCAAGGTTCAGAAAACAAAGGAAAAGATGACAAGCGGTTAAGATCTTTTTGGGTGGTCAAAGAAGAATTATCGAAGAAGGATAGATTCTTGTTTAGGGTGCCAAGTTGATCCCTCCAGAAACTCTTAGGAGAAAGCTGATTGACATTACTCATGACGGCTATCTCAGTATCACTATAATCAAACAAAGATAAAGACTAGATTTCTGGAGCCCAAGAATGGACATGCTAGTAGATAGAGAAATAAGGAACTTTGTGCCATGTTCTACCAGCAACAAAGTATTAAAATTACACACTCCACCCATGGGTTGTCACCCCCATTCCGAAGGTCCTTGGTAGGATTTGGCAATAGATAATATTGGGACATCTGTGGAGAGGCATTCCGCTTACAATCTAGTATTAGTTTACTTCTTCTCAAGATGGCTTAAAATTACATTTTTCTCAGACTTCAGTACCATGGCTGTCATAAGGTTTTTGGTAGTGATTTTGATACGTGAGATACTGCCAAGCACCATTTTGTCAGACAATGGGGTTCAGTTTTGCTTCAATGAAATGAAGAATTCTTGCAATGTAATAGGATTACACACTAACTGTGTGCCCTGTATCATCCAAAAATCAATGGAGTAGGAGAAAGGTTTAATAAAAGACTCAAAGAAGGTATCTAGCTAGCAAGATTACATGGGTTGTGATGGAAGGAAGAGGTAATAAAATGGTTAGAAGAGTTTCATCTATCCCCCCTATCAGTCCACTAGTATGGCTCCTTTTGATCTGTTGAAGGGAAGAAATTCCAATTCAAGACTAGTACCTGGGTAGATGTAGTGGCATAAGGTTTGGGTGAAGGTTGATCCTAGACAACAGTGGAGGGTGAAAAAGTTATAATTACAACCAGCCTGAAAGTAAAGATTTGATAAATTGCATAGGACCAATTTGATATCTTTCAATGTAGGTAGTTGGGTAAGAGTTAAAGCCCCTACTGGCAACAAGAAATGGTCCAAATTTACAGAACCCATGAAAATCATTAAGCTCTTTCAGAATCAAGACACAGGATGGAAGGATGTGGAACTTGAGGAGTGTAGTAAGACATGTCAGATCTAGCCAACATAATGATACAAGAGAGAAGATTGAAAGAGCAATATCAAAAAGTGAAAGCCCGAATTATACAATGGTAAGAATACCAATGTCAGCATCATATCCAGCAGACGTATGATGGGCCTTATTCGTTTCTTAAAAGATTACTTAGTCAGTTACACTAGCCCTTGACATTGCAAAGCTCCTAACAAAAGAATCTCATTTTTTTCTTTTCTCATCTTGTGTCGTGGATTGTGGATTTAAAATTATCTCATTCGGTTCTATATAATAGTGTATATATGTATCCTGTGAAATTATGCATATGATATACTGTATGTACCATCATTATACTATTGTCAGTGCTTATATCAGATCATGCCGGGGGCGTGGCCTGGAGTAGGCTGCAATTGCTGCATTGTTGTGAAGCTCCGGCTTGTCAATAAAGTTAGCCACAACATCTGTCCTTTAATCCAACCAGGAACAGGGTGAAAACATCTATGCCCCTAGCGGAGACCCCCTGACCCACGACAGGAGCCAACAGGGTCTGAAACAGGAAATATCGAAAGGAGCCCAGGAAGGGAGAGGCCTAGAGAGCGCGAAGTGCGGACCTGAGAGACTGCGCCTGTTGAGTAGTGATTGGCGGGGCTGTGAGTCGAAGGAGGTGGCCGGCGTGCCTATGGTCGCAGCGGCCCGCTGTGTGTGTTCCCAAGTGGGCCGTGAAGTTAGCGACTGCAACGAGTGCGGCGATCGGAGGCGCTACAACAAATGTAGGAGACGTCGGCAGCTGTGGAGTAAATGCCGTCCCTGAGTTGGGGGGCAAGAGCCATTGGTGAGCATCACCCCTCTGCGCCAGACCCCGGATTTGAAGGCAGTGCGGGCCTGCAGGGAGGCTCGGCGAGGGACCAGTGGATCCAGGGAGGAAATGTGCGCCGTGATTGGGCGCAATGCACAAGGCAAAGACCTAAAGAGCAACAGCTGACCCGGTTGCTGGCTATGCGAGCGAAGGGAGGAGGCCAAGGGGTGAGCTCTGTGGCCGGGCCTGGGAGAAAGGAAGAGTGGGGTGGTGCACCCCTTAACTCGCAGTGGACTATTGGGAATCAAATAGAAGGAGAACCCCTGATCTGGATGTGGCGGGACTGGGGGTGAGCGCCCTCGTGAACCATAATTGACTGTGTAGTCAGGAGCTCGGCGAGCGGTAGCGGCCCATTGGAGACGCCGGGCTCGGGCTGTAAGCAGGGCCCCACAGAAGACTCAGGGGAATAGTGACAAAACCAGCGATAGTACAGTGAATAAAGGCAGTGGCTTGCGGCACACAAGTGAAAATGCGTAGAGGGTCGGTGGCATAAGAAGAGGTAGGAGGCCATTCTGGCTACTTAAGTACGAGTGTTCAAGGACCCTAGAGAAGTAAGCAACCAACAAGGGTTGAAGGCCAGGAGAACATTAAGGAAATGACGGGGAGAGAAAAGTCGGAATGTGCAGGGTCCATACAGTCGTTGAGGAGGGACTGGCCCTGTGGACCATGTCAGTGGCACTAAGAGGAGGACAAGTGGGGCCCAGAGGACAAAAGAGAGAACTACAAGTGCCCTAGTTCACGAAAAGTGATTTGCACATCATCTAAAGAAAGGGAATGTGAAGCCAAAACCGCAGTCCATGACACAAACAAATAAACTGGACAAATGCGCATTTTCGAAGCAAATGGTGGAGGACCCAAGGGACCACACTGAGGGGATGGGGACACCGGAGCCCTCACTGACTGCTATCATGGCAGCCATAACTGATCTCAAGAACACTCTTGAACCCAAAATAGACAAAGTAACGGTTGAAGTTAACCTATTGAGAGGAGATCTGGTCAAAACCTCGGAAAAGGTTACGACGGCGGAAGGCAACATATTGCAGGGTGGAGAGTGGAAAAACAGAAGCCACCCAGGGTAGCAGACCTGCATCAAGACGACGGTCCTGAGGAAAGAGACCGGGACGAAAGACCTGGCATGGAAAGGTCAAAAGACGACTGAGACTACTCTGGAGAAATTGATGAATTGGACAATGTAAGGTCAGATTTGCTTATTTATGACTCATGTTGTTTTCCTGAATGGGATGGGGGGGGGTTGCTAGAAGGGATTGAGGCATGGAAGGGGAGTGGGGGACACTCAGACAAACCCCGTGCAGAGAAATAGAAATATTATGGGAGTTTGAAGGGCTAGACAACAGAAGTAAAAGCCAGCAGGGAGTTTTAGCCTACGCAGCACGAAGCAAGTAACTATGGGGCGACAGGCTCTCTACAGGTTGGGGTGGTGGGTAGTTTTAGACCTGTCAAGCAGGGCAGCAGGGTGCAGGGTGGGGGAATTAAGGGTATTAAGAGTTTGAGATGGGCAGGTTAATGTTTTTGTTTTATATGTGTGCTCGGACACGACTGGCATAGCTTGAGATGAACACATGGGGAAGCAGCCCATTAACTACCTGCCCTCTCTGGGCCCAGTCACAATCGTCCTGAAACCAATAAAAGTATCTCTCTATGGCATTTAAGGTTTTGACGTGGAACATTAATGGACTGAGCAGCAAGATCAAACGTGCCCTGTTTCTGCAATACCTGTGACTACAGTCCCCAGATGTGGTACTGCACCGGGAGACACATTTGAAGGGAAACCACTGCAAAGCCTTGGATCGCTGGGTCTATAAACTAATTGTGCATGCAGACTTTACGTCCGGTTCTAGAGGGGTGGGTATACTGCTGAAGGTGTCAATCCCCTTTAACTCTGGTGTGATGACTTAGGCAGATATGTGGCTCTAACGGGTGCATATGAGGGAAGGATAATAAATCTATGTTCTGTCTATAGACCACCAAGGCTGCATTCGGAAACCTTCCCAGCATTGGGAGATATATTGTTAGAATTCCCTCAGGGCACGTTGATATTGGGAGCTGACATGAATGTGGTCATGATCCCACAGATAGACGGATTATCAGCGGTAGTGAGGGTGGGGGAGGGGAACCCTTGGACGGATTCATAACAGTGATGGGAATGATAGACCTGTGGCGCACACATAACCCAATAAGCTGTCAATATACACACACCTCAGCCAGACACAACAGCCATTCTAGAATAGATTACTTGTTCACAATCAAAAGTCAGGCGGGACAACTTCATATTATGTCCCAACTAGCACGAGGTATTTCGGACCACTCCCCACTAAAAGTAAAGATACAGGGTCCAGCTAAAATAATGCCCTGACACCAAGACTGGAGCCATGGTACTTCAAAAACAAAGGATTTGCAACAAAAGTGCAGCAGCGAACAGAGCAAGATTTTCAAGAAAATAAAGGGTCGGTCGAGAGGGTATTCACCCTATGGGAGGCATACAAACCTGTGATAAGGGGTTATATCCAAGCACAAATAGTTATTGTCAAAAAAGAACAGATCAGAGAGACGGTAGAGCTTGAGAAAGAGGTGAGGCAACTGGAGAATCAAGTTTGGGAAGCGAGGGACTCGGATGAGTCCATAAAGCGTCATCTACGACACAAGCAAAAGGAACCGAGGCACCTAGAGGAGCAAAAATCAAGAGCACAGTCACTGGCTACTCAGCTGAAGATTTACGACATAGGTGGCAAAGCGAACAAAATGGTTAGAGAAAAGAGATAGGGAACGGAGTTGGGTCCTTGAGATAAACACACTGAAGGGGGCCGACGCATCAGACGAGAGAGGCGATAGCAGAGGTGTTCGCACAGTATTATGAGGAGCTATATGCCTCTTCCACCAAGCGAACGGCTGCTGATTGCGCAGAGATACTTCAAGAAATCAATCTTCCTGTGCTGGGAGACGGGGATAGGGAGTCACTCGACCAGGATTTCACAGTGGAGGATATTGCCGCTGCCCTCGCAGATCTCCAGTCATGGAAGGTAGCGGGTACCAACTGTCTGCCAGTGGGAATGAATAGAAGTGTTGCAAGTAAAATAGTACAGCATCTGCTCAATATGCATCAGGAATCCCGAGAGAGAGGGGAACTGCCCAAGAACATCCATACAGCAATGATAGTGGTAATACCTAAGAAAGGGAAACCCGAGAATGACTGTGGATCCTATAAACCGATATTGTTGCTAAACATTGAGGCGAAGGTGTTGGCGATGGTGTTAGTGAACAGGCTACAGACAGTTATCTTCACTCTGGTCCACCCGGACCAGTCAGGGTTTATGCCGCATAGGGCCACAAGACTTAATTTGAGTAGATTATATGGAGTGCTCCATTGGGCCAAAATGGAATACACCGAAGATGCAGTGCTTCTCTCCCTGGATGCACAAATGGCATTCAATAGCATCAAACGGCAATATACGTTTGAAACTTTATACAGACTGGGCTTCAACCCAAAGATCTGTTCATGGGTAAAGCTATTTTACCAAGACCCAAGAAAAGAGTGAAAGTGAATGGAGCGGTATCTCGTTTGTTCCCATTGAGGAAAGGTACGAGGCAGGGCTGCCCGCTCTTGCCCATGATATTTGCACTAGCATTGGAGCCACTGGTGGCCTGGGTCCGCAATGATCCGATAATAACTGGTATAGTAACAGGGGGAGTATGGAAAGATAGAATATCCCTGTATGCAGAAGATGTGCTCCTCTATCTGTAGAAACCTTTCGATCAGTTCACAGGGTGCTCCACATCTTCCAACTGTTCCGCAGTTACTCTGGTTACAAGACTAACTGCGCCAAGTCCCTGATTTTTCCATTAAAGGGAGACATCCTCAAGAGACTGATTGAAATAACACCATTAGTAGTCAAACATGAGTTCACGTATCTAGATCTAAAAATATCTGTGAAAGAGGAAGATTTTTTGGCGGGGAATCTTTATCCACAAGTTCAAAGATTGAAGAACGATGTTGAACACTGGAGGAAGCTGCCGATATCATTGATGGGCAGAGCAGTGATATTTAAGATAATGACATGGCCCAGACTGCTGTACATTATGCAGAATACCCAATACAAAATACCGAAATGGTGTTTCAAGAAAGAGACAGAGAAGTGTGAAAACACCTATGGGATGGAGGCTGCGCCAGATTAGCATTGAGTGAGCTACAAAGAGGGGTGTATGAAGGGGAACTAGCGGTACCAGATATCCAAAATACTAATGGGCATCGCAGCTAATTGTGGTAAATGACTGGGCATATTCTGACCAGGACGATCCGGCATTCAGGAGTGACCATTGGTCTGTGGGGGAAAAGGGGCTATCCGGTAGCACTGTATGGCAGAAGTAACTGCTCCTACCGCATGCACAGACTGTGGTGCAGGCGTTGCGAGAGGTTACTAAACATTTAGGATGGGAGGGGAATCTGACCTAGAAGGCTCCCTTATGGAACAGTAAACTGCTGAGAGAGGTAGGGAACCCGGCTGGATTAAAAAATGGGAATTATTGGGAATTGATCACCTTGGGGATATTTGGAGTGTACATGCACTGATTCCGTTTGAGACACTGCAATCAGAATGTGACCTGGCCGAATCAGAACGGTATTGATACCTGCAGTTGTGCCACGCCTTGCGTAAATATATGAGGGAAGGGGAAACACTGGTGGAATACTCACCACTGGAAGACAGATTATTAATTGATCAAATGACAATTAAAGCCACTTCACTAAACAATAGGAAAATAGCATATAATTCTCCCAACCCAGTTAATCTCTTGAGAGGAGCTTGGGAATTAGACGTGGGACTCCTGGAGGATGTGGACTGAGAGGAGGCAGTGCAAAGTCCTCGTGAAGTGTCAGTGAGGGTCAGGGTTCAACTAATCCCGTTGCGTGTCCTCCACAGGTCATATGCCTCCATGACACAGCTGCACATCTCAATTTTGTGCAAGGGGCGTGGGCTCCTTCTTTCACATTCTTTGGGCTTGCAGGTACATTCACCAATACTGGAAGGCAGTAACGAGAATAATGGCGGAAGTCGTGCAGGAGGAGATCCCACTAGAACCACGATTGTTAATATTATTTGCAACAGGAGAGTTACGGTGGCCCAAGTATGTAATGATCTGGTTGAAATTGCGTCTAAGGTGGAAAAATTGAATATTGCTAGGGGATGGGGGTCATCCAGACCACCGGATATAAGGGACTGGGATGACGACTTAGACTGGTGCACAGGGGTCGAGAAGAGGCTAGAGGATGCCCACGAAAATGGGACAAAATATGGGGGTGGTGGAACCCGCGCAGAGAATTTAAATCATCATTTACACTACAAGGGACTGCTAAGGAGTGCTATGGACTGTGTATGAAGATAAGGTGTGCCGTCTCTCGGGTATGAAAATAACAGCTGATGTGGGGTTGTGAATCTACAAATAATATACTTTATATACGAGCGGAAAAGAATGTGTTCATGTTTAATATATAATTGTGTAAGAAATTGTACTGAGCGTAATTAATAAAAAAAGATGTTAAAACAAAAATATCTGTTCAGGCCTTAACTCATAAATGTATTTTTGGATATTTCTGTTTTTCATCTGTTGGGATTGGCATATGCGAATATTCTCGTTAAAAAAAGGGTGACGTGCATTGTATCACATAAGGGATATAAGACTCTTCAGTTTATTGTTAATGTGATATGTTGTTATGCATATGATCCTTCTCTGCATATTTGGCTACAAAACGTCGACATCATCATGATTACTATGTATATTTTGCTGTTATGGTATTTAGCCTTGACTGGCATATCTTGGATGTTAACAATAACATTTTGTTTTGAAAAATAAAAACAGGGAGATGTTTGATATTTCCCACTGCTGTCACTGCCTCTGTGGAAGGAACTAGAACTTGGAATCTTGGACCGCAAGGTTCTAGAAGTGTCTGCTTCCAACATGTTAAACTCTGAGGTGACAGTTGGTTTATGCTGTGGCTAAGGTGTAAAGAATAAAGCTTGTTCTCCCATGCTTACCTGAGTATAACCTTTGTGTGGGACCTACTTGCCTTTTGGCAATACTGAACTGAAGTATATACATTTAGTATGTCGTGTTGCAGGAGGCAGGATGGAGTCAGACTAAAAGTATGTGGTGGCTTTTGTTGTAAATATCTTCACAATGTAAAAAATGGTACTGAAAAGAAAGAACAAAGACAATCTCCTTTGTCGAGACTTCAATAAATGACACTGAGGGAAGATAGAATAGAGTTTGAGGTGACCAGTATTGGTTGAAAAGAACCCGGCCCAGCCAGGCCTGATTTTTAGGATTTCAACATTACATAAATATGCATACAGTGAATGAAAAAGCGAAGTATTTGGCTTTTCAGTGATCATTCCAAAAATCTGGCGCTGGTCCGACACTCCTGTACCAGTGCTGGATACCACTGAAATAAATAGACTGCTAGGTACATCAGGAGGATGACTATTAGCAAGGGATTGCTTAAAACATTTATAAAAGATCTGTTCACGCAAGAACAGGGAAGGATAACAGTGGAAAGGCATATAGGTTACTGCAAGGGATTAAATCAACTAACCTGAAGGGCAGTTTTGATCAGGATGCCCACTCGCCAGCTCATTTCCTTTTCCAACCCCTAGTGCTTAACTTGAGCCTGTGCTTTCCGGTGCTCAGCACTGGCACTTAATTGGTTTCTGTTGCTCGGCACTGGCACCTAATTGTCAACACCATACTTAGAAGAGTCTACCACATGGTGGCGCTGCTTATCTAATTTAGAGATGAGCAGAACAATGGGTGTTTATGAATACAATACACTTTAAAAATTGCTAACACCTGCACCCCCAGCCATTCCTTTATCTTTGGGGTCCTGGAATAATCTGAACTGTCACATTTACATGCGAGAGAGATGGTTAGTAGTTGTTTTGGAGGCGATGACAGGGGCGATAGGAGGTGCAAGCTGCAGTGGCCTCCTGGCCAGAGACCAGGCATTTAATATTTTACAAATGAAGCACTGCCAACCACAGCAGATAGCCGGACGAAACCTCCCTGAGCGGATTGCTTACGCATAACACAATGTTATCTTCCACCAGAATCAGATTTTAACGCCTACGTACGTAGCAAGTGCAGCAACCACAAGTCCGCTAAACGAAAAGGTGTTTCCTGCGCCCCTAAATGTGGGGAACTGAACCCCCAGTCACGTTGAGCATGTGCAGTCCTTAAGCCTCTGTCTTAAGTAATTAAAATGCGTGTGTAAAAACATATATACACACATTCTTTGTTGCCATGGTAATGTGTTGTGTTATTTGATTCCCCCACCTGTTCCTCATGCCTCCGTTTCCTCATTCATCAATTTTTGGCTTCCACAGTATGCTTTTTTATATTCTTTCTTCTCGAATTCTGAATTGTTTTTGCTACAATCGCTGTTGTGTTCCGCTGTTAAAGCGTTTTTGGTAAAACCAAGGTAGACAGGAGCTGGTGTTGTAAACATATATCAGCTGCACTGAAAACGCAGACTCTCTCCTTCCTATTAGACAGCACAGCCGCACTCATTTTAATGTGTTTTCCTCACTTAAAATCTTATCATCCGTAAAGATGAGAACATATGAAGGGTAGCATATCAGAAAAACCGCACTAATGTTATATATTGTTTCTTTTATGAAGCAGTTTTATCAAAAACCAACCTAATGTGAATTTAGGATGAAACATTAACGACACTTATCGATAGCATTGATCAATTTACATGATGGATCATTTTCTTGTTTCTAGTAAATTTAAGAGCCATTAAAATGCTGCAAAAGAGTTTACACGATTGATTCCTTTGATGGTGACTGGCATGATTCCTGTAGTGACCTTCAGCATAGAAACATCGATTTGACTGGCAGCACTTCAACTTTGCATACCCAGCTCTATGTGCAAGTGTTGATTGAGTACATCCCTTGGGCCTTATTAAGAAAGATCAAGTTGGAAAGTTGGATGTTTCCCCACGCAAGACCAGTCCTACATGTGTAGCAAATGTTCGACTGTACTGGGATTCACAAAGGATCCAAGGAGTACTGTTCTCCTGCCACTCGCGCGTTTACAGGAATACTCACGTGCAATGAATTGGGGTATTTCAACCTATCACCAGGTGGATGTATCTTTTTTCCTCTACAGGGAAAAAAATTCCCATGGGGAAACCACTTCCTGAACACCTTAATGAAATATGGAGCGCCCCCTAGAAACATGCTTACTCCTGGCCTTGGTAGGAGAACATTTAAATTTTCTTTATCCCAAGGGTGTGGGTATTTGCCTGCTCTTGTAGTTATATCCACTTACAAACGTACTTATCCCTGTCCATATCCTGAAGTACACAAATGCAGAAATTCCAACAGACTGGCCGAATTTCATTATTCACAAATGGTATTCGCTTAGGCAAATTTACACCAACCTTAGATTTTCTTTACACAGAACATATGAGTTCCAGGCTCTATTTCCAAGCCCACAAAATAATTAACATAACTAGAATAATTGCAAAAATCACTTTTTTTTATAAAGAGATCTTTAAATATTTGTAAATCAACTAAATACAATTTAATCAAACCATTCTGTCTACAAAAAGCCTCCCACCAACACAACCCTAACTAGGAACCAGTTTAATTCATAAATTAAAAACAAGGCCCCTGTTGATGATGGTGACAATCTTGCGGTTTTGATTTAAAATGTTCTATTTAATCATTTAAGCATTTCTGATTAGAGTGGATGTGTATTTCAGAAATCCCATAACATATATATACATATCAAACAATACTAGTCTTTTACCCTTTTTTTTTTCTGGAAATTGTAAGAATTGTAACTTGTAATCTGAGATCTTCCAACGACAGGCTTGCTAATATCATTACCTTGTTGTGCTACCTTTAGAGCCAGAGAACTCAGTTCACAAAGCTGTTTGCCCACATAAGTGACTCTCTGGCAAGCACATAACATAATTTATGAGTGTACCTTTACTTTATTGAGTCGAGAAATCTCAATGTGTACCCCTAAACTCTTTACCCAGTAATTTCAAGCGTTGCTGCTTACATGCACGTACACCCGCAAAGGTAACATCTACAAACTCTCAATTTTTTGCTTATCTCACAAAACTTTTACAGATAACTTCAACCCTGAAGCCATTTGAGCCTTTACTCCTATGAAGGGCTGAAGTAAATCTGTTTTGAGGGAAGAGGAGTGTACACCTCAATAATTGGCAGGAAGTACATGTACAAGTTACTTCATGGGGGGGGGGGGGGGGGGGGTGATTCCTGTGGAGAAACAAAAAAAATCACTGCAAATGCCTTTTGCCAAGCTTACGCGTTCACCCACTGAACAAGCAGGGTGCAAAAATGCCTATTGACCCACACCTTTGATCTGAACATACTTTGTACATTTAATTATTACATGTGTTCATGTTCTTTTATTGTAGTTTAATATTTTGCGTTCCTAAATAACTAAAAACGTCAATGTTTTAATAACATTGAACATGTAGAGAAGTCATTAAATCATGCCAAAATGTGAAATCCAAAATCTAACAAACAACGAGCCTGCCAACCTAGTTTAAAAGTCCCACAGTGTTATCTAGTCGGTTTTCTTTGTAGTCTAAATCTGTGTTCTCCATTGTACAATTTACCGTCTCTTTTGCTCACAGTGCCTTCTCTTTACACTTTTGCTGCCTCTCTTTTGCAAAGTTGCCCGTGTATTTGAAGACGCTAACAAAGTCATGGCTTTGTGTGCCAGATTACTACAGTGACATTCAGGGCCGGACTGGGAACCCAAAGCAGCCCTGGAAATTTCGTCGGACCAGCCCACGCGTTTACCAGTGTGAAGCACTGTTGCTTTTGTTACTGCCCGTCGATACTGCAACACAGCTGCGATACCGGCCCACAGTAACAAAACAGGTTCCACAGCTGTAAAACAGGCCTCCACCCTTCCAGCCTCCCAGGGAAATGCCCGATGCCCCGCTACGGCCAGTCTGGCCCTGGGGATATTACCTCTTTATTGGAAACGTCACATGGTCCAGGTCAGGGCCAGACTGAGAATCAAAACCGGGCCTGACAAAGTGCTCGGTCGGCCCCCTGGGAGGGGGGTTGGGGGTGCTGCCAAACAGTTTTCCAGGGCCGTTTCGGACGATTTTGTTACAGGGGCCGATATTGCAGCTATGCTGCAAAAACGGCCATGTAACAAACGGCCCCCAAGGGGCCCAAAGCCGGCCCCCACCCTAGCGGACCACCTGGAAAATGCCCGGTGCCCGCTGCGTCCAGTCTGGTCCTGGTCCAGGTTATCTAGGTGAGACCATGTCCACGCACAAGCATGTTGTCAGGGATCTTTTTCATCTTTACCGGCCTGCCTGCCATCCTGGATGGATCCATGTTAATTCACATACTTGTGGAATTCAAACTCTGAAAGGTATTCCTTGAACCTCAAGTAAAGTCAAAGTATCTGTGCATTACTTAGTAGCAAAGTAAAATGTTTATAGCTGTTCAATAGGTTTATTATCTGTGTGTCAGAGTGCATGCAATTCCGAATGTCCAGGTGCAAGAGGTACTACAGGTGGAGGCTGAACGCAAAAAGAGAACAATCAAGCAATACAATTCTGAAATTTCTTAGCAAACTTAAAAAGCACCAAAGTTGCCTTTATGTTGCTCAAGAACAACATAGCAGCAGTTTGAATCACATTAGTATTTCTGTCCTTAAACAAGATGGCTGTCAAGGGATTAATGCATGCTATTAAGGACAAATATTGGCAAAGCCATGCCTTGTCATTGGGTTTGCAAAAAATCATTAATGGGAAAGCCTCCTGGCCCTCCTCAATCTAAAAAAAAGAATTGACTAACAGCAGAAGTATTTTTTGGTCTCAAAACAAACATTGCCATAGTAGTGCCTGGTACTTTGTGTGAAGCTGTACTTACTCCTTGTAAAAGAAAAAAATGCTACAACTCACAGAGAAAGTTAGCCAATGCCTGAAATGGGTTGATAAATTACCCTGTGCTGTATGCTGTAATGGAAGGAAGAAAAAAGTGAATAACACAAAAAAGACCAATGAATGAAGAGAGGTTAAAATAGGTTTTCATAATGTGCATTATAGTGAACTGAGGTGCAAAAAGAAGGTCTACGGACTGCTGATGTGGGTCTGCTGAACCTTTTGCAAGCTTGAGAGAGAAATAAAAGCTTTCACTGGTTAAAGGTTTATATATCTTTGCAACTGAAAATAGCACTTTCTTTGTTAAGTCCATCCATTTGTGCACTGAAATCATTTTGTGCAAAGCAGGAGCCCTAGACACTACTACAGTTTGTGTTGGTAAAACACCATAGACGGCACTAGTGTTTAGGAGAGTACTTGACTGTCATGTAGCCCTGCAGCAGAAGAACATGGTTGTTAATATTATGGCATCTGCAAATGAGAAACTTTGCAGGAAAGAGAAAATAAAAACTTTCTGGGAATTGTTCAAACATCCCCATGGGAGTAAAAAATTGTGCTGAGCAGAGAACGCACTGGTCTATACTTTCACTTTTTTACACTTCTACTAAGAAAATGCACATCACAGCAACATGATAACGAGCATTTGCAGTGCAATAGATCTTGCATTACTGATAGTTTGAGGGACTGACGTTGCAAATAATAATGCAATGCCAATAGCTCATACTTTCAGTAATGCAAGAGCTAGTGCATTGCAAATGCTTGTGTAATGAGCCAGGAACCAGCATTGTATGTCTCAGTGGAGTACCGCAAGCTGCTCCTAGAGGTCCCTAGTAAGCAAGGCACCTGCACTACATGGCTAGGCACAATACCGCAAGCTGCTCCTCGAGGTCCCTAGTGAGCAAGGCACCAGCACTGCATGTCTAGGTGCAGTACCGCAAGCTGCTCCTAGGTCCCTAGTGAGCAAGGCACCAGCATTGCATGTCTACAAAGAATTTAATAACACATCTTATAGTAAAGATGGTTTATAAATTGTTTTTGAAAATCCCACTTTTAGGCATTTTCGTGTTTAACTATTCTGTGTGCCTCTGCCTGTTTGTGGATTGACTGTCTGGGTTTGGAGTGACAGGGAATGGGGATATGCATTCTCTATAGACAACCACTGGGGGTGTGCCTGGCCCTTTCTAGATGACTCAGAGCTGAGCATAATAGACCTTGGTTGCATTAAGAGTAGTGGCAGGAGTTTTCCTTGCACCTGAATAGGGGTTGTCTCCCTTGAATAATGCTGTCTACACCCTCTGTGGTCATACTGCACCAATGAGGTCAGAACTGGTTTGGACTGGGCTCAGAGACCCTGGCTGAAAGAAGAACAAAGACAAAATGGTGTATATGTAGTGGGCCTTAAAACACAGAATGTTAGATCACTTCTGGACTCAAGAGGGACCTTTGCCAAGGAGAAGAGCTAGAGAACTGTGAGGAAGAGTGCTGCCCCTTTGCTGTGTGCCGTGTCAGGTTGGCCTGCAGTTGCTGCTTCTGCCAAGGAAAGGACAAAGACTGGAACTTTGCTGAGAAACCTGCTTGAAGAAGAAGAATCTCCAAAGGCTTGTGGGTGCTGGCCTCCTGTTCTGAAGTCTCAGGGTCATAAATACTTTACCACCAGCTCCCCTGAACTATACTGCTGAGAGTTCTGACCTGCTAGGTGGTGCTTGTTCCAGTTTTGGGCCTCTGGAGGTTATTCCTGCTGGTATGAGTTGGAAGAAACCTAAGAGAAGCAAGAAAACCCACCCTGATGCCATCAGCTCCACTGCCGCAACCTGCACTGAGGCCAGGGGCACTGCTAGTGAAGTGCACAGGGCACAGCCTAGCCAGCACCACAGCTCCAATGCACTTAGACTCCTGCCGATTCCTGCAGTTATCGGCCTTCCCGATGCCAGCACTCGCACAAACTCTGTGACAGCGAGTGTCTGCATTGAGTTATCATGGCGCTGATAACCACTGAGTGTGACTCCACCACTCGCCGACTTCTCATTGTCTCACTGGAACAGTGTCCTCATCACCAACCAACAGACTTCCCCTGTCCTGGATTCGACACATCGCCTCCTCGTTGACACAATGCCTCGCCTCCACGTGGCAGTCAGGAAGCCGGCCTTGACATCTGCACTGACACCTCACCTCCTCGATGCTGTGCATCGTCATAGACTTATTTTCCAAGGTACTGTTTGTTTGGGGGTCCGTGTGACTTCGTGCCTGAAGCCGTGCACCTTGCGGTCAGTGCTGTACTTTGGAATTATTGGTGTCACAACGTCCTAATAGCCCTAGGTGGAGCTATTTTTTTTCTACAAGCTTTCTTTTGGAAATAACTGTTTTAGGTACTATTTTACTACACGTACGTTGGATTTTTGTTGTTTTGGTTTTGTTGAGTTTAGATAAAGATACCTTAGTTTTCTAAGCTGGTGTGGTCTCTATTTGTAGTGTTTTCACTATATTACTGTGTGTTTAGAGTAAAAATACTTCGAATATTGCCTTTGGGATTAAGCGTGGGCGGAAAATCCGTTCCGCTCGCGGATTTTGCGGATTTTCGGGAAATCCGCAATCCGCGAGATTTGCGGATTTCCCGCAAAATCCGCAAATTCGCACGCAGCGGATTTTTTTGGCGGCGCGCGGCGTTGGTGATACAATTTTTGCGGCGCGCGGCGTTTATCATCGTTTGCCGAGTTGTTTTTTTCGATAGTTTGCGAGTGCTGCGCCATTTTGGATCTTGCTGTGTGATCCCGCGGGAATTGGCGAGCGCGATTACGTCATCGCGGCTTGCCAGCGAGAGTTTGTCAACGCGAGTACGGCGAGATCACGTCTCGCGGTACTTCGCAAATTGCGAGATTTGAGATGCGGCGCGCGAAAATATAAATTTGCAATTCTGCACAAGAAATCCACCAGCAAGCAGCATAAACCTTCTAGAAATGATGATTTTTATGTGAATAACTCCTTAGTTTGACATTTGCCTGCACTTTTTTAGCGAGGAGTCCATTTTGGGGAGGGGGGCAGGGGGGTGGGAGGAAGGAAGTGCCCCATAGTCTTCAACTTCCTGTTCCTGTTCAGCAGGCTCCTCCCAGTGCTTTGTCCATCTCCTGGTCACTTTTCATTCGGATGTGGACCTGGAAGGATTACCTTTTGTGGATGCTGCTGGATCTTTGGATTTGAGGCCTTTTTGACTTTCTTTGGATCACTGTTGGATTAGAAATTTTACAAGTAAGTTTGTTTGGGGCATTACAGTTGCTGCAACTAAAATTTTGGGATTTTCGATTTTTGGGCTGTTTTGGGGCCTTTTCCCAGGGGTACTCAGTGGTGGGTGGACTGATTCTTTCTGTGGGTTGTCTTGAATTTAAACATCATGGAGGCCATAGATGAATTGGGATTGTGCTGATTTTTCTGTGTTTTTCGATTTTTTTTTTTTGTAAAATTTTGTGTTTTTCGATTTTTGACCTGTTGTTGGGGCCTTGACCAGGGGTAGTGAGTGGTGCATGGGGCCTAGTCTTTCTGTGGGCTGTCTTGAATTTAAACATCATGGATGGAATGGGATTGTGCTGATTTTGCAGTGTTTTTCGATTTTTGGGGGTGTTCATGGGGAGGGACATGCCATGTGGCTGGTGGCCATTTTGAGTGCAGCTACAGGCACTTGCCATGTGCTGGCAGGCAAGTGGCCATTTTGAATGCAGGCTTTGTTGTTAGGCCTCCAACCATTTTCCCTACTTTTCAACCTTTATTTATGCCAGGGGTAGTGAGTCTTGCATGGGCCTAGTATTTCTGTGGGTTGTCTTGAATTTAAACATCATGGAGGCCATAGATGAATTGGGATTGTGCTGATTTTTCTGTGTTTTTCGATTTTTTTTTTTTGTAAAATTTTGTGTTTTTCGATTTTTGACCTGTTGTTGGGGCCTTGACCAGGGGTAGTGAGTGGT
This sequence comes from Lissotriton vulgaris, assembly GCF_964263255.1. Lineage (NCBI taxonomy): Eukaryota > Metazoa > Chordata > Amphibia > Caudata > Salamandridae > Lissotriton > Lissotriton vulgaris. Next base: position 240,362,856 of record NC_141700.1, on the reverse strand, counting down.
GCATGGGGCCTAGTCTTTCTGTGGGCTGTCTTGAATTTAAACATCATGGATGGAATGGGATTGTGCTGATTTTGCAGTGTTTTTCGATTTTTGGGGGTGTTCATGGGGAGGGACATGCCATGTGGCTGGTGGCCATTTTGAGTGCAGCTACAGGCACTTGCCATGTGCTGGCAGGCAAGTGGCCATTTTGAATGCAGGCTTTGTTGTTAGGCCTCCAACCATTTTCCCTACTTTTCAACCTTTATTTATGCCAGGGGTAGTGAGTCTTGCATGGGCCTAGTATTTCTGTGGGTTGTCTTGAATTTAAACATCATGGAGGCCATAGATGAATTGGGATTGTGCTGATTTTTCTGTGTTTTTCGATTTTTTTTTTTTGTAAAATTTTGTGTTTTTCGATTTTTGACCTGTTGTTGGGGCCTTGACCAGGGGTAGTGAGTGGTGCATGGGGCCTAGTCTTTCTGTGGGCTGTCTTGAATTTAAACATCATGGATGGAATGGGATTGTGCTGATTTTGCAGTGTTTTTCGATTTTTGGGGGTGTTCATGGGGAGGGACATGCCATGTGGCTGGTGGCCATTTTGAGTGCAGCTACAGGCACTTGCCATGTGCTGGCAGGCAAGTGGCCATTTTGAATGCAGGCTTTGTTGTTAGGCCTCCAACCATTTTCCCTACTTTTCAACCTTTATTTATGCCAGGGGTAGTGAGTCTTGCATGGGCCTAGTATTTCTGTGGGTTGTCTTGAATTTAAACATCATGGAGGCCATAGATGAATTGGGATTGTGCTGATTTTTCTGTGTTTTTCAATTTTTTTTTTTTGTAAAATTTTGTGTTTTTCGATTTTTGACCTGTTGTTGGGGCCTTGACCAGGGGTAGTGAGTGGTGCATGGGGCCTAGTCTTTCTGTGGGCTGTCTTGAATTTAAACATCATGGATGGAATGGGATTGTGCTGATTTTGCAGTGTTTTTCGATTTTTGGGGGTGTTCATGGGGAGGGACATGCCATGTGGCTGGTGGCCATTTTGAGTGCAGCTACAGGCACTTGCCATGTGCTGGCAGGCAAGTGGCCATTTTGAATGCAGGCTTTGTTGTTAGGCCTCCAACCATTTTCCCTACTTTTCAACCTTTATTTATGCCAGGGGTAGTGAGTCTTGCATGGGCCTAGTATTTCTGTGGGTTGTCTTGAATTTAAACATCATGGAGGCCATAGATGAATTGGGATTGTGCTGATTTTTCTGTGTTTTTCGATTTTTTTTTTTGTAAAATTTTGTGTTTTTCGATTTTTGACCTGTTGTTGGGGCCTTGACCAGGGGTAGTGAGTGGTGCATGGGGCCTAGTCTTTCTGTGGGCTGTCTTGAATTTAAACATCATGGATGGAATGGGATTGTGCTGATTTTGCAGTGTTTTTCGATTTTTGGGGGTGTTCATGGGGAGGGACATGCCATGTGGCTGGTGGCCATTTTAAGTGCAGCTACAGGCACTTGCCATGTGCTGGCAGGCAAGTGGCCATTTTGAATGCAGGCTTTGTTGTTAGGCCTCCAACCATTTTCCCTACTTTTCAACCTTTATTTATGCCAGGGGTAGTGAGTCTTGCATGGGCCTAGTATTTCTGTGGGTTGTCTTGAATTTAAACATCATGGAGGCCATAGATGAATTGGGATTGTGCTGATTTTTCTGTGTTTTTCAATTTTTTTTTTTTGTAAAATTTTGTGTTTTTCGATTTTTGACCTGTTGTTGGGGCCTTGACCAGGGGTAGTGAGTGGTGCATGGGGCCTAGTCTTTCTGTGGGCTGTCTTGAATTTAAACATCATGGATGGAATGGGATTGTGCTGATTTTGCAGTGTTTTTCGATTTTTGGGGGTGTTCATGGGGAGGGACATGCCATGTGGCTGGTGGCCATTTTGAGTGCAGCTACAGGCACTGGCCATGTGCTGGCAGGCAAGTGGCCATTTTGAATGCAGGCTTTGTTGTTAGGCCTCCAACCATTTTGCCTACTTTTCAACCTTTATTTATGCCCAGGGGTAGTGAGTCTTGCATGGGCCTAGTCTTTCTGTGGGTTGTCTTGAATTTAAACATTATGGAGGGCATGGATGGATTGGGATTGTGCTGATTTTGCAGTGTTTTTCGATTTTTTTGTGCTCTATAACTGAACTGATGTTCCTCTGTCTTCCATTTTTTTTAGGTGCACAAGACTCAAGAGAACCACCAGTGCCAGGAAGAAGTCCTGCAGCGGTGTGTGTGTGCAGCATAACGTCACGCGACGTCACGTCTGGCCTCAGACAACTCTACAATTCGTGCAACTGCGGCCTGCTGTCTGACCTGCTCTGAAGAAGATGGCCCCAAAGAAACTTCTCCGTAGCTCCTCTAGCAAGAAAGTTGCTAGTAAGGAGCAGAAGAAGCAAGTTACCAAGGAGGCTGGTGTGCCACCCACCACTTTTTTTGGGAGCAAAAAAAAAAGTACGCCTGCAGCAGCAGGATCTGCTGGGGACCAACCTGAGAGCAGCACCCCTGCTCCATTGGGTTCAGTGCCTCCACCACCACGCCAACTTAAGTCAAAGCCCTTGAGTGCTTCAGAGGCAGTCAGTGTACTTCTCCAATCACCATCGACCAGTGATGTTGGCTCATCGCAAGAAAGTAGCAGCAATGTCCCTGAATCAACACAGGTTGTTGTAACTCATCTGACAAGTGTTGAACAACCACAGCCGCAACAACAACACCATGTGCAAGTACACGCCCAAGTACATGTGGAAGGAGAGGCAGCAAAAGGAGATGCGCAAGCAAAGGTGCATGGACGTTCACAAGTGCCCACAATAGTTGTTCCTCCCGAAGTAGGGGCACATTTGGAAATCGACAATGAAGCTGAGGTATCATTGGAAGCCACTCCTCCTGATGATCATTCATTGTCTTCCACATCCCTAGCAAGGAAAAGATCAAGGGGGGTGTCTACATCTTCTTCAAGCCCACCTCGTTCTGGTGCAAGTGATCTGTCTTGGGAACCACGACAACTGCGGTCTGACAGTGAGGCAGAGGCACACCATGATCTGCCACCGGTACCTAAGCGTAAAAGGAAGGTCGTCCAAAAACTCAAACCTATGGAGTGTGATGAGGCTCAACAAGAAGTGACAGATACTGCTGGTGATGAAGCCTCTCACGATGACGACGAGGCAGTCATCACAAAGGTCACTGCAGCCCCACCGGGCATGCAGCAAAGAGACATTTTGACCCTATCCCGAGAAGCTGCTGAGCGTGATGATGATGTCGGCGAGGAGGCAATGGAAATGGAATCATTAGATTTGGAGTTAAGTAGTACACCAAAACCTACCGCTTCCATATTTCTTCCTCGCAAGAAGGTACCCACCTCGTCCTCGACCTCAATTCGTGGTGGTGAAAGTGCAAAACGTACTGAAGTTCGGCAATCCACATCCTCCACTTCATCTGTCATTAGCAGCAGGACCACCACCACCAGTATCGCCGCCTCCTCCGGCCCCCGAAGACATTTCAAGTCTCCAGTTTGGGACTTCTTTAGTGTTTGCCCAAAAAAGGAAAACGTAGCCATTTGTAGCCTTTGTAAGCTTCGATATAGTCGTGGTAAGCTTGGTTCTAACTATGGTACCGGAGGCCAGAGAGGTCATCTTGAGAGAAGGCACCCTGTCGAATGGTTTCCGCACCTAGAGGCGGTCAAGAAAGCCGGAATTGCACGTAATGAAAACGTTGATTTGTCATCTGCTGATGACGAGGAGGTAGAAGAAGACGATTCAAACACTTCACTTACACCCAGTTCCCATGTCAGCAGCACACCCCATGGGAGCCACACTAAGAGTGTGGGAGAGAGTGAGACATCAATGCGGAAAAGTACATCAGCGAGCGTAACTGGGTCGAAGAGATCATCATCATCCCGTAAATCATTGGTCCAGGGCAACATTAAAAAGATGTTGTTTACAGAAGCGCAATATGAACGCAACCACCCAATGACCCGTCTGTATAACACTAAGCTGGCTAAAATGCTAGCTCTGGACCTTCTCCCTTTTTCTTTTGTAGAAGGGGTTGGTTTTCTAGAATTAGTGACAGTGCTCTGCCCTAAATGGAAGGTTCCTAGCCGGTTCTATTTTGCCCGAGTTGCGGTTCCAGCACTACATGAAGATGTTCTGAAGTTGATTGGGGCAGCTTTGGAGAAGAGTGCTGTTCACACTATACATCTGACAACAGACATGTGGACCAGTGGCGCAGGCGCTGATTACATGTGCATCACTGCACACTGGGTCTCTTTTTCAGGGGCTAAAGCAAAGCTAAACTCAGGTGTTGACACTAACATTGTTTTTAAAGGTGCTCGGAAACATGCAACACTAGCCATGTTTGGTTTGGAGAAACGTCACACAGCAGAAAACATTTTGGATGTCTTTAACACAAAGGTCCTTAACTGTCTGTCCCCACTAAAACGCAAGGTTGGTTATGTTTCCACAGACAATGGCTCCAATATAGTTAAGGCCATGAGGGACGGTTACTATTTCAGAGTGCCGTGTTTGGCGCACTGTATAAACCTGGTTGTCCAAAAATTCTTGGGTAATAAACGCAGTGCAGCGTACAGTGTATTGGACAACTGCCGAAAAATTTGCAAGCATTTCAGGCATTCTTTTAAGGCCCGCAAGCAGCTGAGGAGCATGCTATATCAAAGTCAAATGCCAGTGAAAGCACTCATCCAGGAGGTGGTAACACGTTGGAACTCAACCTTCTACATGCTTGAGCGTCTGTATGAGCAGTATACGCAACTCGATCAATTTTTCTTGAAAGAGGGTATAGAGGAGCTGAGGATGGGTGGGCCGCAATGGAACATAGTTGAAAGCCTAACACGCATGCTTCGTCCTTTTGAGGTCTTCACACGTGCAGTCAGCAAGGAGGACTCTAATTTGGGAAAAGCTATCCCATTGTTGTACATGCTGGAGGACCAACTGAAGGAGGTGTGTTCTGTGTTTCGAAAAGATGACAAAAAGAAAGACTCTTTGCTTCTGGCTGAGACATTATTAGAGCTCCTACAAGGTGATGAACGTCTTCAAAAGATCCACTCAGAACAGCATTACATTTGTGCTACTATTCTGGATCCACGCTACAAAAAGGCGCTGGCAGGCAGAGCATTCTTTCCTTTTGCTGATGAAGATGTTACAAAGTACAAACGTTGGCTAGCCTTGTCAGCCAAGAAGTTTGAAACAGAACGGCTGGAAATTGAAGGAAATGGCAGTACATCAGCAGGCCATCCCCAGTCAAAACAATCCACTTCTGCACCTGTGGCTGTGGCACAAGTGACCTCTCAGCCGTTAAAGACACCGGCAACCGCATCATCTGCACGAAAGGCAGCAGAAACATTGGAGGCTGAAGAGGATTGGCTAGCTCTGCGTGGGTTTGGTTCTCAAAAGGCCAGAGGCACAGCAAGAGCTACGCAAAGTGGAGGAACCTTGGAGGAGGACCTTGAGTCGATGGTGAAGGACTATCTGAATGACTCCACAGAGGTCTATGTTAATTCTGACCCATTGGCGTATTGGCATGGGAAAAAAGAATTGTGGCCACAGCTCACCAACCTGGCTTTAAACTACTTGTCTTGCCCACTCGCAAGTGTGTCTTCTGAACGGGTTTTCAGTGCGGCTGGTGGGATTGTAACTCCCAAACGGAGCCGCCTCTCGCCCAAAAATGTGGAGAGGTTAACAATGATCAAGATGAATCAGCACCTCATACCACCAGATATAAGAGTACGAGAGAGCGTGCCGGATGAAGAGGAGGTGGCCAGCACCATAGATGAGGGAATTTCTACTCTGTCAGGTGGCACTGACCTCACCCGGGCTGAATTCGCAGAGTATGATGACGAAGCCTTATTCTTATTCCTGGACCGTGATTCCGACTCCGAGCCCTGAAAATGAGACAACGAATCAATAACTTTCTTTTTCATCCTTATTCACTTTTATTCCTGTGTGTCTGTCTTTCTTTGTTGTGCACAGTTAATATAATTCAAACTTTAATCAGATAATCACAAAGACAAGCCCATCAGCAGAACTGTCTTCACTTGTTTGCTAATTTATTTGAAGGTGCCGCAGTCTGCATTCCTCAGGTTCACAAGTTCAGAAGAACATGCTCCTCTATCCTCCTCCTCCAGACTCCTATTTCCATCAAAGCAGAGGGCTGGTTTACGCCCAATGAAGAAAGACTCAGCACTTGTGGGGGTGTTGTTCTACCTCTTTGCAGGTGAGTTGACGGGTCTGGGGGCCATTGCTGGGAAGCACTAAAAGTGGTTTGTGCCAAATCCGAGGCGGAAATTTTTTTGTGTTTTTGATGACTTGCTTGCCTTTGAGGTGCTCTTAGGGGGGGTTCCGTCTGTTTGTGGGTGAGTTTCATGGTCTGAGAGCACTGCTGGGACACTCTAATCTTGATTGCATTTGCTTTTCAGGAAATCCGTCGTGCCAACCCCGACTTATGGCCCAGCTACGCAGCGCGTTTGGACCGAAGGCCCAGAAATATTGCAAGTATGAGAGTTTGCTTTTGGCCTGTTTGGGGGTGTTATACTTCTTGGCGGGTGGGTTGCCGGGTCTTGGGGCATTCCTGGGAAGGTCTAATACCGGGTAGAAGTGGTTGGGACTAAATCCAGGCCGATTTTTTTTTTGGGCTATTTCTGACATTTTGCTCTATGTAGCGTTTTCGGGGGCCTGTTTGGGGGGCTTCCTGGTGTTTGCGGGTGAGTTTCGTGGTCTGGGAGCACTGCTGGGACACTCTAATCTTGATTGCATTTGCTTTTCAGGAAATCCGTCGTGCCAACCCCGACTTATGGCCCAGCTACGCAGCGCGTTTGGACCGAAGGCCCAGAAATATTGCAAGTATGAGAGTTTGCTTTTGGCCTGTTTGGGGGTGTTATACTTCTTGGCGGGTGGGTTGCCGGGTCTTGGGGCATTCCTGGGAAGGTCTAATACCGGGTAGAAGTGGTTGGGACTAAATCCAGGCCGATTTTTTTTTGGGCTATTTCAGACATTTTGCTCTATGTAGCGTTTTCGGGGGCCTGTTTGGGGGGCTTCCTGGTGTTTCTGGGTGAGTTTCGTGGTCTGGGAGCACTGCTGGGACACTCTAATCTTGATTGCATTTGCTTTTCAGGAAATCCGTCGTGCCAACCCCGACTTATGGCCCAGCTACGCAGCGCGTTTGGACCGAAGGCCCAGAAATATTGCAAGTATGAGATTTTGCTTTTGGCCTGTTTGGGGGTGTTATGCTTCTTGGCGGGTGGGTTGCCGGGTCTTGGGGCATTCCTGGGAAGGTCTAATACCGGGTAGAAGTGGTTGGGACAAAATCCAGGCCGATTTTTTTTGGGCTATTTCAGACATTTTGCTCTATGTAGCGTTTTCGGGGGCCTGTTTGGGGGGCTTCCTGGTGTTTGCGGGTGAGTTTCGTGGTCTGGGAGCACTGCTGGGACACTCTAATCTTGATTGCATTTGCTTTTCAGGAAATCCGTCGTGCCAACCCCGACTTATGGCCCAGCTACGCAGCGCGTTTGGACCGAAGGCCCAGAAATATTGCAAGTATGAGATTTTGCTTTTGGCCTGTTTGGGGGTGTTATGCTTCTTGGCGGGTGGGTTGCCGGGTCTTGGGGCATTCCTGGGAAGGTCTAATACCGGGTAGAAGTGGTTGGGACAAAATCCAGGCCGATTTTTTTTGGGCTATTTCAGACATTTTGCTCTATGTAGCGTTTTCGGGGGCCTGTTTGGGGGGCTTCCTGGTGTTTGCGGGTGAGTTTCGTGGTCTGGGAGCACTGCTGGGACACTCTAATCTTGATTGCATTTGCTTTTCAGGAAATCCGTCGTGCCAACCCCGACTTATGGCCTAGCTACGCAGCGCGTTTGGACCGAAGGCCCAGAAATATTGCAAGTATGAGATTTTGCTTTTGGCCTGTTTGGGGGTGTTATGCTTCTTGGCGGGTGGGTTGCCGGGTCTTGGGGCATTCCTGGGAAGGTCTAATACCGGGTAGAAGTGGTTGGGACAAAATCCAGGCCGATTTTTTTTGGGGCTATTTCTGACATTTTGCTCTATGTAGCGTTTTCGGGGGCCTGTTTGGGGGGCTTCCTGGTGTTTGCGGGTGAGTTTCGTGGTGTGGGAGCACTGCTGGCTATATATACTTTACTTTGCAAGAGGTTTGAAGCAAATCCATGGTGGCTGAGGGGACTTAGGGCCTAGCTGCAGAGCGCGCGCGGAGTGATTTGGGAAATTTGTGAAAAAGTGACTAAGTCCCCATTTTTGTACTTTTGCTCTTTGGCTGTTTGGGGGTCTTCTACTCGTTTTCTCCTGGGTTGACGGCTCTGGGGCCATTGCTGGGAAGCTCTAATACCGGATAAAAGTGTTTTGGACCAAATCCCAGGCGGAATTTTTTTTGTGTTTTTGATGACTTGCTTGCCTTTGAGGTGCTCTTAGGGGGGGTTCCGTCTGTTTGCGGGTGAGTTTCGTGGTCTGGGAGCACTGCTGGGACACTCTAATCTTGATTGCATTTGCTTTTCAGGAAATCCGTCGTGCCAACCCCGACTTATGGCCTAGCTACGCAGCGCGTTTGGACCGAAGGCCCAGAAATATTGCAAGTATGAGATTTTGCTTTTGGCCTGTTTGGGGGTGTTATGCTTCTTGGCGGGTGGGTTGCCGGGTCTTGGGGCATTCCTGGGAAGGTCTAATACCGGGTAGAAGTGGTTGGGACAAAATCCGCGCGGAAAAGCCTTTAGTTTTGGCACTTTTTGTAACTTAGGGTTCGTTAGGGTTAGCCCTAGCAGCAGGATTGCATGTGTATCGGGGTGTTCTAGATTTTTCAAACTGAGTTCTGGGGTCTTAGAGCACTCGTGAGAATGTGTAATTTTGGTTGCAAGTCATTTGAAGAAAATCCATGGTGGGAAAGGGGGGATTTGGCATAGTTAAAGAAAGCCTTTGCCACTATTCTTAACTTAGGGTTCGTTAGGGTTAGCAGTATTTCTATTGCATGTGTTTGAGTGGGGGGGATTTCGAGTCTTGGAGCGATGCTGGCTATGGCTACTTTTGCTTGGTTGCTTGCAAGTGGTTTGAATACAATCCACGGGGGGTAATGGGTAATTAGGGTACTTCGGCCTACTTTTACTTTCAAAGTAAGTTTTGTCTCCAGTTTTCTGCTAGGCCTCGTTTTTTGGGTGGGAGCACTGCTAGGAAGATCTATTTTTGTTCTAAAACACAGTTTACAGTACACCTAGCTTGAGGGGCAAGATCCGCTACATTAATTTGCCCATACTTACTTATCCTTCAAAAGGTGACTCAGAGTACGCACTTTCAAAAACATTGTACTGTCTGTCTACTAGGAAAAACAAATTGTGACTTTTTGCACTCCACAGCCTACATACCTTATATTTATTTATCAGTGGTGTTGTAATATTATATCACTTCCTGTTTTTCGTTGAATAATTACAGGCCGGGTTTCAGTCTCTGCAATGGGGAAAAAAGGATGGAGTCAGGCTTCACAGTAGCGAGCCACAATTCAGCATCAGGCAGGCAGTGGACAGGGTGTCTTCTGGTGACCAACATCGGTGGACGAAGCGTCGGCTGCAATGGAGGAGTGCCGCTAATAGGAGGATTTTTTTTCTGCGGGCAACTTACTTACCACTTCCAACAGGACCACAACAACCACATAGATACAGTATCCCTTGCCTTTTTCTCTGACTGTGACTGCATTTCTTTGCTCTCTCTCGGCTTCTACATTGATCCCTTAACACATCACTTAGTCCACTCCACTATCTGCACCACACATAGTCATTTGTAAGTGCTCCTACGTAATTCGCAAGTCGCAGCACGCCCCAGGCCGTAGAGGACTGGGATGGCCCCAATGATGAAGCATGTCACCAAGGGGCAACCCTGGTGAGTGAGGGGACACCTAGAAAAAAAGCAATTTCTCCTTTTTTATCTACTATACCTTCTGTCAGGTTACGCAGCCCCTAAGCGCCTACCGTACTATGAAACTACATTTCCCATGAGTAGGCGGGAGACTTGCAGACTATTTAGTGAGACTATATGAGAGTACCCTTGTATGTTAGGACATCACTTCACTGATGCCTGTCTTGTCTTCTCTTACAGGTATCCTTTCCCTGCTGACCCTACCTTTACCCATCCCACATTTTTTATTTTAGTTTGTTATTTTTCTCCCTCGCCTAATGCCTCGAACACCCTGTGTTTACACTTCTGGGTGTTGGTGACATTTGGAGGTGGAACCATATTTGCATCGACTGGATCACGGGGAGTAAACGTGACACCTTCCAGACCAACCCCATTGAGTGTTGTTGTGAATGGATTTATAGTGACCAGCAAGGCTCTCGGGTATCTGGCTACAGAGACCTTATGTTGAATATAGTTATCAATAATTCCACACAGGCCCTGTACTGTCGCATTCTTTCTTTCCACAGTTGTCGATGATATATTCTTACTCTGCTTGACAAAGAACCATTGCTAATGTGAAAGAACTTCAACCGAATTAGTAGTTATACTTTACCATTTGTTAGGCTACAATGTGGCACTGCTCTACTGTACTTCTGTCACCTGCTATATTCTCAGTTGTACCGTTGAATTGCTCAGGAGGACAAACCAGATTTCATTTTCTTTTTTTTCATAGGCATGCAACTGCCACTGTGTCACACCACTACTACCACCGCTATGAGGAAATTTTATCCGACCAAGATTGCCAACGTTATTCGGTGTTTCCCGTGGAGCCAGCCCTGGGCCTAGCCCTACTTTCAAACACAAATTACAGGTAAGATAAGCGTTTGGTGGTTTGGGGGTATAATGGAGTATTAGTACGAGAGACGAGAGCCTGAAGGTAGTACTACTAAAGTCCTAGGACTCTTGGATTCACTTCACTTAGTCTGTGAGAGGCACTTAGTGTTGAAAACATTTGGGCATTTACACTTAAAGGAAGAAAATGGAACTAAACTTTCAGGAAAACAGTCAACGTTAAACCCCCACCCACCAGGCAAGCAGTAAAAAACAGGTATGCTCAGATAAAGTTTGAAAAAGTATATTTATATCCCTAACAAAATAATCTCCCGCAAGACCCTCCCTAACCCCAACGATTGTCCTTCAAAAGTCCCCAAAAACCCAACTCCCAATTCCCACCCCCCAAAAGTCTCTAAAAAAGGGGCAAGGGACACTATGGGTGGATGCTGTTCACTTTTTGGGCCAGGGCATCATGCTCCTCGCGGAGCAAGGCGAGCTCCTGCTGAAGGCGGGACACCATCAGGGTGGTGCGGCGCAGGCGTGCCTTCACTGCCTTGCAGGTGCAAGGCCTGTGAGAAGCAGCTGTTGGCCTTGCTGCTCGGCGGTGGCGTTTGCCTTTGGCAGCCCGGCTCAGTCTCGGTGGACCACTGTGCTGGGTCACGGTGGCAGCCGGTGAGGCCACGGAGGACGACGTTGTCGTTGTTGTCGACCGCACACTTTCCACGTCCTCCAGGGCCACCAGCCGCCGATATTCCGCAACAGTGGCCTCGATTCTCCGTTGCCGGGCCGCTCTAGCCAGCTCCTTCCTCCTTGTTCGTTTGGAAGGAGAACCTATATGAAGAAAGAAAGACATAGTCTGTAACCAATGCTCTTTAAGATTAACTCAATCATTCAGCAGAAATGTGTGCTGCAGTACAACTAGCAACTTGCAAGCGCATTACATAACTATTGAGGCCAGTATCTATCTAACCTCACACTTCTTCATCCTTGCTCTAACATTAGTGGGAGTTTAAGGAACAAATTCTATGAGCACTGTGGACTTCCATTGGAGTCGACTATGAAAGTACACCAGTCTTATTCTTCTTCTTGTCTCTTGTTTTGGAAAATTGGTACGTTATTTTCTGCAAGCCGGCATAATGCCAGCGCGGTAAACTTGCACCCGAGAAAAAGAGACGCACGCCATGAGGAGTGACCTAGACTTGCGTTGCCGTTGCGTTACTGTACCCGTCCAGTACATGCAGGTGGTGAATCTCTTACTTTTCTATTACGGGTGGCACTGAGAATACTCTGTTACAACTCAAGGGCTACTGCTTAATTAATTTAACTTTCACCCTACAGTGGAAATGAGTACTAGAAATGGAAAATTGAAGAAGATAAATAATCTGATTATCTATCACTTCACATGGGATGTTTTTGCTTATATATGGGATGACTTTAGGTGCTTTGCTTTTTATTGAGTGACAGGCAGTGATACATCCACACATGAATGACTGAGTACTACTAAACTTATTAAGAGAGGTAGGGAGTGGCCACCATAATAACCGGATCTATGCAGTGCTTGCAATACAAACTACTGCTACTATTTATGGTAGTATTTGGACAAAATTAAAAGTTCTTTTCCTTGCCTTTCCTACACTGGAACGGACGTGCGGGTGCAGTGTTAGTGTTACATGCTCTTCAAAGTTACACTTAGTTCATCCACTGACCGTCTACTCTCTCTAGATCATGGGTACCACAAACTTTCTCTCAGGGGCTACATTTACAGTGTAGTTTGGGGCCGAGGGCCGCACTGGTGGGGGCGGAGTCAGAGGGGGCGGGGCTAAAGCAAAACGATAACTTGTGACCATGAGGTTGCACACAGGTCCCTGCAGCAGATGCCCTCATCCACTGAGCCACCAGACCCAGCATTTACATACATCTCTCTCCCTCCTGCTGTCCCTCCTGCCCTCCCTCCATCTCTCTCTCCCTCCTGCCCTCCCTCTCCCTCTGTCATCTCACTGTGTGTGTGTCTATCTGTGTCAGCCTTCAGCCCGGGTTGAGACCGCTTCCTCAACGCGCACACACAGACAACAACACCAAAGTACTTAACAGGTCTTTAAAAGACCATTAACATATTATTGAGGCTTTGTTTGTTTTAGCGCCCCTGCTTCTCCACCCTGACAATCACTGCTTGCCCGGCCCCACAGAGCAGAGGCTTAGTTCTATTTCACCTCTTTGTGGCCTTGCATCTCCACTCTGCTCTGTGGGGGCCGGGGGAGCAGTGATTGTCAGAGTGGAGATGCAGGGGCGCTAACAGGTGAAATACAAAAAAGCCTCTGCTCTGTGGGGGCCGGGGGAGCAGTGATTGTCTGCAAGGTCAGCGCACCGCCAACGAAGGCTTGCCGGGCCACCACCGGCCCGCGGGCCGTACTAGGAGTACCCCTGCTCTAGATACACATATGCTATCTAAGAGTCAGATAGTAGCATGATCCAGGTATATGGACACATACAGTTTCTGTGTCACCCACCCAGGCTGTTGTCCTTCCACCCATCATTGCTTCATCATTCACCCAGCCATGCATCTCATATTCTTGCCTTCCCAGCTAGTCTTCAATCTCAATAAGTAAGGAATATATAAGAGCTTACCTCTGGCCGCCACCACCACCGTCTCAACTCTCACAGCTGCCGCCGCCGCCTCCTCCCCTGAAGCATCGCCCGATTCGCCCTCCGCCTCGGTGTCGAGCACCACCACCTCCACACTGGCCCCGCCACCAGATGTTCCACCTACAAAGTACATTTAAGAATGTTAGAATAAAGCAGTCACTAGTATTTGGTCTAGGAATGAAGACATGTGAAAACAATGTAATTTGTGACTGTCGTTAAAGTTAAAAAAAAATGTCCCTTTTTCCAGGGAAGGTTGTCTTGCTGCACTTTTTGGCACAACTGATGAAGGCTGTTTTTTTAACACGCACCATTTTTCTCCACACAGACAGAAGATGGACTTCTAACAACAAGATCAAGTTGAAACCAGGTGAGAGCTCGGCTCGACCACAAGAAATGTCTTCAATTAATCGTCAGCACTAACCACTTTTCCATTATCAGTTAAACGTTTAGTTTTATTATGACTTCATTTTAATAAATGTGTTTACTTTTAATAAAGCTTTTAAAGTTAAATACAATCTGTGTTTTTTGGTCCAGACTAGAGTGACTGAGCGAAAGGTTTTGCAATTTTTGCAAGCATGAGTCCAGATAGAACACTTCAAAAGACATTATGGACAATCCCAGAGGACTGCACTAAGTTGATAGAGCTATTGCTGACTAGAATCATGGGAGTTTCGCCAACCGTGCAATCTTAGTTAGCTACACAGACAGACTAATAAGAATAATCTAGTAATACCACAGGGAGTCATAGTAGAGGCAGGATAAGAATTTAGATACAGTCTACAAGAAGAGCAAAGACAATTTTGAAAAAAGTCAAATGAGGAACGCTAGGAAAAATAGGTACTAGTCTAAAATGAAAACTTACTGGGGCCAGCAGAGGAGCCCTCGCCTGCCCGATCCTGGCCCTGTTGATGAACAGCATCCGCCGCCTGCTGCTCCTGTGTCCTCCTCTCGCCCCTGGGGGGAGCTGACGTACAACATGAAAGAAAGAACAGAAAACATGGATGATTGTTGCTTGTCAATGTCAACCAAATCAAACATTTCAAAAGAACAATAACAAAATATTTCTGCGAAATTATATTGATTATGGTTACTTTTCATTTATATGCGGACCTGTGACTTCGAAAGTCACGTAACTCACTAAACAAAGTACTGAAACGTTCACCTAGGACTGGCAGGCAGCAGTCCGCAGGCAAGACGCAAAGTGACAGACAAACTCCATTGTGATTTCAGTCAGATCAGTGACAACACTAACAGTTGCCTGCTACATTACCAGTCATTTAAATAGTCAAACTATCAATCCACCGCCACTATTTTTCTTATTGTCAGGGTTACAAAGGAAGGGGCAGATTTAAGCCCTTGCGGCTCTTTTGCGCCGTTCTTGCGTGACTTTTGTGACGCAGCAGCTAAACAAAAAAGGGCGCCATGGTGCGGCGTATAATATTATAACAACGTGACGCATTTGGGAGATGCATCCCGTTATAAAGCCCTGCGCCATCAGGGGGCGTTCCGGCGCAAGGGAGGGCATTCCTGCGCTGGAACACATCCTAATAGTGGCTGAGGGAAATCTACAAAATATCAATCAGTCACCTTTAGGACAATGATGCGTCACACAAACCCTGCACCTGCTTGAAGCAGACGTACGGCTTGACCCAGCATTGGGGAGATAGGGTACCCCAGAGCATTGATGGAGCTGCGCCATCGTTGCGACGCAACTCCAG
The DNA here is from genome assembly GCF_964263255.1 of Lissotriton vulgaris. Lineage (NCBI taxonomy): Eukaryota > Metazoa > Chordata > Amphibia > Caudata > Salamandridae > Lissotriton > Lissotriton vulgaris. Next base: position 240,347,766 of record NC_141700.1, on the reverse strand, counting down.
CAGTAAAGCTTCGGTGACGTTTTGGGCCCATGGGGCGCCGCATTGCAAATACGGCGCACCATGTTTGGTGGTGGTAGCGGGCCGCACAATTAATGGCGCATCCCTGCTACTTTGCAGGGATGCGACGGTAATTGCAATTCTGCCCCTTAGGGGCATACTTACTTACGCGTTCTGGCGCATCTCCAGAGATGCGCCAGATCAAATGCGTCACGCAAAACTACCCTTGCGACACGGCAGATGTGCCTCATTTACAATGCGGCGCGCCCTGGCGCAAGGGTAGGCACTTGCGTGACGCATCTCGTCACGTAAGAGCGGCGCATCGCTGGAGTCACGTCGCCAACGCAATGCAACTCCAGTAATGCTCAGGGCCACCCAATACTTTACATGCTGTGTCAGTCCTTTCGCCTGCTTCGAGCAGACATAAGGAATTGAATTGACGTAGCAGCGTCGCAGAAGTGCCTGCGTTAAATCTTGTAGATTTCACGCAGGCAATTTTGCGAGGCGCACAGCCGCTGGACCGCCCACCCTGCGTACTAGGAACGCACCCATTGTGGTGCAGGCCCATGGCTTTATAACGTGACGCATCTCCCTAGATGCGTCATGCTGTAAATGACTTGCAGGGATGCGGCACGTTTACGCCGCTGTTGCGTCACGCAAGGCAACGTAAACGTGGCGCAAGGGGCTTGTAAATGTAATCTGCCCCCTAGTGTCTAGCATTACGCAGTTCTGTTAAGTACACTCATACATAATAGTTACTCAGGCCAATGAGACCACGAAATAGAAAACAAATAAGCATAGTAGCAACCCCACTGAGAAGGAGAGCAGTGCACCTGAAATGCACAGAAGATTTTGAAATATAATTTAACTACAATGTAATCGTCATCAGCGGCATTATTGGCTTGCTCCATGTAAAAAACAAATATTTGCAATACAACAACACAGAGCAGGAGAAAACATCATAGTAGTGAGTGATTAAATGCCAATGGCTACTACTACTCACCAAGGCCGGGGATCTCCAAGCCGAGCTGGTCCAGCAGGTCGCGCTCGCGGTCCAGGAGGTCCGTCCAGCGATGGGTGACCTGGCTGTAGGTGCGCTGGACCCCGTAGAGGTGGGATATGGCCCAGCACACCTTCTCCCACCGCTTCCGGCGCTCCCGCATGTTATAGCCGCCGGCCGCGATCCTGCCGCCTCCCGCGATGGTCCTGGGCAGGCGGCGCTGGACGAAGTAGACCAGCGCGCCCACTTCCTCCGGGCTGAATATCTCCCGGCGCGTCACCTGCTCCCCCCTCGATCTCACGCCTGCTGTCCTGCCACTGGGTCCAGCACTACTCCCCGCCGCCGCTGCGGCCCTCAAGTGCCTGGGCAGCTTCACGGCGCCTGGCTTGACCATGGTCTGGGCAGGTAAGGTAGGAAGAAGTAGAAAATTAAGAAAGAATAGGATAGGGAAGAAGAAAAGAAAAGAGTTTACAAAAGTAGTTTAAAAGTAAAGAAAAATAGCAGAAAAGACAAAAATATACAGCTAGGAAAAGAGAGGGATAGATAAGAAGCAAAATCGTAAAAAAAAAACTGAAAACAAGCAAAGGATGGGAAAGATATCAAGAGGATTAAACACCATGCCCAGACACAGGAAATGAATGAAAAACAAGATGGCCGGCGCCCGTTTCCGAGCGCGAAAGTCAGTTCGCGCGAGATTTTCCTCGCGATCTCGTGCGAACCTCTAGATTTCCCGCGCGATCTCGTGCGAACCTCTACTCGCAATGCGCTTACTGCGCGAGATTATACATAGCGGGCGGAAACGGAAATACGTCACGCAAACAAAATGGCCGCGCCCGTACTCGACCTTGGGGTAAATTCGCGTGTTGCGCTGCAAGCGGCTCGCGAATACTGCAAAAAAACTCGCGAAACAACAAGCCGCAAAAAAATAAAATGCTCATTCGCACGAATTGGCGGCTTCCGCGGTCGGTTTCGCACGACGCCGCGCCCCGCGAATAGCGCGAAAAAAACCGCAAAACGATTTCAGCAAAAGCAAAAGCAATGAGCAGGTGCAAAAGGTCAACCTCATGATTTGTAACGATTCTTTGTATTGCTTCCTGAGGGGGCCCTCCAGAATTCGGTTGCCTGCTTGCAACTATTGTGTGACCCTGCTCTGACCTTAACTGTATGCCACAAAGGTCCTGATTTACAGCTAAAGGAGCAGACAAGCAGGTGCCAGGCTGGAACTTTAAATTCTTTCAGTGACACATTAATTAGCCCCTAATTCATTATTGTCAGTTGGGGCAGGGCAGGTGTTGTAACTAATTTTGCAACAATGAAAGCACTTAGCAAGTGCAAAAGATCACTAATCAGGGCGCACTAAGGAAGCAGGTGCCAGCTAAAAAAATATTCTGTGACACATTAATCAGCCCCAAATTAATTCAGGTCACTTGAGGCAGGGAAGGTGTGCTTTGCTTTGCCAAAAATAATGTACACTGGACAACCAGAGGGTGTGGTGATGAAACAGAGGGTGGCATGGGTGGGCCAGAGGGTGGCATGAGTAGTCAGAGAGTGGCAGTGGTGACAGAGAGTGGCAGTGATGAAGAAGAGTGTCCCAAACAGGTTGGACACGTAGAAACAACAAGTTCGCAAAACTTGCGACCCGACAGGTAAGTTCGCAAATTGCGAAATTGTAAAAACCCTCGCGAACTGGCAGAAACACGGGCGAACACAAAAAAAAAAAAAAATCCGCAAATTCGCGGGAATTCGCGGATTTTGCGGATTGCGAGTTTGCAAATCCGCAAATTCGCGGATTGCCAATCCGCAAAATCCGCTCATGCTTATTTGGGATAAGCCTGTCAGCTTGTGCCAAGCTACCAAGGGGGCAAGCAGGCGTTATTTAAAGTGTGTATCCCCCTTACCCTGACTAGAAGCAAGGATACCTACTTGGACTAAGGTTCCTACCTCTGCCAATTAGAGACCCCCATTTCTAACATTTTCAAACACCACCTAAGTTGTTAAACATCCAAAAAATGCCATTCCTATGGTGAGCGAAATGAAAACAAAACTACAGTTGTGACTGTGACTCTGGATATATGTATGATTTTATATACCTATCTGGGTAATATATATGCATAATTATTACGTTACATTACATATTCATGAACAGCCACTCTGCAGTATTGACAAATCTGACTTAAATTTGGAAGTTGCTTGGGGGTTCAGAACAACATAAGCATTGTGGAAATGTTATCAAATCTTTTGTTCAACCATTAAAATGAGGGTGAAAAAAATGTTTCCTCCTCCAATCTAATTAAAAAATCTGCCTGCAACTGTAGAAAAAACCGCTGAGCGTGATTATAATAAACTTGGCATGAAACTAAAACTTTACACTTTTTTATTTTGTTTAAACCCATTCAGCATTTTTAGGTTGAGCCTGGTGATGCAGCACGAAGCGCTGTTGCCAGCGAGAACTATTGTTACGGAGTTGCCTCTCATGAGACAAGAGATGGGCACGCGCAAGAGACGGACTGGAAATGCGGATGCGCTCGTGAACAGGAGATGTTCACATGAGTAGGGCTCATTTCCAGTCCGTCTCTTGCACGTGCGCATGACGCGCTTTCATTTTCCCTCCCTCCCCCGTCGGCTCCAGATCATCTCGCTCGGAGATGCAGCGGCTGAGAGCTGGTTTTATCTATCACTCATCACATACTGGCTGAAATGTCAACAAAAATGCATTGGCGCCCTATACATGTGTCTAATCTCAACCAAGTCTTTCAACAAAGTAAGCAATCTGCATGTCTGCCCAATAAGAGAAGAGAATAATCCACCCTCCTCTCCCTGCTCAGGCGGTTCCTTCCCTCTGTCTGTCCAGGGCTGTCCTCTTTTCCCCTGCCCGTCTCGGCCAGCTCTGACATCCCTGCGTCTAATCCCAGACTCCCATCAGCGGCCTGTGTCCACATCCTATTGTTCGGCCCTCATCCACCTGCCCGTCAGAGCACAGGGGGCGGCGGGTAGTCATAGGTCGGAACACGAAGATATCTACGGTAAGAAGCTGAACGTGGGGCAGGAAGAGAAACGACCCACAGAGGGTAGCAAAGACGCTGAGAGCTGCAGCAGATATAACCGCAGGGACACTCCCAATCGAACCACAGGTCAAAGGGTCTCTCAGGGGAATTGGGTAACCTAGAGTAGACGCAAGCCTCTCCTCCCCACGACCCGTCCTTAGTTCTCTCCTGGGTGGCCAGTTGGCTGCCTCCATGCTCTATGCCACCATCCGCACAAAAAGCCCAGTGGGCAGATCATAACGTTTTTGAGTGAAGCTGTTACATGTCTTTGGTGGTAATTAAGGCACTTTTTGCACATTTTACTGCATATTATCTAAAGGTGATAATGGGTGACACAAATGTTGGTGTACATATATTTCTAATGGTCTTTCAGCACTGTTTTCAAAACCGATATTTCACAGAAATTATGTCACACCTATGTATTTTTTATTGTCTACAATTTGTGAAATTCTATTATTCAAATGAATTATGGATTTTAAGATATAAGAAGTCTAGACAGCAGTGTAGTATGATGTAATTTATGCAGTGCTGTTTTCAATACTCATTATTCTCTTTCGCAAATATTTTATGTAAATTATACACAATAAATAACATGTTCAGAAGTTATGGTGACTTTTACCGACCACTCTGCCTAAATTACATTAACATATCACAAGAACGCTACTTTGGTAAAGAGAACTATGGGTGAGTGATTATAAACTTCGTCCACATAGGTTTACATCAGTCCTGTCCTGTTTTGTACAGTGGAATTTCCACCGCACTTCCGGTTGCAGGGATAGTGAGTTCCCTTGATTTGGATATTGAGTTCTCTCCCAGGGCCTTAAACCATAAACAGTCGGGAAATGCAATAGCCGTCGCCAGATTCGCATCATTCTTCACTTTCTTCCAAGCTGCTCGAAGTGCCTTCATGGCACTTCCAACATCAGGGTGTGGGGCACATGTGTACTTTTGGAAGCCAGATATGGCTGGCATGCTTGATGAAGGCTCTGTCAGCAGCAATGCAGCCACTGCCATGCAAGCTTATTTTTTACAGTTTATTTATTTACATTTCGAAACTTAGACAGAGCTGCACTTTTCAAATGAGAACGTCTTAAATAGCTTTACAAAAAACATGTGGAAAGTGTGCTAATAAACAAAGATGCATATTCTGATTTGACAGCTCTGTACTGTGCACTACTTCACTTGATTTAGTCATGTCATTCACTTTATGCAAAGTTTTTAGGAAGAGGGAAAGGTACGATGAGTGCCGCCAACAACAAATAAACATGTATCTTATAGGTATGAAAACATACCAATTAAATTGCCTTTAAAAGAACACATGATAGTGCTACACAAAATCCTTCCTAATTCAAAATGATCACTCATGCTACACTACATCACTCCTTGCATTTTTCAGGAAGAGTATAGTTCTATTATTTTTTTAAAATTTTAAAAATGCCCTTTAACGAATGGGTCTAAGGGATTTTTGTGATCTGCTATATTGTTAGTTTTGTAGTGTACGTCAAGTTGAACTTTAGCATCCCTTGAAACCTTTGTTTTTTTTATTACATAAATATAATCTTTATATGAAGTGATTGCTAACGTGTATTGTACTGTATATATAGTAGATATCCCTATTAGTCCGCTCAGTGTTGGCAATGTTGTCCGTATTAAAAGGAAAACATTTTAAAGTACATTGTGACAATCCCTGGTCAGAAGTTGAAACTATTCAAAGAGATATTAAGACAGAGGTAGGGGGTCCCCTCTCTGTGGAATGTTTGGGAATATGAGAGGCAAAAGCAGCATTTTAAAGCAATGTTAGTAAATACAATTTATGACAAAATTGTAAGATCAATTTTATAGTTAAAACTAAGGGGATTTCCCAAAGGAAATTTTAAAAACTGGTCGGTGGTGCAGCTTTAGTGGATGCAGGGCGAACCACATTGTTAAGAACACATGTAAACACAATTTTACACAGGAGTTGTGGTTTCTCTCCAAGGGTAACTTGAAAGAAGATGAATTTCTAGGGTGTATTTAAAACCAATTCGATCAGGAGCAGTGATGGAATCTGTTAGGGTGTGACGAAACAGCACAAAAGGAACATATTTTGAAATGTTCTTAGAAAAAGGAACATTTTATAAGAGTTTGATATCTATGAACAATCAGAAACGCCAAAATGGAGTCCGTCAAATGCCGAATAACTAAGTAATTGTGGTATTCACTGATTCATATTTGACTCCCTCCCAGCCTTCCATAGATGCCACCTGTAATACAAATGATTGATTAATGATCAATCAGCAGTTTACAGAGCAACCTTGCCTCTCCTATTGTGCTCCATCATCAAATAAATGAAGTCTAGAATATGTTGCTCCCAAGGGCAAAACGCAATTTCGCCTCAGAGCTGCAGAACTGCAGCAAGGCCTACCCTTTGGGACAGGTTTGGTTAATAGCGAATAACGTGCAAGGGTGAGAATTGCTGTTATTCACTGTCTATGTTCTCTCTTGTGTGGCCAGTTGGCTGCCTCCATGTTCTGTGGCCCTGTCCGTACAACCAATACAGGAGGCGGATCAAAAACATTATTGAATGATGCTGTTACGCACCTTTGGTGGTAATTAAGGCAGTGTTTGCACTTTTTAGCTGCATATTAAACAAGCATTTGCAATTAAATAGGTCTCACACTTGTAGGAGTTTAAGCTATTGGCATTGTATATGACTATGCCGTTTATTTATATGTTTTGATAATTAACACATAGCTAAAAGGCATTGTCATTTACAATGCCAAAAGCTCAAACTGTTGTAAGTGTGAGACCTCGGCCGCCATTGTCCAAGGCTGCTTGGAAAGTGAAAGCATGCATAGGGCGCTGAATGTTGCAGGAAATCCTGTCATGCCTGCAGTAGGAGCAACGCATTAAAGAAAATAGGGCTTACAGACTAAATAAGACCTACCGTGTAACAACAGACGAACAAGCATTTGCAATGCAATAGGTCTTGCATTTCCGAGAGGTTAAGCTATTAGCATCGTAAATGACAATGCCTTTTATGTAGGTTTTAGAAACCAAAACATAAATAAAAGGCATTGTCATTTACAATGCCATTAGCTTACATTCTCGTAAATGCGAGACCTATTGCATTGCAAATGCTTGTTAGAGATATTTGTCAGGAAGTGCTCCAAAGGTTCATCAGCTAGGGACTGCTGTAAATCTTGTGCATTAATTCAGACAACTTTGACAGTTGATAGTCCTGGAGTTCTCTATGGTCAGAAGCTTTACAAACATAACATTTAGAAAAAGAAGTCCCATCATAGAATATTTTCTCCTGTCTCCGGACCCTGGGACTATCAGCAACTGAAACTTTTGGTGGTGATTACAAGCTGCCAGAAACCAAAGCCTTCAGCTTGGAATGAAGTGTCAGGAGTATGGAGGCAGGGAGTATGTGGGAGCTCCCAGAGGACAGATTTTGCCCCGCAAAATGAAAATGCACTATTTATAATGAGGGGTTAGACATGGTTCAAGGTTCACACATTATTTAAAATTCTCAGTTATATTGGAAATGCTGACATAAAAAAAAAGACTATTCACAGTACGACTGTGCAAGTTCAACCACCGTGAGCAGTATGAAGAGAGAGAAATTTAGCTTAGGGGGCACAAAAGCACACCTGTAATGCCAGGGGCATCTTAAGGATTTATGGGGCCCTGGGCCAAACATATTTTAGGAGCCCTGTTCGGGACAATTTTGAATTTATGATCCAGTTTCAGCTCTTCTATACCCTCTTTGGCCAGGAAAAGACAGTGGGCATGCACACTCGTCCAAATTCTGAATTTATTCACATCTAATATTCAGGGATAGTGATGTGTGTTTTCAATATTGTAACACAGTAGCAGCTCACTAATGTTACTGCAAGTAATCTCTGTGACACCCTCACATTCCTCATATGTGAGGTCCTGTTTTGTTCTAAAAACTTTTTTATGGATGTTGCATGAAACATAAACACAATGTTTCTCTGCAAAATGTTTGTAATAGACTCTCACACATCACCCAGCTTAGTAATACATTTAAAGAAAACTGTATTTTAAACAATAGGTTTAAGAAATTATTCATGGTCATTAGGCGAGATTCTGTGCAGAACAGAGGCGGCTCTATCAGGGGATACCCTGAAAGGCTGGGGCCCTGACCTAGAGCCCATGTTGCCCATGCCTTAACACGTCCATGTTTAATGCATGCTGCTGTTTGGGGAAGCAGCCAGCTACCTTTTCTGATCCCCACACAGACAGGGTAAGTGGACAGGGCAGCAAATAATTAATGGTTAATGAAATGTTCACCTTTTTACTGCAAACTCTGCAGACATCAATGTTTGATGGGCACAAGAAATTGCATTTGTTGTTTTATTGGCAGTAGAGTAGTCAAGTCAGTGCCTTAAGACCCATACCACCAATTGAAGCACCTGTAAAGTAGCGGTGTCAGTAACTTGCTGCTGACCCTTTTATTGTATCATAAGATGGAGCGTTATAGCAACGGTTTCAAAGACTAGGGGTATGTGATTGTCTTCAATATGCGCTACATGCGGGTGGGCAGATTTCGGGACATGTTGTTAAAGTTGGCGGTATTAATGACTAGCAGTGCACTATTAGGAAAAATATGGGATTCACCCTTTTACCAGAATCCACCTAGTCTAACAATGTATTTCATAGGTGCTCCTGTGAGAGACTGCTGTTGCAAAAAAGATGCATTCTTGAAACTTACTATGTAGAGTTGGTTTAAGGTGCCCATTAGTACTGAAATTTGAAAGCAAGCATGAATCATGAAAAATACTTGAAAAAAACACTTATATTGCAAGATGTGTGTTAATTTGAGCAATTCTGATTGTTTACATCATAGTATTTATCTACTACCCTCTATTTACATGTGGATTTGAGACTGCAGGTCCCCTGATTTGCTTTATTTTGCTCTTCGTGGGTTTAACTAAATGAACAATAGATTTTTTTTTTTTGAAGATGGATGTACAGAATTTCTCTAAATTTTCATATAACCAATGTTTCTCAATAAAAAATCCCTAGAGTGTTCTCACATAGGGAGTCTAATTTTGTTGTTGTTGAACAAACCTCATGTTCTTTCCTTTCAGGTTCAATGTTATGATTATGATAATGACGGAGGACATGACTTCATTGGGGAGTTCCAGACCTGTGTATTAAAGCTGTGTGAAGCACAAGATGGTAGATCAGTAAGTCTCTTCATGAAGTTAACAACACAGAGTAATTATAACAGAATTTAAATATAAGCGTATGTCCATTTTTTGTTAGTCACCAACAAATATGCATGCCTTCTACACCAGTTGTAGTGTCATGTACATTTGAATATATGTATGATTGCGTAACATGATCATGAATAACCTAAGAAAGCCTAATAATAATTCACAGTGATAGTGGTTGCAATATTGAAGGAATAAGCTTTGTTAATAACGAGCCAATAATCAGAATGCAATCCCAGATGCTAGACATATTGGAGGGTTGGTATAATGATAGGCTGATCAATTGAGATAAGGTACTCCTCCATATGATTAAATTCCTGATGAAAGATAAGGTATTCCTCCTTATGAATACATTCCTGATGAAATTGATCATCATCAAGTTTGATTTGTAGGTATTTGTAAAGTTGTAAGACAGCCAAGACAAGCTACAGAAAACTGCCCATATGACTACCAAATGAAAACATGATATTTAAAAGAAAGTTGAGTATGAATTAGGAAGAAACAAAAATACTGTTGGGTTTTAGGAAATGTCAACCCACAGGAACATATGCCTTGATCTACTAAGGTGGGATAACTAAGCAGGTACTTTATCTGGTGGATTCTTCTAACCACAGATTGGTCACCTTTAGAATATTCCCCAGGTAGTCAGTGTGGGCTTCGTTGCTCCATCTGAGGTGACAGAGCCGGGATAAGCGGCGCCCCTCTGTGCCGCCTTAGGTTATTTATTTATTTATTTGCGCCTTTGAATGTGGATCCAGAGCACCACTCTCACTTTTGTTGATCTTTCAACGACTCCCTAAACAACATTTAGTGTGCAAGGAAACAATGTCTCCTCCTAAAACTGCAGGCTTCAAACCATGTTGTGACTGCAGAAAATAGATGTTGGTTCCAGACCTCCAGGAGGTGTGTCTTTGGTGTTTGGACTCTGGCCACGACTCTAACTCATGCAATGAATGTGCCCTCATGCACCCAAAGCTGATCCAGCACCATGAAGTGACACTGTACATCGCTAAACACAGGAAGAAGTCAGAGGCTTCATGTAAGTCCTGTTCTTGCTCCAACTCGAGGGCAGAGACTGACTCTCGTGGCCTTTCGTGTGCGAATTGTTCTTTGCATTCTCAGACATTCCAGAAGTTGAAGTTCAAGCAGAAAAATAGGAAAGCGAGGTGGGACTCAACCTCATGCTGCCACTCTCTATCAAAAGAGAAGTCATGAGGGTGTAAGTTGCCAATCGATCTTGTCCCCAATCTTGAGTAGAAGAATTGATCCCGCAGTTGATCCTGATGTGGTCAAGGTCTTTAAGGAGGCCCCACTCCAACCCTTTGACACTCTTTCAGCACCCTCTGGCATGCCTTTAGGCCACAAGGATTCACAGGATCCTTCAAGTGAATTGCTGCTGGCGGATCCATCCTTGGTGCCATCTTAAACACTTGGATCCATCACAGGTTCAGCATCGACTTCAGAGCAGATTCCCACCCTGGCTCTGAGATCCACATTGATCCTTCTTTCATTGATTCTGATCCTAATGCCAGAGAAGAATCCACTACCAACTCTGATGTCCAACCAAGAACTGCTGTTGGCTTTGACCCTGGCATAGGTCACGCACTCAATTAGGCCCAACGCACCTACCTGCCTTACAACCTGAGTCTGTACATTTGCTTCCACTATCGCAGAGGTGCCCTCAGAGACACTATTACCTGTTCAGTTCCAACTCTGGCCAGAGATGGTGACTACTCATCAGTGATGATGGAGGGCTGGGATTGATTTACTCCACCATTATGAAGATGGCAGTCTTTAAATGGTCCTACAGGTAGCCTGTGGACTTGATACTTTTCCTGATACAGTATTGAATGCACTTGTCTGGCCCCTAATGGAAGAAAGTGTATTTTATGCTGTGGTATACTGACAAGAGTCTAAGGACCTGGACTGTTAGACCCTCATCCTTGGTGTCTTCTTCCCCCACATTTTTTGCCTTTTCCCCTCCTGTTTTGTGTATTTTTATTTTTGCTGGCATTAGGACTCTGTGCATGTTACCACTGCTAACTAGTGCTAAAATGCTTTCTCCCTAAAACATGGTACAATTGGCTTACACCTGACTGCCATATTTAATTTACTTATAAGACTTTAGTATATTATACTGCATGTGCCCAGGGACTGTAAATTAAATGCTTCTAGTGGGCCTGCAGCACTCATTGTGCCACTGACAGAAAGTGCACCTTAAAACATGTATTAGGCCTGCCAATGCAGGCCTGTGTACAGTTTTAAACTACCAATTTGGCCTGGCAAAATAAACCTCTTGCCAGGTCTAAACCTTCCTTTTTAATTCATGTAGGGCTCATCTAAGGTAGGCTCTAAGTCCATAGGGTAGGGTGTAGTTTATAAAAAAAAAGTAGGACATGTGTTTTTAAGTTTTACATATCCAGGTAGTGAAAAACTCCTAAATTCATTTTTCAATACTGTAACACCTGTCTCTCCCATTGGATAACGTTGAGTTATCATATTGCATTTAATAAGTGTTAACGTTTGATTCGGAACAGTTAGGACTGTCAAATTTTGACTCATTTGAATTGTAATATACATTTCTCATTAATGATAAAGTTGGATTTTAAGTCACAATTCTGAAAATGCCACTTTTAGAAAGCTGGTATTATCTTGTCTCACCCATCTTGTGCTTGCTGCCTGTTTCATGGGTCACAGGACTGTGAATAGCCAGGCAGTTGGCCTTTGTGTATTCCTCCCAGACAGTTAGACAAAGGGGTACTAAGTGTTGGCAGAATTGGCCATCATGCCAGAATGGTGGAGGTGGAGCTCTACCCTGCCCCACTTACATTTCAAAGGACTGCTTGAAGCACACTCACAAATGATCCTGACACTAGTCTTTGTGACCTCAAACTTCTTAAAGACTTGGCAGGGGATAGGAAAATCTTTCCAGAACCAGATGTGGGAGTAGCCAGGATATCACCCCCACTTCAAAGACTGAAGGCAGATTTAAATATGCTACCTCCTCATCGACCTCTTAAGTACACTCCTGGACCTGTGGGAGACTTCGGAAGCACTGCCCTACCAGAGGACTTCCCTGCTGCTTGAGGCCTGCCTTGTTCTTCAGAGGACTGTTCTGCTACTTGATGGTAGGGGAATCATCTCATTGAGCCGAGGACTATCAGAGTGACTCCAACAGGGACATCACAGCTCTAAGAGACCTTAACCCCCGCACCTGACCTCTGCCTGGAGTGAGCCATAACCCTCTGCGGTGCCCCCCAAGTCCTAGACCCTTTTGAAGTGGTGTTAGAAGTGCTGCACCTGCATAACCCTAAAAAGTTGGGACTTGGATAAAATTCTTGGAAAAAGTGTCAGACAACTGTCAGAAGACTAGGACCTTCTTTCCAGATGATCTGTCCAATGTGCATCGCCAGTCTGTCTGCCTTTGCAGTAGCTCCCGGTGCGTTCTTCTGCACAGCAGTAAACCCTCTTCAGCGGGACCTCCGAGTGACAGTATCTTACCTCCTGGAGTCCTCTTCTGCTATGGCTTGCAGCTTTATCCCAATGGAGGTTTTCGATTTCCAAACAGTTGTCCGACAGTAACAATCTTCACTGGGCTCGGGGAGACAGGCTCCCCATTGGTGACGACCCACCTCTCAGCCTGGAAATCCAGCTTCTCCTACTCTGAGCTTTTTCCCAACATTATTAATGGCTTCACCAAGACTTGCCACCTGAGACACGGCCTGCTGCCTTGCCCTGTTGAACTCTACCTTCTCCTGGACGATTGCCTCGAAACTTTTAAGTCAGAAGGTAAACAGAGGCTAGGCGCATTACACCTAATGTGTCCCACCCGTGTTTCATTGCAGTCACCCCTAATTTGTTACTTTTCCCCCAGTCTTGCGCAATCAGATACCCTTGGTTGGTGCTTTCATCTTTTAGGTGTTAGATTTAACTAACAACTTTAAAAATGTACAATTCTGGTACTAGTGAACGGATTTAATTTGTTTTGGTGTTATTTTATTTATTAAAATGATCTCTATTCTTCTACATTGGTTTGGTGTTTTTCTAATGTTGTGGTTTCACTTTATTACTGTTTGTGTGCTGCATAAATACTTAATACAGTACATCTAAGTTAAGTCTGACTGCTTTTATGCCAAGCTACCAGAAGGTTAGCACAGGTTAATTCAGTGACTTTTGTGAATCAACCTCACAAGGATTGTGGTTGTTGCTTAAGAAGGGTTTTCATCACCCTCAAACAAAAACCCAATTTATTAAATGGACCTACATTTGCCTTCACTTAAAGTCCAGACAAATGTCTTTACAGATGTTTTGCAATCAGGGCCAGCCTAATCTGAGCCCTTTGTTTGGTTCAATGAATCCCTTTCTGACACCTTAAGGGGCACTTGGGCCAAGCCCTGTACTCGTCCACTTGCCCCCTCTACACCTTCCTGTCTCTCCTACACTGAGTTCTGAAGAAGATCAGGAGCAATCGGTCCCAAACCATCCTAGTAGCTCAAACATACAAAATCTACACCTCCGTGCATAGAGATTGGGCAGCAGAAGTCGATTGCTACTAATGATAGTAATGTTGTAATGCAACATCAGACAAGTTGACATTAGTGGCAACCACTTGCAAGATTACTAGCAGTGATCACCTAAGTTCATCGGGCATGGGTGAAAGCAGTAATCTATAGAAGACTTTGTTAATGTGGAATGCCGCTTGGTGAGTAGTACATAACAGCCATAGCAGAATGTCCCCAAAACAAAGGTAATATCTTAGTAATGTCGCCCACACGCCTCATGATGTATCACTGAAAAAAAAAACGCAAATATATTTCTTTAATTCTGTCATGTTTCTTCAAACAGCAGCAAATGAGTTTATAAAAATACACATATTCTCGGGTTTTATTTAGGTATACATATATTAAATCAGTGAACTAATACCTTCTAATTTAGTTGGCTGGGCTGCACAAAAGAGAGCTACTTAGGTAGTTGAGAGCTACCAGCAGCTCACAAGCTACTCTTTGGAGAAGACCGGCTTAGTTACTATAGTGCATATCTCACTTGCATCTGGTATTTTCTGTTACCCTTTTTTTATATATACAGTTTAACTTTTCAGGTGTAGAATTTGTGCTAGCCAGTGACCATGTGCCATGGCAGTAACACCTATGCTTCGATTATTCTACAACTCATGTCTCTTGTGGTCAATATCAGCTTTGCATCAGACTTGTTCAAAAATCTCTCTCTCTCTCTCTCTTTCTCTTTCTCTCTCGCTCTCTCTCTCGCTCTCTCTCTCGCTCTCTCTCTTTCTCTCTCCCTTTCTCTCTCTCAGGCCACCAATAAACAGCTGAACTGGCTTTTTTATGGCACCAGCCCTCTCGACCGCCCCCGGTACAATATTTGTCTTTCTCTTGAAAAAGATCAACCGCATTTTATAGCTCAGATTATCATTTAAATAAAGCCCCACGTGTCTTAAAAATGAGCTAGAACTCCAAAGTCATTAAGTGTGGCCTCCAGTCCCAGACCCATCAGATCACCGCATGCAGGGACAGAGCGGCCTCTTTAAAATGTCAGGAACACATAGACTTCCCGGGTAATCTCAACAGGAAAGAAAATAGAAGGGAGAAAATAAAAACTACTTAAAATTGATTGTTTTTTTTGTATCAAGTTTTTTCGTTGAGAGACTGCTGTAACTGAGTATGTCAAATGGCAAAAACATGTTTCAAAATATTTAAGTACAATTTTATTTATGTAGACGTTTGGTCTAGAGCTACAATGTCTCCACATGGACACATATTGACACATCTAGACCTTTTGATAACATGTGATGAGGCTGGGCAGCAGTCCCGGACTGGCCGTTGAGGGCACCGGGCAATTCCCCGGTGGGCCGCATGGTTGGGGGCCGGTTTTGGGCCCCTGGGGCCGTTTTTGTTACAGGGCCGTTATGCTGCAAAAACGGCCCTGTAACAAAAACGGCCGAAAACCGGCCCTGTCACGGAGCGCGGTCGCACCTCTCCCCTCTCCCCTCTCCTCCCGGAGGGGGGCCGGCCGAGCACTTTGCCAGGGCCGGTTCTGGTTCCCAGTCCGGCCCTGCTGGGCAGTCAGGCATATAGGAACCATGGCGCCCGCCCCTCCCCCAGAGTTACAAATGTGTCTGTTTACATTGCTGACAATATCAGCCATAATCCATCTAATGACACATTTAGAAAAGTGGTTAACGGAAGCATGCGTTCCCTGAAGTCACTCAACAGTGACAGTCAAATGTCATTTTCGGAAAATCAAACCCATATACACATCTATCACTCAACAAATAAAAAACTGATGCAAACAGTAAAACGAGCAACCTGATTAGTTCTGATCAAACGAATGATACAATCTGTATTAATTTAAAGAAATAAAGAAAAAATATCAAAAGAGAGACATAAATGTATGCTTTGAGGCTACAGGAAATAGATGAAGGAATAAGGAACAAGAGAAAACAGACATGAAGAAAGGTGAAGCGAAAGGGATGTGGGAAGTGCGGAAAAATGCAACGAGCTAAGTAGAGAGTAAACAAGGGAGATTGGTGATAGACAGCCGAGAGGCAGAACAAGCAGGTGGAAAAGAAAACGCGCAAGATAGTGATGGAGAAGGCGAAATAAAAACAAGAAGAGATAATGAGGAAATGC
The DNA here is from genome assembly GCF_964263255.1 of Lissotriton vulgaris. Taxonomy (NCBI): domain Eukaryota; kingdom Metazoa; phylum Chordata; class Amphibia; order Caudata; family Salamandridae; genus Lissotriton; species Lissotriton vulgaris. Next base: position 240,331,853 of record NC_141700.1, on the reverse strand, counting down.
CAGAGATATAACAATACAGAGCAGGAAAGTATTTACTGCGAGGCGCATAGGCTAGCAGATCAAACAGACTGACATGAAATAGAAGGATCATTTTTAAAAGCAAGGGCACATTTATAATCACTGCCCAGCACCTCGCTGCAGCCCGTTAACAGCAGCAATTTTGCTCTTTTTAGATATAGGCCCGCAATAATGGGCTGGTGTTCAGGGTCCCTTTCTTTGGCAGCTTGAAGATGCAGGGGACATCTCTGATGATTACTGGAAGATGTGCAGAACCGCTTCATCTCCCTGCAATTGCATGACCAATTTGTGGCGGTATTGACCAGCAGAATGGTCGCTAAGCCAATTACTGCATTTCTTACGCTGCGCACAGTTACCTCTCAGATAGGAACCAAACCTTATCTGAAGCTCAAAACAGCACATAAGTGTGCCAATTATTCCGTATTTTCATTTAACAAAATTTTTGTTTAATGCATGGACGATTTTGCTCCCATTTTAAATAAAAACATTTTTTTGTGTTGTGTGGGCTGCTTGTATGCTTATGCAGTGCCTCAAATGACTTCAGAGGGCTCTGTCTAGCATGAATGCGATAAAACCTCCCACAACCGCTCATTTGGACACTATCTGAGGATAAAGTAAAATATAATCACACAGAAATCATCTGCAAGGGGATAAAAGCAAGAGAGGAAAAAGGGCGAAATCAATGAAAGGTCGGCCATCTTTGGTGAGGGTTGAGGTCTCCATCTACTAATGATTAAAAGACCAGTTACCCATTTGCTCACAAGGAACTTCTGATCATTCCATCCTGCTGTGTCTGCGTTATGTTGCTAGGTTATTTTCTATTATGCAATAATGGAGGTTAACATGTGCAAATGGCGTTGCATCAATTTTGAAGGTTATTGGCTGTGTATACTAGTTTCTATGAGCAATTACCTTCAGCCAGGATCTGATGTTATGCATAAATACAAGAATTAGGGCAATTTGGGTTTATGCCCCAGTGTGTGCAGTTATTCCATTAGGCACAAATACCCTTTGTGCTCGTGTTTGGTACATGTCTGGTACTCTTACTATGATCTATACATTTTACAAGAAAATACTGATAGCAGAAGCCATATATAGATTCACCCTAATTTTAGAAGAAACTTGACTTCAGTTTTATATGTATGTTATCTAATTTTACTTTTAGAAATTTACTTTGCTTGTATGAATGTATAAGTTTGAAGTGACTAGTCAGACTTTTTCCTAAAAGATTATATATGCTACAGTAATACATGGGTAAAGATTTCCATTTATTTTGAAGACTGAGTGGCATATTACAGAATGAATGTGCGATATATATTCTAATGCGTGGTGAGACCTGATGCGCGGCAGTGTAGGCACTCTTTGGCTTAGGCAAAACATGTGAATCATTAACTGAATTTCCTGACACATTCACTACTGAGGTGATACTAATGCCTGATTTTCCACCAAGGCTATAATTTAAGATCAAAGCAATGCCAGGATTTTTTGCAAAAAACAATACAACCCAACATGACTTAAAGTGGCCAACGCCGCCGTCCCAGGAAAGAGACCCGAAGAGCACTGAGTCTGTTGGGTATGTTGGATTGTTTGTTTTAGAAACAGATTGACTGCCTGCTCTGCCAGTTGAGAAGCCAGAGATGCCTGTATATGACAAGAAACAGGGCATAAGAAATTTCGTTAAGTATGGTGACAAAAAATTTGTTCCTATTATCACTCCTCTTTCTTCCCCCATCGTTCACTTCCTGTCTCTTTATCCCACTCTTGCTGATTATTTTTTATCTCTGCCTTGTACCTTTGTTACTGTTTCCTATCTTTTTGATCTTCCTTTCATCTCCTTTTCCACCTTTTATTTCTTGCTTGTTTTGGGTCAACTCTGATATTAAAAAGTCCTGGCTCCCAAAAATGTGTAGATGCCGGCCATTAGCACCACCCATTATTGAGAAAGTGTATCAGGCCAGGAGAAGGACCAAAAAGTTCAATGAAGCCACCAGGAGTTAAATAACAAACCACTGAACAGAAGTCTGTCGGCCCTCAGACAGGCATGCGGACTCTGCATTGCTTGTGGGACTATCGCTTTTTAGGATGGAATCCCAGAGGCAAGGTAGAGTGTCTCTCCCGGTCTATGCGAACAAGCGCAGTGCAACAATATTGGGTCAGGTGAATGAGTTCATTGGGCCAGGGGCAAGAGGAAGTCAACATACGACACTCTATCAATTTATAATCCTTAAGGAAGACTTAAACCAGTTAATAGAATAGGCCAGATTGTTACCGAACTATACCCAAATGTAGCCAGGGGTCGTAGACGTCACAGATCTGAAGCAACAGTGATGCAGTTTAATCAGGACACAACGAACTCCGACAGGAAGCATACATTTACTTTTGTGGCAGCTTCTAATAAAGAAATCAGTTGATGGACATAGTACTCAAACGTACAAATCAACTCTCAACTTCACCTTCCCATACTGTTGAGTTAAAATGAGAGGAGGCAGATTCAAATTTAGGAATACCGAAGTGTGCCATGTTTCTCCTGCCACTCACTGCAATGAACCCGATTATTTGTTCAACTTTCTCCATTTCAGACTGTGACTTCCCTAGTTGGCAGGGCACTCAGGAACCAAAAATTGGTGTGGCCAATGATGGCGCAGGGTTACCAATTCAGGATATTTCTAAACACACATACTCATCTGGGCCCATAAACATACACACTTTGAACCGGTAATCTATTTCCTGCCTATCAGGAGTTTGATCATTTATACCTGAATACCATAACTTACCAATTCTTTGTCACTTATTTTTCCTAATCACTGAGGAATATAGATCTGGCAGTTAGAATAATAGGTAATATGACACTTTACCATAAAATAGCCACAGACTCAGGCTGTTTTAAACACTTTATCTATGCAATGTTTTGTGAGTCAAATACCAGTACAGACTATTCAACAGTTTCTCAAGAATGAGAATAATGATCAAAGCAAGAATCTTTGGAGACCTAATAAAAATTCTAGACATTGATACCTGGGAAGGGTGAAGAAGGGAAAACAGTACAAGGACATACCACACGATTTATATTTACCTAGAATGGTGCGAGGACAACCCCGGCCACGGGCTGGAAAGAAAGAGTTCCTGACTAGACAGGAGCCAACAGGTCAGGACAGGTACAGAACAGGACAGGACAGGTAACCTCCGCTAAGTGCAATGCCAGCGTTACACCCCTCTCTACAGCTACTCTTGGACACCGACTGGGTAGATCGATTTTTCTCTCTCAGCAAATTCCTGATTCTTCTGTCAGAGTGCTTGACCGGCACTCTGCTCTCGATTCTCCTTCAGCATACGTTGGGTCAGTGACAGGTCTGTGACAAGTCGGATAATCTAGCTAACTGAGCCTACCTTAATTATACCTATGTCCAGGGTATGTACCACCCCCCAATGTTGCAAATCGGTGTATTCCCTTTATTTAATCGGTCAGAAAGACGGGGAGAGGTCATCACGCCATACTAGAATGATCTCATTTCCATTAACTTAATAGTTCTAAATTCCCACCCATAAATCTATTTCCCATGAGTTTATTCCGCCCAGCATTATTTCATTTTGTTTCATATACAATGTAAAACATTTTATTTTATTTTATTCTTTTTTCCGGGTCAGAAGGTTAGGTTCCCAGGCGCATCACTGGTAAGATGGGACTTGGCATTTGTTCAATGACATAGCTCGAGGTCTGGCAGTACTTTTCAGGACAAGCGCACTCGGTTTTCAAGATGGCGATTCAAGTCAACATTCAGGCCCAATTAGGAGCTCGCAATAAAGTCAAAGAAAGACACTTTAGAATATGAAAATAAATGAATGCACTGTATACTGATGGAGCGGTAATTTCTTCTGGTAATTTCTCAATGTAAAACCCTCATGCTACCTCTAATTTACTGCTCAAAAGGTGTTGGGCCCTTCACACCACGTATTACCTTCAGGAGACTTTAAATAAAGACGAACAGTCAAAAAGGCAATTATTATTTAAGCCAATAAAGAGAGTTGTTGAGTATTTAAAGGGTTTTATTTTCTAGTCAAAAGTCGATTTTTCTCTGACCCTTTATTCATTAGTAAAATATCAATCAGGTTACAGAATTTGGAAAACAGGAAAAATAGCATTAATACAGAACATATTACAGTCTGCATATAAGCATTACATATAGGAAAGAAAATGTTGCGCAAAATTTCAGTCAAAACTCTTAAAGAGTTTCTAAGAAAAATAGTCTTGCAAGGCTAATCAAAAATCAAATAGTTTGCAATAATCTCCCATTAAGAGAAATAAATGCATAAGTCAAATAAATCTTTTCAGACCTAATTAATTAGTCAAAGCATAAACTTATAGTTTAGCATCTAAATCTAAAAAGCCTTTCTCTCTGTTGCTGTTCTTCTGCATCTGTCTGTGTCTAAAGAGCAAGCAGGGAGTGAGACAGCCCCTCCTTCACCAGACCTCAAAGGAATGTGGCCTGCAGTGCCAAAATATGACGTGCCAAGACTTGGGAAAAAAATCACCAGGGAACCCCCACCTGACTCTCCTCGGACGCCCAAGGCTGAATCCCGTGACAATCTCGTACCTAACCCATAGAATGTCTGGTCTAATCTGTTCCTTCTCTCAAGAGCTAACACACCCCCCTAATGAGCCTAGAAGCCAAAGCCCCTCCAGAGAGGTTTTTATACTCTAATCCTTGGCAGACTACACAAAATGTTTCATCTTCAGGAAAACCTGTACGTGATTGGTCAGTCATGATGGCATGAGTTCTCACTACCATGACTCATTCTAAAAAACCTGACCTTACCAGTTGTAACAAAAGAAGCATACATGATAAATACATTTTATAAGTTTGCAACAATTGCTAGGGAAAATGTTTCTATAGTTTTCCTTCCTTCCTGCCACAGCGCAGCAGGACAGATACTTTATCAAACTGGTACATTGGCACAATCACAAGAATGTACAGTTCAAGATGTCCTTGACTTCTTTGTGGTTTGAGGAAAGCTGCCACAGTCTGCGCATGCTCTCTCCTCTTTTAATGCAAGCCATAGCCTTGCTGGATTCACAGGCAGCCATTTAATGGTAGGCCCAAAAACAAAACAAACACAAATAGAATATTAATTTCATGTAAATCAACCCATTATGTTTCCCAACTCCATACTAATACCCCTTATAAATGTTTACCTAGCCAAGCTATTAGTTTCAAGCAGCTTTTCTATTATTTATGACAACATGCAAAATAAATGTGAAATGTGCAACATAGCATTTTTATGCTTTAGTGTAAAATTTAAAAGTACACACAGTTAATATAGCGCACACAGTTAATACAACACACACAGCAACATGCTTATGGTTGGTATACTCGTCACCCCCACCCAACACAATCCCCAAGAATGGGAAGACGGATACGGTTCTGAACTTTTGGAAGGCGGGAGGGAGTTACCCTCCCGGCCGTATTTATTAAAATATGAAACAAAATTAAAACATTAAAATAACAGTTTCATATCATGTACAATTTCATTTACATATTACGATGTTTCTTGGCTAACCTTAACACATCTCTAATACAAAGGTTCTCCTAGCCGATTCTAAAACATCCTGTAAATGCATTTCTCAAAATTCAAATTGTACATCCTAACATTACGGGCCAACGGCAAGGTCGTAACCGGTGTCAGATCCCTAATACCAGAACTCCCCCCTCACTTGTGAGGGGCGGGCACACAGAGGACTGTACCTCTGTGCCAACTTCCAATTTCCCTTGTCTTAACGGTGGCCCCCTGTTTACTCGATGCCATCTTAGTGGTCGTCCGAGGACTCGTGTGAGGTGTCTAGAAGGTAGCGTAGACCCCCCTCCCACCCCACACTGCTTACCACATCTGCCGTCGCAGATGTCCTGGCCCCGGGAAATTCCCAGGAGGGGCCCGTAGCCCCTCCTCCCCAGGGAGGGGCCTATGACCGCCTTCCCTTTCGGCGGCCCCATCCTTAGAGGGGTCTGCCTCCCTGTTTGAGGGGCCAATGGCCGCCTCCCCCCGGGCGCTCCCATCCATAATGGGTGACGCCCCACCTCTAGGGATCTTCCAATTACTGCTCACCGATCATGACCTTACCGCCCGACCAAAATAAATACGACATTTTTAAACTAAAGAGAATAAAACAGACAATTATACTGAGCAATTCAAAGTATAACTTCTACTAAGCACTACATTCAACTCTGCTGCAATTACTTTGCCGAAATACATGCTGAAAGAGCAACCACTTTATTACATACCAAAATTATCAACTTTATTCACAACAACCTGTAAAAGAAACAGTATCATGTCACTCGACTTTATTCAAAACAAATCGCTGTCATCAGGGGCTGGTGGGTGGGTCAAAATTGGCTCTTCGTTCCGTCTCGAGCTCACGTGCAACGGGGAGGTGCAGCTTCAGAGCACAGGAACAAGAGGATGCTTCCTTGGCTTGTTGCTCCTTTTATCCTTCTTCAGGCGGGCGTGGACCCTCCTCCAATCCGCCTCCGGGGCGTGGCCATCAGCGTAGGTGTCTAGGACAGCCCCCTCTTGGGCGGGAAAAGGCGCGCCCCGGCTACGCCGCTTCGGGCATACCAGCCGAGACTCGCCCCCCGCCCAAAATGGCTTCCCGGGGGGATCGGGGTACTCCACCATACGTTCGGGGGGACCGAGCGGTCGCCCCTTTCCATATGGTTGGGATACCCGTCACCCCCTCCCAACACAATCCCCAAGAATGGGAAGACGGATACGGTTCTGAACTTTTGGAAGGCGGGAGGGAGTTACCCTCCCGGCCGTATTTATTAAAATATGAAACAAAATTAAAACATTAAAATAACAGTTTCATATCATGTACAATTTCATTTACATATTACGATGTTTCTTGGCTAACCTTAACACATCTCTAATACAAAGGTTCTCCTAGCCGATTCTAAAACATCCTGTAAATGCATTTCTCAAAATTCAAATTGTACATCCTAACATTACGGGCCAACGGCAAGGTCGTAACCGGTGTCAGATCCCTAATACCAGAACTCCCCCCTCACTTGTGAGGGGCGGGCGCACAGAGGACTGTACCTCTGTGCCAACTTCCAATTTCCCTTGTCTTAACGGGGGCCCCCTGTTTACTCGACGCCATCTTAGTGGTCGTCCGAGGACTCGTGTGAGGTGTCTAGAAGGTAGCGTAGACCCCCCTCCCACCCCACACTGCTTACCACATCTGCCGTCGCAGATGTCCTGGCCCCGGGAAATTCCCAGGAGGGGCCCGTAGCCCCTCTCCCCAGGGAGGGGCCTATGACCGCCTTCCCTTTCGGCGGCCCCATCCTTAGAGGGGTCCGCCTCCCCGTTTGAGGGGCCAATGGCCGCCTCCCCCCAGGCGCTCCCATCCATAATGGGTGACGCCCCACCTCTAGGGATCTTCCAATTACTGCTCACCGATCATGACCTTACCGCCACAGGCCGGATAGTTGACCGGCTATCCGGACCCCCCACAAAAACTCCTACTTAAAGGTCATGGCTGCACAAACTCTTTAACCAAGCTACGAAGTCTCCTATGAGTAAAGCATTCCCCTCCCGGGACAAATGGGCCCCATCCTCCAGATACATATGGTCCCCCCTGATACACCCATGAGGAATAGAATGCAATGTACCTGTACGAAACAACCTACCAAGTTTGTTATTCACTTTCTTCACAGACTGATTTAAAGCTGACACAGAAATAGCCCCCCGCCACACCTTCCGCGGAATCATGTGTGACCATGCAATCGTGCACCCCGGGACCCTTCTCGCCAACCAACTCACTGTGGACAGTATTAATTCGAGAAGTACTCTTCGACCAGTGGTCACCAAATCATTGCCCCCAAGATGCACTATGATCACAGATGGCGGTGACCTTGTCCGCCCTAACAAACCCTCCATAAAATTTTGAAACTGGTCAATACAGAGCCCGCCCCTTCCGTAGAAGGTCACCCTGTACCCGTATTCCCCAGCCATGTGAATCATGTCACCTGCTTTGAATACGTCTGCGGCGCGCCTCACGTATGAGTGGCCGACGACCCACACCACTCTTTCCTCAGCCGGTGATCTTTGACCGCTGGTCCCCAGGTGTCGGGTCAACTGCACAGTCCGCCCCGCAAAGCCTGCTCGCGAAACTGAAAACCAAACAGAAAACAAGAAGCGTGAGTGCATGACATTAGCTTCACAACATGTGCAACCGCACATACCTCTTATAACAATTCGAGGACCAACGCCCCAACTGTTTCACTTTATCCACACTCAAACCCCTGGCTGTAGCCTCTGTAGCAGCACCTATCCGGAATGAGTGGGTCCCAAAATCGCTCGGGTTCAAGCCCGCTGCCGCGATTGCCATCGTTAACACCTGCTGAAACTGAAACCTGGTCAGTGGGGTGGCGTCGGTATGTCTCAGCAAGCTCCCCCCCCCATGATGCCGCCCTTTGCGCTAAGTACTCCTCTACGCATTTCACTGGGCACATGTGGGACTCTAGCATGCGCTGAACAACCACACTGTCTCCGATCGCTCCCTGATCGGTTTTGGACTTGGCTATAGTGACTACCATCGTGTCACCTTTAATCTGGATGTGTTCTCGACACAGACCTCCCTCCGTATCCTGCTTGTTCCTTGCTACCAGTTCGCTTATCCGCATAGCCCCATGAAATGCTAATGCAAACGCGGCCCGGAACAGCACTGTCTCTGACTGAGATGAACAAGTCGCAGGGAGTACGGACATTAACTGGGACAACCTTGCTAACCCTATCGGGCGCCTCTCGTCCTCTCGACCCTCAAGGCGTTGCCACCCGCGCAGCGCCTTCTTTACCAGAAAGGACGCTGTGGGGTCCTGAATGCCATGAGCCTGCGCCATGAACGCAATGGCGGCTCGGTGTCTATTAGCTGTTGCCACTGATCGGCCTGCCTGATGCAATGATACTAGAAATTTCAGGACGTACTCCTCTTGCCCCCAATGCTCCCCCCTAGCTGGGCCCAAAAATGCCCAATATGAACGGAACGCCCCTTCATATGCCTTCCTTGTCCTGGGAGCTAGACTCTCTCCCACGGGGTTTTGTAATCCGGGGCACCGAGAGACCAGAGAACTTCGGGAAATGGTGCCGCCACCAAGTCCGCAGAGGGCAGATGGCCCCGGAAGGCCTACATGTGGGAACGAGAGAGTGCATCAGCCGCCTGGTTCAGTACCCCAGGCACATGTTTTGCTCTAAAGTGAACGTTTAATTTCATACATAGCAGGACAACTTCTTTCATCAACCTCAAGATCAATTTGCAGCGTGCTGCCTGATTATTGACACATTCTACCACGGTCATGTTATCCGACCAGAACACCACAGTGCGATCACGAAACCCCTCTGGCCATGTCTTCAAGGCCACTAGAATAGGGAACAGTTCAAGAAAACCAATGTTACCTGTGAGCCCACTCTCGTGCCACCATGCCGGCCATTTTTGTGCCGACCAATGATTACCAAAAATGGCGCCAAAACCCACACTCCCTGCCGAGTCGGTCCACAAACCCAGCTCCTCGGAGGAAACCGCTGGTTTGTTCCACAGGACACGACCGTTGAAATCCGCCAGGAATGCCAACCATATGCGCATGTCCTGGTGAACCTCTGCTGAGAGTCTTGTGCGGTGATGCCCTTCCTTAAGGCCAACCATGGCTTGAGCAATAGAGCGAGAAAAGGGGCGAGCCATTGGGATCACTCTAAGGGCAAAATTAAGCTGACCCACAGCCTGCTGCAATTGATGCAATGTTACTTTCGTCTCGCCAATACATGTCTCGAGCGAGGCCTTAAATTTCAATACCTTCTCCTTAGGCAAATGGAAGCACCCCTCTTCAGAATCGAGCTCAATTCCCAGAAACTCGAGTGAAGTAGACGGCCCCACTGTTTTGCCCGGTGCCAGTGGCACGCCAAACCTTCTCATGAGATCACAAAATTTACTCAAAGCCTGTGCACATTCCGTGTCCCCGGCCGCCCCCAGAAACAGAAAATCATCAAGGTAATGCATAACCTGCATAAAGCCTGTGGCTCTGGTGAACGCCCATTGCAAAAAACTACTGAATTTTTCAAAATACGCACAAGAGATGGAGCAACCCATTGGCATACATTTATCCATGTAGTAGCGTCCCTGAAACACAAAACCTAACAGACGCTGATCCTGTGGGTGTACCGGGAGCAACCGGAACTCTGACTCGATATCAGATTTTGCCATCAGCGCTCCGGGCCCCAGGCGATTCAACATGGCGACAGCCTCATCAAAGGAAGCATACCGCACCGAACAAACTCCCGGGTCAATCGCATCATTCACGGAAAGACCCTTAGGAGCGGACAAGTTATGTATTAACCGAAACTCACCTGGGTCCTTCTTGGGGACCACACCCAACGGTGAACAAACAAAATTATGAACAGGCGGGTTCGCATAAGGACCCGCAACCCGACCTCGGGCCACCTCCTTTGCAATCTTTGCCTGTACTACAACCGTATTCTGTTGCACCGACAGTTGGTTTTTACACAGTGCTTCCCCCCGAAAATCCCCCGCCGGGATGCGGAAACCACATGAGAAACCGTCTCTCAACACCCCAGCGGAGACATGATCAGGGTATTCGTTCAGCCAGGGGATCATTGCCAAGATGTCGATGGGAGTAGGTAGCAGCGCCCCTCGGCCGTCATTAGACCTGTTTGGCGCCGCCTCTGCCCCCTGTATCGCCATTCTTGGCTCGGCATGAACTCTCGGGGTGTGAAGACTGTCCGCACCCTGCACACTCATGCCTGAACTTGCACGTCCCCTGTGGTCTAGTGCACTTGCCCCTGTTGAAACTCCAACAGACCCCTTTCTTGCCTGAGTTCCCATTACTCTTTGTGTGCTGATCACTACCGGTGCCCGCTCGAAAGGGCACCGACGGGAAATGGCGGGAAGGCTCTGCCCCATTCCCGCCAAACGAAGACGGCTTTGCCGGGTTTGACCTAACCTGTTTCTGCCAGGAAATGGAGTCAAAACAGTCCCACGTCAGGGATGAGTCGTGCTCCTTGGCCTTACGAAATTTGTTATCATAACCCAACCATTGATCACCATCGTACGATTCATAAAACTCCATTATTCGTGTCTGGTAACAAGCCAGTTCAGTCAACACCTCGGGCCTACGCTCCCCCATGATTGCAGTGAACATCCCAAAAGCCCTGGCCCAATTAGCGATTGTCTCATCAACTCTGAAACCCGCCATCTTTGCTCGCCATACATTTGGATGCAACAGTTCCTTCTGATTTTTAACATGTTCTATTTCATAATGATCAGTCAATAGCGAAAATATGTTCACATATTTATCCGCCCATATCATTTCCTTTGTGGCCAACGGGATATGTTGGACCACCTTTTCCCTCCTTGAGGGTAATGACCCCTCCCCAGCCATTGGCAACGGCTTCTTACCCGAATCAGCTGAACTCGCTGCAGCCGCTGTTCCAACGCTCGAAGACGGTTGTTCCGCGGGAACCTGAGAGGGAACAAAAGGACAAGGTGCCTTCGCAGCATCTCGCGATTGCCGCAACTGCTTCATTATTAATTTGGCCTCTTCGGCCGTATCCCCAGGAGCAATGGCACCCTCATTATTCTTGCCCAACCACGCCGCCAACTGGGCGGCCAACTCAGGTGGCTTATTCCCCTCGTTCACAGGTGTAACTACGACAGGGATCGGCTGTCCTGCGTCCGGAATCGGAACTGGGGCCTCTACCGGCCTGACCGGGCTCGCCGGAGGAGACTCGGGAACCGGTGCCTCATCCCCAGCCGCCCTATTCCTGGCCCTTTTACCTCTCCCGGCAGGAACTACCCCCAAATGCTGGTCCGATGACTTTCTTAGGCCGGCCCGTACCGTTCATGGCCGCCATCTGCTTCTTCATGTTCGCCATGTCCTTTACCAGCATACAAAGCATTTGGTCGGTGCTAACCTTCTTTCCGACCCTTTTGCCCGGCATTTTCTCACGATAGTCGACCGAAAGGTCCTGGAACCAAAGCTTGAAGCTCTAAAAGAGAAAACAGCAAATTACAAATTTTCAAAATTGGCTCTTCGTTCCGTCTCGAGCTCACGTGCAACGGGGAGGTGCAGCTTCAGAGCACAGGAACAAGAGGATGCTTCCTTGGCTTGTTGCTCCTTTTATCCTTCTTCGGGCGGGCGTGGACCCTCCTCCAATCCGCCTCCGGGGCGTGGCCATCGGCGTAGGTGTCTAGGACAGCCCCCGCTTGGGCGGGAAAAGGCGCGCCCCAGCTACGCCGCTTCGGGCATACCAGCCGAGACTCGCCCCCCGCCCAAAATGGCTTCCCGGGGGGATCGGGGTACTCCACCATACGTTCGGGGGGACCGAGCGGTCGCCCCTTTCCATTAGTGTTTTAGATAGCTTTTCATGCTAAAAGCATTTAGCCCCCTGTGTAGTGTTTGGTGCATTATTAATTCACACACAATATAAAAAGAGGTGTTATTAACTGAAAATATTTATCAAAATATGCAACAAGTCAAAGTCTCTTAAGACAGAAATAGTGTATTTAGATTATAAGGGATGAGCTGGGAAGAGAGAAACATATTCTATTAATCTTCAAAGCTAAAAAGGCCACTTTTCTCTACATTGCAAAAACACATGTTAATTCAGCAAAAGCATTTCAGAGTAAGTAGGCCTCACTTTCATATTTTTCATGTGCCATGTTTTTAACTTGCACCAAAAGGTGCGTGGCAATTTAAATGCAGTTTGTCTGAAGCACAAAAAATAAAATAATGCCTGACTGCAGATAAAATCTGCTCCATCAATACCACCTATTCCTACTCTAATCCCATGTATTTTATTTTATCTAATGCATTAGCAATCAAGCAAACACACAGGGTTTAGTTTAGGCAGAAGCATATGCATTAGCATGTGAGTTTCAAAGCGGCCATTTCTGACACTACTGCGCAGCTGCAAAGAGGTCCCACCAAAAGCAAAGTACGTCATTCTACGTAGATGCAATAGATGCATGTGCAGAATAGTTCCCGCGTTTTCGGCAGCCATATTAAAACACTTGGGTTACTTGTTAGTAAAGCACATAGTAAAGCTTCCCTTAGATACTGAAATGTTCATGTGGTCCAATATTAGTATTCGCAAAACATGTTGGTTAATGTATTACATGTTATTTCGAGAAGGTTGAGTCCGAGCAAGTTTCGTTACGTATGAAAGAAACCTTGTTCCATCATCCATGCTTTAGGGAAACGGATATATATGTGGAAATCAATATTCCCAAGGAGGGGAGCAGGACCGTCTTACCAGCATTATGGACCACTGGGCAAAACAGTGTAGTGGGCCCTGCCTACACAACCACTCACAAGAATAAAAACATTTAATGGAAAATTTGTGTTAAATTTTATTTGCATGGGGACCCTATGCTCGATGGGCCCCAGGGCAACTTCCCAGCGTGCCCATGAGTTACGGCTGCACTAGACAGGAGGTTGAAGATGACTAGGATTTTGGCCGCGAGAAACAGATTCAAAGCATGTAATGAAGAGGGTGAAATCTCAATAGCTTCAATAATATTTGTTTCCATTCTTCCTTGTTTTTCAAAAAGGCTAACCAGAAAGGTTCCACTGTAGAAGTGCACCGCAGGTGCACACATCTCAAGTGGAAGCAGAAGCTGCAATCAATAGAAAAGCACTCTTCCTCATGACAACATTTGCTTGTGAAAACAAGTATGCAAATTTTGAACAATGATTGTATTTTTATGACGAGCACAATTTGCAGAAATGATGTAAAACACACTCTGAATGAAATCTGGCGTGTTGTATCCGAAAGCTGACCACTTTAAGAATTTCACGTTGAAGATATCAAATTTGGAGAATATAATTGCAAGTATTTTCTATTTGTGGGTTTCAAACTGAATCACGGTGTAAAAGTTTCTCTTACTGATTTATGTGCATCCGAACCCAACGTATGGCAAATGTTTTTCCCCGTAGCATGTAAGAAAATAGTTGAAAATCATTACTAAACAATATAAGTAGTGGCGTTGTTCCCTACTGCTAGAACCCCTCGCATTGTTGATATCTAGATTAGCTATTAAAGCAAGGATGTAAAATCTAGAAGTGTGTCTTAAAAGAAATCTTTTCAGTGGAAGATTGCTGTTTAAGAATATTTTGCGGCAGTTCTGACTGACATGATGAAACAGAAAATACATCTCCAAAGGGCAGAAACTCGTCTTGAGTTTAAATATTTAGTGCAATTGTTTTCAGTCTAAAATTCGCTTGAATATAGGTGCCTGTGTGTGGAGCAAGAAAGATGTTTTGCATGTTCAGGTCGGAGTGTGTCACATCATCACTGACTTTGGAAATGGTGTTAAATGTGGCATATGACAGTAAAGCCTGAATCATCGGTGGTACATTCTTTTGGCAATATTTTATATTTTGTAGATTTAGAGAGGGCATATGAGGACAGCGTGCAGGGCAAAACAACATATCTCCTTGTGTAGCGCTTAGTCTGCCAGCCATAGAGGTTTGACTGCAGTTGATACAAGCAATGGCAATAGGTATTTCTTATTATCGAAAGTGCCTCCTCGGTCATTGATGAGGGTTAGGTACTCCATAAACCTTTACACACAAACCCTGTGACTCAACCTTGCAACCCACAAATCCATTTATCCACCCACTCACTCATCTTTGTATTCACCCACTTACACAAGCACAATAAAATACACACACAAGCTCATAACATATAGAAGATATATTAAATGGGTAGAAGTTGAAAATAGAATACATAATGCTGCCTAAACATATGTTTGAAATAAAAACTACAGTTAAACCAAGCAGTGGGAGGCCGTCTTGCAATGAGATTGCACATATTATATCTTCGTTTTAGTTCCAGCTTGGTCGTTGCGCTTAGAACCAACATGTTAGCCATATTAGAATGGTAAAACAATGATACACTACAGTTCCAAGGTTTAAATTCAGTAGCCATGCGGGGTGCATTGCACTGCAGATAAAGTGAAAAGCAAGCAAGCTGTCTGTTAGCACTGTCTGGGGAGCAGAACAATGTACAAAATAATTACGTAAAAAGAGTGGTAGGAAAACAATCAAAGAGGACCTTTAAAGGGAAAAAAAGGAAAAACTAAAACACCAGCACTGGCATTAAGGCACCTTCATTTGTATGCAGATGGTCACGTCCGATCAGACAAAGGGCTGTCCCTTACAATTTAAGAAACCCAATGACACTCATACAGACCAATGGCAAAAGAGGGCTGACTCAAAGCCCCTATAAGTACTTGTATATACATTTAAATATGCGTATGTATGTATTTTTAAATAATTATTTTACTTACATTATACTGGCAACTAAGACTGTTAGGCCTACTGAAGAAATTCTAGCAGTAGTTATTACAGTGATAATCTTCCCACAAGGCAACCATCTGGCACTCCATATTAAAATAACAACTATGTACTAAAATAGGGTTGTCAAACCAATGTAAAATCCCTGCTAAGAAACCCACGAAATGAGTAAAATAGTTAAATATTCCATCCCCACGGTTTGTTTGAGTGGGTCACAACCCCAAAACTGTTACCTACTACCGTAATCTGTAAGTTTCAATGTAAGTCATGACTACTGACTGTCCTAACATTTCATAATAAAAATATCAAGCCTATGGAATCTGACATAACTTTTCCCAGTGAATCAATAGCATTTGCCATTGGCTTAATACCATAGCCAATACTGGCCTCCTGACATAGGCTGCCAATCATTGTGCACAAAGTTTTAAAAATTACAAATACATGAAAAACTGCAGTTGGCAAACAATATACGACCTCTCTCAAAAGGCCCTATCAAAGATTTTCAGGTGTAGATCTTCTATCCCACCAGTTTGTCATCAATATTGAAAATTATATGAACTATGATAATCTGTGAGAGTCTGTGCAAGAAAATACCTCTATGCAGTGTTTAATAGAAAGTAATACCAGTCCACCTTTGCACCAACTCAGGTCTGCTATACTCAGCCAAAACGTTCTCACTAGGTAAAAAGTGCATTACAGTAACTGTTTGTCAGTGGAAGCACACAACGTCTTCACTGTTGTGGGCTTTCGGTTGGGCTGTCAAATAAATTCACTGACAAGGGGATGCTAGGCAATGAGGGTTTTATTGTTTTATATTGCCTCCTCTTTTGTACGGGTACTCGGTAGAAAGGTAAGAGGTTGTCAACGTCCTCCTTTGTTTGTTTAGGTGTTCCCAATCTCCAACTCTCCCGGTGCCTTCTGGGCGTTGTAGGTCTTGCCTCCGCCGTTTTGTCTCTCGTTCGAGATGTCACCCAAAATAGAAAGAAACCACTATTAGATCTAGGTTTCGGATATTTTATCGGGGTAGGGAAGTGAGGGACCACACGTGCTCGTTGCTCTCAAGGTGCCGGTGAAGTGAAGGAAAGGTACTGGTGCAGAGAGGGTCGGTTGCTCGTGTTACGGTGGTTTACCCCACTTACGTCCCGCCCACCCCGTGAACCTTGGCCGTACCTGCTCGAGCCACACTTCGTGTGAAGTGTGGCTGGGCGATGCGCCTCCCCGTTGGCCTCCCGGCTTGTCGTGGTCGTCTCGGGTCCGTCTTCCCTCGGTTTCCCAGGTCCGTGGTCCGCTGTCTCCGTTGCCGCCTGCCTCCGTCCTCCGCTGCTCGTCTACCGCCTCCTCTCTCCGCTGGTCCGCTCTCCACTCTTCTCCCGATCTCCTCCTCTGCTCACCCGCCTCCTCCTGCCGCTGTTCCTCGCTTGACTCGTCTCCCGTCCTCCTCCACTGCTCACACGCCTCCTCCAGCCGATGTTCCTTGCTTGCTTCGTCTCCCGTCCTCCTCCACTGCTCACACGCCTCCTCCAGCCGATGTTCCTTGCTTGCTTCGTCTCCCTTCCTCCTCCACTGCTCACACGCCTCCTCCTCGATCACAATCTTCGGTTCTTCGTCTTCCGTTCTCCTCCACTCCGCTCCTCTCTCACGCCACCACTCTCCACTCCCTCCGGGTGTAATACCCACCCGTGTCCTGTTCGGGCGTGCCTTTACCTCCAGCTGGTGGGCGGGTTCCGGGTCCAACTCCGCCCAGTTAAAGAAACACGGCTCCTCCGGTTCTTGGGATGGATGCAGCCAGTCTGTCGTAGGTTTCCAGGTGTCTGTATGCTGTGCGAAAAGAGGGGACACAGATAAAGGTAAGCCAGGAGGGCCCGGGTCCGGGTCCTCCTCGTCACAACTGTCAAATTCTATACTCAAGGGAACCAACATGTGGTCAGAATGTCAGAACTGCTTTCAGTAGTACTGCTGAAAGCTCTTTTCTGTTGATCATATAAGGTCTGGGTATTTAAAAGAACAAAGGTCCTAAGCTGAAAACAATTTCTGGAAAAATGAATAACAAATGGACCACAATCGGAAACCATGTATAGTTCTTCTAATACCCAGCCGGGCATAGAATTTATTTTTAGGAATGTCTGACACGAAGTCAATTAGAATGTTTCAATCACATAGCAAACATAATATTGTTTGAAGTAAGGCACAGGCCTGTACCAAACTCATCAGAATAGAGAAAAAGTTTGTGAAAAAGGGTGCAGAGGAAAGAGTATTTTACATCAGGCAAAGGAAGAGTTGAGCAAAAAAGTGGTACTGCTTTAGAATTAGAATTGGCAGTATTCCCTACAGTAGAACATACACCAGAAATTCACAATAAATAGCAATGTATGTCTACATAACAGTGTCGACGGCGTTTCGATCCTATGCTCTATGATAGAAGGATCATCATCAGGACTTAATATATGCCTGGAATTTAAACAATCAAGCCTGTAAAGGAAAACAGGAGAAAACAGAGAGACAAACATATATTAGGGAACGCTACTCTGTCTTTTTTACAAGGATATGGCAGGAAGTCAACTTCGTCACACCCTACTTAACATGCACTTTCGAAATCGCAGTGTGGTGGAGGGTGTTTTTCTTGACTGACGGCGAGAGAATTGCGCAGTGGTTGGAATGTGCCTATTTTGTAAAAGATAGTCATTTCCGTGTGGGTGAGGAGATGACATCTTGTGATTACAGGAACTGATGGAATATCGGGTGTATCACACATAAGTGAGACCTAAGTGAAGGAGTGTGCTAGATTATAACAGTGCTAGGTTAAAAACAACAGCGGCGTACCCAAAGGTGGATTTGAAGAACGCACTTTCATTTGATGTTTGGCCTCGATATTGCGGTACAATGACGAACAAGAGGCTGTGGAACAATAATCATGGTTGACACTTTAGTAAGGACCAAGTTGGTGCTCCTGAGCTAACGTTCGTCTAGCAGCAAACCTTACCTATATCTTGATTGGGCTGGAACGAATACCCAAGTTGGGCTGCCTCGTAAAGAGGAGATAAAAGGAGACACAATCTGCGGGTGAAAGATTGTCCAGATTAAGCACGGTGCAGACGGTGGACAACCAACTTAAGGGGCAGGAGCGGCTACTTGCTCACCTTAGCACGGGAAAATTGTATCCCGTAGCAGCGCCAAATGGCTGATTGAAGTCGAATGAGCGCCAAGCTTGGCGTTCTCACTCGGGTTCCAGGGGCTCTGAGGCGGCGGTCGGGTGGATACACCAATCCGCTGTAAGGAGAAGGGGAGAGATACCGTCAGGATCGGGTGCCTGTCTGCTGAGCGTGTCAGCGCAACGGGCTCAGGCAGGGGCTGGGCTGAGTCTCACCTCGTTGTAGTCAGGACGTCGGTGCGTCTCTTCCACGCTGGCGTTGCAGCTTCTGTGTTGGGAAGTTTGCGCGAGCAGCTTTGAAGAGGTGGCGATCATGTGACCAGGGTCATGTGATCCTCCGTGTTGACGGCGGACATATTGGAGTGGTGAGAAATTAAACATACGTGCCTGAGGACAATGATGGCACGAGTGAAAATTAAGCTAATACCCATGATTATGAAGGGCCGAGGTTTGATATTGATTAATACCGGATTTCTGTTAAAAAACGCTAGGTATTATCACAAGTGGCCGGGTTGGTTACTTTTACGTGGTTACTTTTGCGTTTTTCAGTGGACAGACGGTCGCTAGGCGGTGGCCATATTGGAGTGGAGAGATAGTGAATTAGAAGTGCTTAGGGTGCGTGCCCAAGGAGTGAATAGGGACACATGCAATTCCAAACGACATATGGTTAAAATTGCTCAGTATACTATATACAAAAATGATTATCAACATACATGTACAATTTTTTACAGGTGCCCAGCTGACAGATTTTTCATTATAATCAGAGCAGATTGGTCCAATCCTCATTCCTATTCAAACCAGTCGTGATGGTATTAAACTGAATGATGGATTTCAGTTCCTCTCTGTTCATTATCTGGGACAAATTCCCTCCTCTTTGCGGAAGTTTGATGGACTTCAAGATGGTCCACCTGATGTCATCTGCTGTGTGGTTCAACTCAGTGAAATGTTCAACCAAAGGGGGCATTCGGCGTATTGCATCTTATCCTGCTTCGATGCTGGCTGATTCTGGTCTTGGCCTTTTGACTTGTCTGGCCTACATACATTTTGTTGCATGGGCAGAAAATAGCGTACACAACAGTGCAAGTGTTACAGTTTGTGAATGATTTCATCTCAAAGTTTACCCCATTATGGCAGATACTTCTGGTTTCAATTGTGAAGTCGCAGACAATACAATGCCCACATTTCACGTGGCCCTTCAGTGGTGGCATCCCCCAATTAGAGTCAATGGTAGTACACGGGGTCGGAGTGGGTAGGGCTGCCCTCACCAGGTGGTCTTTGAGATTCTTGTTTTTCTTAAATGCGAAAAGGGGTCTCTCCAGGGTTATGATTCCAGCATTTATGGTGGGCCAGTGCTTCAAGATTGATTTTCTGATTTTATTAGATACGGGGCAAAAAGTGGTCACGCATGCAATTCTGTCTTTATTTTCTTTTTGTTTTGGTGTCAATAGGACATCTCTTGGGCAATACCAAGCCCTCTTTAAGGCAGCTTTGACAATTCTTCTAGGGTAGCCACGCATTTTCAGTTTGTTTGATAAAACTGCTGCTTCCCTAAAATAGTCAGTTTTGTTGGAGCAATTACGCCTTATTCGCAGGAACTGCGAGTAGGGTAATGAGTCTTTTAATGCTCTCGGATGACAACTCTCGTAACTGAGCAGGGTGTTCCGCTCAGTTGGTTTCCTGAAGAGGCGCGTGAGCAATTTGCCTTCGTGGTGGTATATTGACAGGTCAAGAAATGCTATTTGGGATTTGTCATGGGTCATGGTGAAAGTAAGGTCTGCACAAATATTGTTTAACCAATGGAGAAACAGGTTCAGCACATCTATATCAAGGTTCCAAATTACAAAGATGTCGTCTATGTAACGACGCCATAGGGAGATACCTGTAGAGAATGGATTGCTTTTATGAAGGATGACACCAGTCTCTAGCGCATTCATAAAAAGAATGGCTAGGTTGGGGGCAAAAATAGCCCCCATGGATGTCCCCTTGATCTGTTGGTAGTATGACCCTTCGAATGAGAAAAAGTTTTTTGAGAGACATATCTCAAGAAGTTGAAGGATAAAGAGGCTAGGAACCCTGTGTGGACGGGGTCGTGTGTCTAAGATTTTTTGGATCACCAATAGTGCAGCTGTTTGAGGAATATTGGTGTAGAGAGATTCTACATCAAGTGTGCACAGTGTATTAACAGTAGGGTCGAAGGGATAATGCTCTATCAGATTGATCATCGCCATACTGTCTCTGATGTAGCAAGCAGTGTTAGGGACGAAATCTTTGATAAAAAAGTCCACGTATGCCCCTAGGGGTTCCAGAATCGACCCGCAGGCTGACACAATGGGTCTACCTGGAGGATGCTCAATATTTTTGTGAACTTTGGGTAGGGTGTAAATTACAGGAGTGCGTGGACTTTTTACGTTCAGGAAGTTATGTTCCTTTTTGCTGAGGAACCCTTCGTTTTTAGCCTTGGTGGTAATTTCCATAATAGTGGCCTGGATCTCCTTGGTTGGGTTCCCTGGGAGGCGCTGATAGTGATCAGTATTGCCTAATTGTCTGAGAACCTCCGTTTTGTATGCGTCGATGTCTTGGAGGACGATCCCGCCCCCTTTGTCCGCACTTTGGATTACGAGTGAGGAGTTTATTTTTAATGTGTCGATTGCTTCTCTCTCTGATTTGGAGATATTATATGGTATGTAGAGTTTCTTTTTCTCTAGTTCTGCCAGGTCATTTATGACCAATTTCTCGAAGGTCATAATTTCAGGGGGGATCATGCTGGCCGTGGGTAGAAATGTAGAGGGTGGGTGAAAGGGGGTATTCGCACAACTCATAGGAGAAGGGTGTAACTGAAAAAAGGCTTTCAGACGGATAAGTCTGAAGAATTTCAGTAGTTCAGCCTGTAGGTCCATGAAATTTGGACGAACAGTGGGTACGAATGAGAGGCCCTTTTTAAGGAGCTCCAGTTCTGAACCACATAAATTGTGTTTCGACAAATTGAAAATGGGAATTACTTCATTGGAAGGTTCAATATTGGGCGCATCAACTACCATTGGTAGAAATTGTTGCGAGTCTTCCGTTCGCCGTGCACGTTGAACCAACGCTGAGGCTTCTTCACCCTCCCTCGTTGGGGGGTATTCGGTTGGCCTCGGGATAAAAAATGAGGTTGTGCCCCTCCTCCACGTCTTTGGTTGCTGCCCCCTTCACCCGGGTCAGAGCTATCGGAGGAATCTCCTGAGGTCTCCGAAAAGCCCACAAGGTTCTGTCGCTTATTATATCGCCCCCAAGGTCTTGCGTTGGGGTTGAAGTGGGGTTTATTTATATAGAAATCTTTCTGTAGATATGGGTAAGTGTTTTCTATATTGTAGGATTTTATATCCTTTTTTATTTTGTTAGATTTTTTATTTTGTTCTATTCTATGGAATTCTGCTACAGTTTTGTCCACTTGCTCCAATAATTTTTTGCATTCAGCGGACTGATCAGAGTCATTTATTTGTTTCAGAACCTCAGCTATTTCTTTTTCAAGGGATTCTAATGTCTCTGTGGCAATATCAATTCCAAGAGCGAGCCAATGTCTCGAACATGTAGTGCCAATATGGCTAAAATTTGTGGTGTATTTAGGGTTATCTGTGAAGATTCCCGGGATGTTCCGAACCTGAAGGCCTAGGGGGATAACCTCTGCTTTTAAGTAGTCTGTGAGCATAAGAACCATTAATTGTAGCCGAACCTGTTTTTTCTTTAGTTTTTCCAATTGTTCAGGTAGGGAGTTGCTAGTCGAGGGTGGAACATCTGGGGTCTCTGACAACAGAGATGGTTTTGTACAAAGATGTTTGATATAGTCGGCAGTGTAGAGTGGGACATGGGTTGACATTCCTTTTTAGAAAGAGAATTATACAAGATATAGATAAAAGAACAAGGAGTGGGTGTACTGAGGGCACTAGGGTGGCCTTCCTGGGAGACCGAGGTGTGAGGATTTTGAGGAAACCCTTGCAATCCTGCGATTGCGCTCAAGTTTTTTAAGTAAACAAGGGGGACCCACTTAATGGCTTTGGACCATGGGTAATAGCTATTTAAAAGAACAAAGGTCCTAAGCTGAAAACAATTTCTGGAAAAATGAATAACAAATGGACCACAATCGGAAACCATGTATAGTTCTTCTAATACCCAGCCGGGCATAGAATTTATTTTTAGGAATGTTTGACACGAAGTCAATTAGAATGTTTCAATCACATAGCAAACATAATATTGTTTGAAGTAAGGCACAGGCCTGTACCGAACTCATCAGAATAGAGAAAAAGTTTGTGAAAAAGGGTGCAGAGGAAAGAGTATTTTACATCAGGCAAAGGAAGAGTTGAGCAAAAAAGTGGTACTGCTTTAGAATTAGAATTGGCAGTATTCCCTACAGTAGAACATACACCAGAAATTCACAATAAATAGCAATGTATGTCTACATAACAGTGTCGACGGCGTTTCGATCCTATGCTCTATGATAGAAGGATCATCATCAGGACTTAATATATGCCTGGAATTTAAACAATCAAGCCTGTAAAGGAAAACAGGAGAAAACAGAGAGACAAACATATATTAGAGAACTCTACTCTGTCTTTTTTACAAGGATATGGCAGGAAGTCAACTTCGTCACACCCTACTTAACATGCACTTTCGAAATCGCAGTGTGGTGGAGGGTGTTTTTCTTGACTGACGGCGAGAGAATTGCGCAGTGGTTGGAATGTGCCTATTTTGTAAAAGATAGTCATTTCCGTGTGGGTGAGGAGATGACATCTTGTGATTACAGGAACTGATGGAATATCGGGTGTATCACACATAAGTGAGACCTAAGTGAAGGAGTGTGCTAGATTATAACAGTGCTAGGTTAAAAACAACAGCGGCGTACCCAAAGGTGGATTTGAAGAACGCACTTTCATTTGATGTTTGGCCTCGATATTGCGGTACAATGACGAACAAGAGGCTGTGGAACAATAATCATGGTTGACACTTTAGTAAGGACCAAGTTGGTGCTCGTGAGCTAACGTTCGTCTAGCAGCAAACCTTACCTATATCTTGATTGGGCTGGAACGAATACCCAAGTTTGGTTGCCTCGTAAAGAGGAGATAAAAGGAGACACAATCTGCGGGTGAAAGATTGTCCAGATTAAGCACGGTGCAGACGGTGGACAACCAACTTAAGGGGCAGGAGCGGCTACTTGCTCACCTTAGCACGGGAAAATTGTATCCCGTAGCAGCGCCAAATGGCTGATTGAAGTCGAATGAGCGCCAAGCTTGGCGTTCTCACTCGGGTTCCAGGGGCTCTGAGGCGGCGGTCGGGTGGATACACCAATCCGCTGTAAGGAGAAGGGGAGAGATACCGTCAGGATCGGGTGCCTGTCTGCTGAGCGTGTCAGCGCAACGGGCTCAGGCAGGGGCTGGGCTGAGTCTCACCTCGTTGTAGTCAGGACGTCGGTGCGTCTCTTCCACGCTGGCGTTGCAGCTTCTGTGTTGGGAAGTTTGCGCGAGCAGCTTTGAAGAGGTGGCGATCATGTGACCAGGGTCATGTGATCCTCCGTGTTGACGGCGGACATATTGGAGTGGTGAGAAATTAAACATACGTGCCTGAGGACAATGATGGCACAAGTGAAAATTAAGCTAATACCCATAATTATGAAGGGCCGAGGTTTGATATTGATTAATACCGGATTTCTGTTAAAAAACGCTAGGTATTATCACAAGTGGCCGGGTTGGTTACTTTTACGTGGTTACTTTTGCGTTTTTCAGTGGACAGACGGTCGCTAGGCGGTGGCCATATTGGAGTGGAGAGATAGTGAATTAGAAGTGCTTAGGGTGCGTGCCCAAGGAGTGAATAGGGACACATGCAATTCCAAACGACATATGGTTAAAATTGCTCAGTATACTATATACAAAAATGATTATCAACATACATGTACAATTTTTTACAGATGCCCAGCTGACAGATTTTTCATTATAATCAGAGCAGATTGGTCCAATCCTCATTCCTATTCAAACCAGTCCTGATGGTATTAAACTGAATGATGGATTTCAGTTCCTCTCTGTTCATTATCTGGGACAAATTCCCTCCTCTTTGCGGAAGTTTGATGGACTTCAAGATGGTCCACCTGATGTCATCTGCTGTGTGGTTCAACTCGGTGAAATGTTCAACCAAGGGGGCATTCGGCGTATTGCATCTTGTCCTGCTTCGATGCTGGCTGATTCTGGTCTTGGCCTTTTGACTTGTCTGGCCTACATACATTTTGTTGCATGGGCAGAAAATAGCGTACACAACATTGCAAGTGTTACAGTTTGTGAATGATTTCATCTCAAAGTTTACCCCATTATGGCAGATACTTCTGGTTTCAATTGTGAAGTCGCAGACAATACAATGCCCACATTTCACGTGGCCCTTCAGTGGTGGCATCCCCCAATTAGAGTCAATGGTAGTACACGGGGTCGGAGTGGGTAGGGCTGCCCTCACCAGGTGGTCTTTGAGATTCTTGTTTTTCTTAAATGCGAAAAGGGGTCTCTCCAGGGTTATGATTCCAGCATTTATGGTGGGCCGGTGCTTCAAGATTGATTTTCTGATTTTATTAGATACGGGGCAAAAAGTGGTCACGCATGCAATTCTGTCTTTATTTTCTTTTGGTTTTGGTGTCAATAGGACATCTCTTGGGCAATACCAAGCCCTCTTTAAGGCAGCTTTGACAATTCTTCTAGGGTAGCCACGCATTTTCAGTTTGTTTGATAAAACTGCTGCTTCCCTAAAATAGTCAGTTTTGTTGGAGCAATTACGCCTTATTCGCAGGAACTGCGAGTAGGGTAATGAGTCTTTTAATGCTCTCGGATGACAACTCTCGTAACTGAGCAGGGTGTTCCGCTCAGTTGGTTTCCTGAAGAGGCGCGTGAGCAATTTGCCTTCGTGGTGGTATATTGACAGGTCAAGAAATGCTATTTGGGATTTGTCATGGGTCATGGTGAAAGTAAGGTCTGCACAAATATTGTTTAACCAATGGAGAAACAGGTTCAGCACATCTATATCAAGGTTCCAAATTACAAAGATGTCGTCTATGTAACGACGCCATAGGGAGATACCTGTAGAGAATGGATTGCTTTTATGAAGGATGACACCAGTCTCTAGCGCATCCATAAAAAGAATGGCTAAGTTGGGGGCAAAAATAGCCCCCATGGATGTCCCCTTGATCTGTTGGTAGTATGACCCTTCGAATGAGAAAAAGTTTTTTGAGAGACATATCTCAAGAAGTTGAAGGATAAAGAGGCTAGGAACCCTGTGTGGACGGGGTCGTGTGTCTAAGATTTTTTGGATCACCAATAGTGCAGCTGTTTGAGGAATATTGGTGTAGAGAGATTCCACATCAAGTGTGCACAGTGTATTAACAGTAGGGTCGAAGGGATAATGCTCTATCAGATTGATCATCGCCATACTGTCTCTGATGTAGCAAGCAGTGTTAGGGACGAAATCTTTGATAAAAAAGTCCACGTATGCCCCTAGGGGTTCCAGAATCGACCCGCAGGCTGACACAATGGGTCTACCTTGGGTAGGGTGTAAATTACAGGAGTGCGTGGACTTTTTACGTTCAGGAAGTTATGTTCCTTTTTGCTGAGGAACCCTTCGTTTTTAGCCTTGGTGGTAATTTCCATAATAGTGGCCTGGATCTCATTGGTTGGGTTCCCTGGGAGGCGCTGATAGTGATCAGTATTGCCTAATTGTCTGAGAACCTCCGTTTTGTATGCGTCGATGTCTTGGAGGACGATCCCGCCCCCTTTGTCCGCACTTTTGATTACGAGTGAGGAGTTTATTTTTAATGTGTCGTTTGCTTCTCTCTCTGATTTGGAGATATTATATGGTATGTAGAGTTTCTTTTTCTCTAGTTCTGCCAGGTCATTTATGACCAATTTCTCGAAGGTCATAATTTCAGGGGGGATCATGCTGGCCGTGGGTAGAAATGTAGAGGGTGGGTGAAAGGGGGTATTCGCACAACTCATAGGAGAAGGGTGTAACTGAAAAAAGGCTTTCAGACGGATAAGTCTGAAGAATTTCAGTAGTTCAGCCTGTAGGTCCATGAAATTTGGACGAACAGTGGGTACGAATGAGAGGCCCTTTTTAAGGAGCTCCAGTTCTGAACCACATAAATTGTGTTTCGACAAATTGAAAATGGGAATTACTTCATTGGAAGGTTCAATATTGGGCGCATCAACTACCATTGGTAGAAATTGTTGCGAGTCTTCCATTCGCCGTGCGCGTTGAACCAACGCTGAGGCTTCTTCACCCTCCCTCGTTGGGGGGTATTCGGTTGGCCTCGGGATAAAAAATGAGGTTGTGCCCCTCCTCCACGTCTTTGGTTGCTGCCCCGTGTACTACCATTGACTCTAATTGGGGGATGCCACCACTGAAGGGCCACGTGAAATGTGGGCATTGTATTGTCTGCGACTTCACAATTGAAACCAGAAGTATCTGCCATAATGGGGTAAACTTTGAGATGAAATCATTCACAAACTGTAACACTTGCAATGTTGTGTACGCTATTTTCTGCCCATGCAACAAAATGTATGTAGGCCAGACAAGTCAAAAGGCCAAGACCAGAATCAGCCAGCATCGAAGCAGGATAAGATGCAATACGCCGAATGCCCCCTTGGTTGAACATTTCACCGAGTTGAACCACACAGCAGATGACATCAGGTGGACCATCTTGAAGTCCATCAAACTTCCGCAAAGAGGAGGGAATTTGTCCCAGATAATGAACAGAGAGGAACTGAAATCCATCATTCAGTTTAATACCATCAGGACTGGTTTGAATAGGAATGAGGATTGGACCAATCTGCTCTGATTATAATGAAAAATCTGTCAGCTGGGCATCTGTAAAAAATTGTACATGTATGTTGATAATCATTTTTGTATATAGTATACTGAGCAATTTTAACCATATGTTGTTTGGAATTGCATGTGGCCCTATTCACTCCTTGGGCACGCACCCTAAGCACTTCTAATTCACTATCTCTCCACTCCAATATGGCCACCGCCTAGCGACCGTCTGTCCACTGAAAAACGCAAAAGTAACCACGTAAAAGTAACCAACCCGGCCACTTGTGATAATACCTAGCGTTTTTTAACAGAAATCCGGTATTAATCAATATCAAACCTCGGCCCTTCATAATTATGGGTATTAGCTTAATTTTCACTCGTGCCATCATTGTCCTCAGGCACGTATGTTTAATTTCTCACCACTCCAATATGTCCGCCGTCAACACGGAGGATCACATGACCCTGGTCACATGATCGCCACCTCTTCAAAGCTGCTCGCGCAAACTTCCCAACACAGAAGCTGCAACGCCAGCGTGGAAGAGACGCACCGACGTCCTGACTACAACGAGGTGAGACTCAGCCCAGCCCCTGCCTGAGCCCGTTGCGCTGACACGCTCAGCAGACAGGCACCCGATCCTGACGGTATCTCTCCCCTTCTCCTTACAGCGGATTGGTGTATCCACCCGACCGCCGCCTCAGAGCCCCTGGAACCCGAGTGAGAACGCCAAGCTTGGCGCTCATTCGACGTCAATCAGCCATTTGGCGCTGCTACGGGATACAATTTTCCCGTGCTAAGGTGAGCAAGTAGCCGCTCCTGCCCCTTAAGTTGGTTGTCCACCGTCTGCACCGTGCTTAATCTGGACAATCTTTCACCCGCAGATTGTGTCTCCTTTTATCTCCTCTTTACGAGGCAGCCCAACTTGGGTATTCGTTCCAGCCCAATCAAGATATAGGTAAGGTTTGCTGCTAGACGAACGTTAGCTCACGAGCACCAACTTGGTCCTTACTAAAGTGTCAACCATGATTATTGTTCCACAGCCTCTTGTTCGTCATTGTACCGCAATATCGAGGCCAAACATCAAATGAAAGTGCGTTCTTCAAATCCACCTTTGGGTACGCCGCTGTTGTTTTTAACCTAGCACTGTTATAATCTAGCACACTCCTTCACTTAGGTCTCACTTATGTGTGATACACCCGATATTCCATCAGTTCCTGTAATCACAAGATGTCATCTCCTCACCCACACGGAAATGACTATCTTTTACAAAATAGGCACATTCCAACCACTGCGCAATTCTCTCGCCGTCAGTCAAGAAAAACACCCTCCACCACACTGCGATTTCGAAAGTGCATGTTAAGTAGGGTGTGACGAAGTTGACTTCCTGCCATATCCTTGTAAAAAAGACAGAGTAGCGTTCTCTAATATATGTTTGTCTCTCTGTTTTCTCCTGTTTTCCTTTACAGGCTTGATTGTTTAAATTCCAGGCATATATTAAGTCCTGATGATGATCCTTCTATCATAGAGCATAGGATCGAAACGCCGTCGACACTGTTATGTAGACATACATTGCTATTTATTGTGAATTTCTGGTGTATGTTCTACTGTAGGGAATACTGCCAATTCTAATTCTAAAGCAGTACCACTTTTTTGCTCAACTCTTCCTTTGCCTGATGTAAAATACTCTTTCCTCTGCACCCTTTTTCACAAACTTTTTCTCTATTCTGATGAGTTCGGTACAGGCCTGTGCCTTACTTCAAACAATATTATGTTTGCTATGTGATTGAAACATTCTAATTGACTTCGTGTCAAACATTCCTAAAAATAAATTCTATGCCTGGGTATTAGAAGAACTATACATGGTTTCCGATTGTGGTCCATTTGTTATTCATTTTTCCAGAAATTGTTTTCAGCTTAGGACCTTTGTTCTTTTAAATAGCTATTACCCATGGTCCAAAGCCATTAAGTGGGTCCCCCTTGTTTACTTAAAAAACTTGAGCGCAATCGCAGGATTGCAAGGGTTTCCTCAAAATCCTCACACCTCGGTCTCCGAGGAAGGCCACCCTAGTGCCCTCAGTACACCCACTCCTTGTTCTTTTATCTATATCTTGTATAATTCTCTTTCTAAAAAGGAATGTCAACCCATGTCCCACTCTACACTGCCGACTATATCAAACATCTTTGTACAAAACCATCTCTGTTGTCAGAGACCCCAGATGTTCCACCCTCGACTAGCAACTCCCTACCTGAACAATTGGAAAAACTAAAGAAAAAACAGGTTCGGCTACAATTAATGGTTCTTATGCTCACAGACTACTTAAAAGCAGAGGTTATCCCCCTAGGCCTTCAGGTTCGGAACATCCCGGGAATCTTCACAGATAACCCTAAATACACCACAAATTTTAGCCATATTGGCACTACATGTTCGAGACATTGGCTCGCTCTTGGAATTGATATTGCCACAGAGACATTAGAATCCCTTTAAAAAGAAATAGCTGAGGTTCTGAAACAAATAAATGACTCTGATCAGTCCGCTGAATGCAAAAAATTATTGGAGCAAGTGGACAAAACTGTAGCAGAATTCCATAGAATAGAACAAAATAAAAAATCTAACAAAATAAAAAAGGATATAAAATCCTACAATATAGAAAACACGTACCCATATCTACAGAAAGATTTCTATATAAATAAACCCCACTTCAACCCCAACGCAAGACCTTGGGGACGATATAATAAGCGACAGAACCTTGTGGGCTTTTCGGAGACCTCAGGAGATTCCTCCGATAGCTCTGACCCGGGTGAAGGGGGCATCAACCAAAGACGTGGAGGAGGGGCACAACCTCATTTTTTATCCCGAGGCCAACCGAATACCCCCCAACGAGGGAGGGTGAAGAAGCCTCAGCGTTGGTTCAACGCGCACGGCGAACGGAAGACTCGCAACAATTTCTACCAATGGTCGTTGATGCGCCCAATATTGAACCTTCCAATGAAGTAATTCCCATTTTCAATTTGTCGAAACACAATTTATGTGGTTCAGAACTGGAGCTCCTTAAAAAGGGCCTCTCATTCGTACCCACTGTTCGTCCAAATTTCATGGACCTACAGGCTGAACTACTGAAATTCTTCAGACTTATCCGTCTGAAAGCCTTTTTTCAGTTACACCCTTCTCCTATGAGTTGTGCGAATACCCCCTTTCACCCACCCTCTACATTTCTACCCACGGCCAGCATGATCCCCCCTGAAATTATGACCTTCGAGAAATTGGTCATAAATGACCTGGCAGAACTAGAGAAAAAGAAACTCTACATACCATATAATATCTCCAAATCAGAGAGAGAAGCAATCGACACATTAAAAATAAACTCCTCACTCGTAATCAAAAGTGCGGACAAAGGGGGCGGGATCGTCCTCCAAGACATCGACGCATACAAAACGGAGGTTCTCAGACAATTAGGCAATACTGATCACTATCAGCGCCTCCCAGGGAACCCAACCAAGGAGATCCAGGCCACTATTATGGAAATTACCACCAAGGCTAAAAACGAAGGGTTCCTCAGCAAAAAGGAACATAACTTCCTGAACGTAAAAAGTCCACGCACTCCTGTAATTTACACCCTACCCAAAGTTCACAAAAATATTGAGCATCCTCCAGGTAGACCCATTGTGTCAGCCTGCGGGTCGATTCTGGAACCCCTAGGGGCATACGTGGACTTTTTTATCAAAGATTTCGTCCCTAACACTGCTTGCTACATCAGAGACAGTATGGCGATGATCAATCTGATAGAGCATTATCCCTTCGACCCTACTGTTAATACACTGTGCACACTTGATGTAGAATCTCTCTACACCAATATTCCTCAAACAGCTGCACTATTGGTGATCCAAAAAATCTTAGACACACGACCCCGTCCACACAGGGTTCCTAGCCTCTTTATCCTTCAACTTCTTGAGATATGTCTCTCAAAAAACTTTTTCTCATTCGAAGGGTCATACTACCAACAGATCAAGGGGACATCCATGGGGGCTATTTTTGCCCCCAACCTAGCCATTCTTTTTATGGATGCGCTAGAGACTGGTGTCATCCTTCATAAAAGCAATCCATTCTCTACAGGTATCTCCCTATGGCGTCGTTACATAGACGACATCTTTGTAATTTGGAACCTTGATATAGATGTGCTGAACCTGTTTCTCCATTGGTTAAACAATATTTGTGCAGACCTTACTTTCACCATGACCCATGACAAATCCCAAATAGCATTTCTTGACCTGTCAATATACCACCACGAAGGCAAATTGCTCACGCGCCTCTTCAGGAAACCAACTGAGCGGAACACCCTGCTCAGTTACGAGAGTTGTCATCCGAGAGCATTAAAAGACTCATTACCCTACTCGCAGTTCCTGCGAATAAGGCGTAATTGCTCCAACAAAACTGACTATTTTAGGGAAGCAGCAGTTTTATCAAACAAACTGAAAATGCGTGGCTACCCTAGAAGAATTGTCAAAGCTGCCTTAAAGAGGGCTTGGTATTGCCCAAGAGATGTCCTATTGACACCAAAACCAAAAGAAAATAAAGACAGAATTGCATGCGTGACCACTTTTTGCCCCGTATCTAATAAAATCAGAAAATCAATCTTGAAGCACTGGCCCACCATAAATGCTGGAATCATAACCCTGGAGAGACCCCTTTTCGCATTTAAGAAAAACAAGAATCTCAAAGACCACCTGGTGAGGGCAGCCCTACCCACTCCGACCCCGTGTACTACCATTGACTCTAATTGGGGGATGCCACCACTGAAGGGCCATGTGAAATGTGGGCATTGTATTGTCTGCGACTTCACAATTGAAACCAGAAGTATCTGCCATAATGGGGTAAACTTTGAGATGAAATCATTCACAAACTGTAACACTTGCAATGTTGTGTACGCTATTTTCTGCCCATGCAACAAAATGTATGTAGGCCAGACAAGTCAAAAGGCCAAGACCAGAATCAGCCAGCATCGAAGCAGGATAAGATGCAATACGCCGAATGCCCCCTTGGTTGAACATTTCACCGAGTTGAACCACACAGCAGATGACATCAGGTGGACCATCTTGAAGTCCATCAAACTTCCGCAAAGAGGAGGGAATTTGTCCCAGATAATGAACAGAGAGGAACTGAAATCCATCATTCAGTTTAATACCATCAGGACTGGTTTGAATAGGAATGAGGATTGGACCAATCTGCTCTGATTATAATGAAAAATCTGTCAGCTGGGCATCTGTAAAAAATTGTACATGTATGTTGATAATCATTTTTGTATATAGTATACTGAGCAATTTTAACCATATGTCGTTTGGAATTGCATGTGGCCCTATTCACTCCTTGGGCACGCACCCTAAGCACTTCTAATTCACTATCTCTCCACTCCAATATGGCCACCGCCTAGCGACCGTCTGTCCACTGAAAAACGCAAAAGTAACCACGTAAAAGTAACCAACCCGGCCACTTGTGATAATACCTAGCGTTTTTTAACAGAAATCCGGTATTAATCAATATCAAACCTCGGCCCTTCATAATTATGGGTATTAGCTTAATTTTCACTCGTGCCATCATTGTCCTCAGGCACGTATGTTTAATTTCTCACCACTCCAATATGTCCGCCGTCAACACGGAGGATCACATGACCCTGGTCACATGATCGCCACCTCTTCAAAGCTGCTCGCGCAAACTTCCCAACACAGAAGCTGCAACGCCAGCGTGGAAGAGACGCACCGACGTCCTGACTACAACGAGGTGAGACTCAGCCCAGCCCCTGCCTGAGCCCGTTGCGCTGACACGCTCAGCAGACAGGCACCCGATCCTGACGGTATCTCTCCCCTTCTCCTTACAGCGGATTGGTGTATCCACCCGACCGCCGCCTCAGAGCCCCTGGAACCCGAGTGAGAACGCCAAGCTTGGCGCTCATTCGACTTCAATCAGCCATTTGGCGCTGCTACGGGATACAATTTTCCCGTGCCTAGGTGAGCAAGTAGCCGCTCCTGCCCCTTAAGTTGGTTGTCCACCGTCTGCACCGTGCTTAATCTGGACAATCTTTCACCCGCAGATTGTGTCTCCTTTTATCTCCTCTTTACGAGGCAGCCCAACTTGGGTATTCGTTCCAGCCCAATCAAGATATAGGTAAGGTTTGCTGCTAGACGAACGTTAGCTCACGAGCACCAACTTGGTCCTTACTAAAGTGTCAACCATGATTATTGTTCCACAGCCTCTTGTTCGTCATTGTACCGCAATATCGAGGCCAAACATCAAATGAAAGTGCGTTCTTCAAATCCACCTTTGGGTACGCCGCTGTTGTTTTTAACCTAGCACTGTTATAATCTAGCACACTCCTTCACTTAGGTCTCACTTATGTGTGATACACCCGATATTCCATCAGTTCCTGTAATCACAAGATGTCATCTCCTCACCCACACGGAAATGACTATCTTTTACAAAATAGGCACATTCCAACCACCGCGCAATTCTCTCGCCGTCAGTCAAGAAAAACACCCTCCACCACACTGCGATTTCGAAAGTGCATGTTAAGTAGGGTGTGACGAAGTTGACTTCCTGCCATATCCTTGTAAAAAAGACAGAGTAGCGTTCTCTAATATATGTTTGTCTCTCTGTTTTTTCCTGTTTTCCTTTACAGGCTTGATTGTTTAAATTCCAGGCATATATTAAGTCCTGATGATGATCCTTCTATCATAGAGCATAGGATCGAAACGCCGTCGACACTGTTATGTAGACATACATTGCTATTTATTGTGAATTTCTGGTGTATGTTCTACTGTAGGGAATACTGCCAATTCTAATTCTAAAGCAGTACCACTTTTTTGCTCAACTCTTCCTTTGCCTGATGTAAAATACTCTTTCCTCTGCACCCTTTTTCACAAACTTTTTCTCTATTCTGATGAGTTTGGTACAGGCCTGTGCCTTACTTCAAACAATATTATGTTTGCTATGTGATTGAAACATTCTAATTGACTTCGTGTCAAACATTCCTAAAAATAAATTCTATGCCCGGCTGGGTATTAGAAGAACTATACATGGTTTCCGATTGTGGTCCATTTGTTATTCATTTTTCCAGA
This sequence comes from Lissotriton vulgaris, assembly GCF_964263255.1. Classification (NCBI taxonomy): domain Eukaryota; kingdom Metazoa; phylum Chordata; class Amphibia; order Caudata; family Salamandridae; genus Lissotriton; species Lissotriton vulgaris. The sequence continues at coordinate 240,297,409 of NC_141700.1, read as the reverse complement.
AATTGTTTTCAGCTTAGGACCTTTGTTCTTTTAAATAGCTATTACCCATGGTCCAAAGCCATTAAGTGGGTCCCCCTTGTTTACTTAAAAAACTTGAGCGCAATCGCAGGATTGCAAGGGTTTCCTCAAAATCCTCACACCTCGGTCTCCGAGGAAGGCCACCCTAGTGCCCTCAGTACACCCACTCCTTGTTCTTTTATCTATATCTTGTATAATTCTCTTTCTAAAAAGGAATGTCAACCCATGTCCCACTCTACACTGCCGACTATATCAAACATCTTTGTACAAAACCATCTCTGTTGTCAGAGACCCCAGATGTTCCACCCTCGACTAGCAACTCCCTACCTGAACAATTGGAAAAACTAAAGAAAAAACAGGTTCGGCTACAATTAATGGTTCTTATGCTCACAGACTACTTAAAAGCAGAGGTTATCCCCCTAGGCCTTCAGGTTCGGAACATCCCGGGAATCTTCACAGATAACCCTAAATACACCACAAATTTTAGCCATATTGGCACTACATGTTCGAGACATTGGCTCGCTCTTGGAATTGATATTGCCACAGAGACATTAGAATCCCTTGAAAAAGAAATAGCTGAGGTTCTGAAACAAATAAATGACTCTGATCAGTCCGCTGAATGCAAAAAATTATTGGAGCAAGTGGACAAAACTGTAGCAGAATTCCATAGAATAGAACAAAATAAAAAATCTAACAAAATAAAAAAGGATATAAAATCCTACAATATAGAAAACACTTACCCATATCTACAGAAAGATTTCTATATAAATAAACCCCACTTCAACCCCAACGCAAGACCTTGGGGACGATATAATAAGCGACAGAACCTTGTGGGCTTTTCGGAGACCTCAGGAGATTCCTCCGATAGCTCTGACCCGGGTGAAGGGGGCAGCAACCAAAGACGTGGAGGAGGGGCACAACCTCATTTTTTATCCCGAGGCCAACCGAATACCCCCCAACGAGGGAGGGTGAAGAAGCCTCAGCGTTGGTTCAACGCGCACGGCGAACGGAAGACTCGCAACAATTTCTACCAATGGTAGTTGATGCGCCCAATATTGAACCTTCCAATGAAGTAATTCCCATTTTCAATTTGTCGAAACACAATTTATGTGGTTCAGAACTGGAGCTCCTTAAAAAGGGCCTCTCATTCGTACCCACTGTTCGTCCAAATTTCATGGACCTACAGGCTGAACTACTGAAATTCTTCAGACTTATCCGTCTGAAAGCCTTTTTTCAGTTACACCCTTCTCCTATGAGTTGTGCGAATACCCCCTTTCACCCACCCTCTACATTTCTACCCACGGCCAGCATGATCCCCCCTGAAATTATGACCTTCGAGAAATTGGTCATAAATGACCTGGCAGAACTAGAGAAAAAGAAACTCTACATACCATATAATATCTCCAAATCAGAGAGAGAAGCAATCGACACATTAAAAATAAACTCCTCACTCGTAATCAAAAGTGCGGACAAAGGGGGCGGGATCGTCCTCCAAGACATCGACGCATACAAAACGGAGGTTCTCAGACAATTAGGCAATACTGATCACTATCAGCGCCTCCCAGGGAACCCAACCAAGGAGATCCAGGCCACTATTATGGAAATTACCACCAAGGCTAAAAACGAAGGGTTCCTCAGCAAAAAGGAACATAACTTCCTGAACGTAAAAAGTCCACGCACTCCTGTAATTTACACCCTACCCAAAGTTCACAAAAATATTGAGCATCCTCCAGGTAGACCCATTGTGTCACCTTCGGGTCGATTCTGGAACCCCTAGGGGCATACATGGACTTTTTTTATCAAAGATTTCGTCCCTAACACTGCTTGCTACATCAGAGACAGTATGGCGATGATCAATCTGATAGAGCATTATCCCTTCGACCCTACTGTTAATACACTGTGCACACTTGATGTAGAATCTCTCTACACCAATATTCCTCAAACAGCTGCACTATTGGTGATCCAAAAAATCTTAGACACACGACCCCGTCCACACAGGGTTCCTAGCCTCTTTATCCTTCAACTTCTTGAGATATGTCTCTCAAAAAACTTTTTCTCATTCGAAGGGTCATACTACCAACAGATCAAGGGGACATCCATGGGGGCTATTTTTGCCCCCAACCTAGCCATTCTTTTTATGGATGCGCTAGAGACTGGTGTCATCCTTCATAAAAGCAATCCATTCTCTACAGGTATCTCCCTATGGCGTCGTTACATAGACGACATCTTTGTAATTTGGAACCTTGATATAGATGTGCTGAACCTGTTTCTCCATTGGTTAAACAATAATTGTGCAGACCTTACTTTCACCATGACCCATGACAAATCCCAAATAGCATTTCTTGACCTGTCAATATACCACCACGAAGGCAAATTGCTCACGCGCCTCTTCAGGAAACCAACTAAGCGGAACACCCTGCTCAGTTACGAGAGTTGTCATCCGAGAGCATTAAAAGACTCATTACCCTACTCGCAGTTCCTGCGAATAAGGCGTAATTGCTCCAACAAAACTGACTATTTTAGGGAAGCAGCAGTTTTATCAAACAAACTGAAAATGCGTGGCTACCCTAGAAGAATTGTCAAAGCTGCCTTAAAGAGGGCTTGGTATTGCCCAAGAGATGTCCTATTGACACCAAAACCAAAAGAAAATAAAGACAGAATTGCATGCGTGACCACTTTTTGCCCCGTATCTAATAAAATCAGAAAATCAATCTTGAAGCACTGGCCCACCATAAATGCTGGAATCATAACCCTGGAGAGACCCCTTTTCGCATTTAAGAAAAACAAGAATCTCAAAGACCACCTGGTGAGGGCAGCCCTACCCACTCCGACCCCGTGTACTACCATTGACTCTAATTGGGGGATGCCACCACTGAAGGGCCATGTGAAATGTGGGCATTGTATTGTCTGCGACTTCACAATTGAAACCAGAAGTATCTGCCATAATGGGGTAAACTTTGAGATGAAATCATTCACAAACTGTAACACTTGCAATGTTGTGTACGCTATTTTCTGCCCATGCAACAAAATGTATGTAGGCCAGACAAGTCAAAAGGCCAAGACCAGAATCAGCCAGCATCGAAGCAGGATAAGATGCAATACGCCGAATGCCCCCTTGGTTGAACATTTCACCGAGTTGAACCACACAGCAGATGACATCAGGTGGACCATCTTGAAGTCCATCAAACTTCCGCAAAGAGGAGGGAATTTGTCCCAGATAATGAACAGAGAGGAACTGAAATCCATCATTCAGTTTAATACCATCAGGACTGGTTTGAATAGGAATGAGGATTGGACCAATCTGCTCTGATTATAATGAAAAATCTGTCAGCTGGGCATCTGTAAAAAATTGTACATGTATGTTGATAATCATTTTTGTATATAGTATACTGAGCAATTTTAACCATATGTCGTTTGGAATTGCATGTGGCCCTATTCACTCCTTGGGCACGCACCCTAAGCACTTCTAATTCACTATCTCTCCACTCCAATATGGCCACCGCCTAGCGACCGTCTGTCCACTGAAAAACGCAAAAGTAACCACGTAAAAGTAACCAACCCGGCCACTTGTGATAATACCTAGCGTTTTTTAACAGAAATCCGGTATTAATCAATATCAAACCTCGGCCCTTCATAATTATGGGTATTAGCTTAATTTTCACTCGTGCCATCATTGTCCTCAGGCACGTATGTTTAATTTCTCACCACTCCAATATGTCCGCCGTCAACACGGAGGATCACATGACCCTGGTCACATGATCGCCACCTCTTCAAAGCTGCTCGCGCAAACTTCCCAACACAGAAGCTGCAACGCCAGCGTGGAAGAGACGCACCGACGTCCTGACTACAATGAGGTGAGACTCAGCCCAGCCCCTGCCTGAGCCCGTTGCGCTGACACGCTCAGCAGACAGGCACCCGATCCTGACGGTATCTCTCCCCTTCTCCTTACAGCGGATTGGTGTATCCACCCGACCGCCGCCTCAGAGCCCCTGGAACCCGAGTGAGAACGCCAAGCTTGGCGCTCATTCGACTTCAATCAGTCATTTGGCGCTGCTACGGGATACAATTTTCCCGTGCTAAGGTGAGCAAGTAGCCGCTCCTGCCCCTTAAGTTGGTTGTCCACCGTCTGCACCGTGCTTAATCTGGACAATCTTTCACCCGCAGATTGTGTCTCCTTTTATCTCCTCTTTACGAGGCAGCCCAACTTGGGTATTCGTTCCAGCCCAATCAAGATATAGGTAAGGTTTGCTGCTAGATGAACGTTAGCTCACGAGCACCAACTTGGTCCTTACTAAAGTGTCAACCATGATTATTTTTCCACAGCCTCTTGTTCGTCATTGTACCGCAATATCGAGGCCAAACATCAAATGAAAGTGCGTTCTTCAAATCCACCTTTGGGTACGCCGCTGTTGTTTTTAACCTAGCACTGTTATAATCTAGCACACTCCTTCACTTAGGTCTCACTTATGTGTGATACACCCGATATTCCATCAGTTCCTGTAATCACAAGATGTCATCTCCTCACCCACACGGAAATGACTATCTTTTACAAAATAGGCACATTCCAACCACCGCGCAATTCTCTCGCCGCCAGTCAAGAAAAACACCCTCCACCACACTGCGATTTCGAAAGTGCATGTTAAGTAGGGTGTGACGAAGTTGACTTCCTGCCATATCCTTGTAAAAAAGACAGAGTAGCGTTCTCTAATATATGTTTGTCTCTCTGTTTTTTCCTGTTTTCCTTTACAGGCTTGATTGTTTAAATTCCAGGCATATATTAAGTCCTGATGATGATCCTTCTATCATAGAGCATAGGATCGAAACGCCGTCGACACTGTTATGTAGACATACATTGCTATTTATTGTGAATTTCTGGTGTATGTTCTACTGTAGGGAATACTGCCAATTCTAATTCTAAAGCAGTACCACTTTTTTGCTCAACTCTTCCTTTGCCTGATGTAAAATACTCTTTCCTCTGCACCCTTTTTCACAAACTTTTTCTCTATTCTGATGAGTTTGGTACAGGCCTGTGCCTTACTTCAAACAATATTATGTTTGCTATGTGATTGAAACATTCTAATTGACTTCGTGTCAAACATTCCTAAAAATAAATTCTATGCCCGGCTGGGTATTAGAAGAACTATACATGGTTTCCGATTGTGGTCCATTTGTTATTCATTTTTCCAGAAATTGTTTTCAGCTTAGGACCTTTGTTCTTTTAAATAGCTATTACCCATGGTCCAAAGCCATTAAGTGGGTCCCCCTTGTTTACTTAAAAAACTTGAGCGCAATCGCAGGATTGCAAGGGTTTCCTCAAAATCCTCACACCTCGGTCTCCGAGGAAGGCCACCCTAGTGCCCTCAGTACACCCACTCCTTGTTCTTTTATCTATATCTTGTATAATTCTCTTTCTAAAAAGGAATGTCAACCCATGTCCCACTCTACACTGCCGACTATATCAAACATCTTTGTACAAAACCATCTCTGTTGTCAGAGACCCCAGATGTTCCACCCTCGACTAGCAACTCCCTACCTGAACAATTGGAAAAACTAAAGAAAAAACAGGTTCGGCTACAATTAATGGTTCTTATGCTCACAGACTACTTAAAAGCAGAGGTTATCCCCCTAGGCCTTCAGGTTCGGAACATCCCGGGAATCTTCACAGATAACCCTAAATACACCACAAATTTTAGCCATATTGGCACTACATGTTCGAGACATTGGCTCGCTCTTGGAATTGATATTGCCACAGAGACATTAGAATCCCTTGAAAAAGAAATAGCTGAGGTTCTGAAACAAATAAATGACTCTGATCAGTCCGCTGAATGCAAAAAATTATTGGAGCAAGTGGACAAAACTGTAGCAGAATTCCATAGAATAGAACAAAATAAAAAATCTAACAAAATAAAAAAGGATATAAAATCCTACAATATAGAAAACACTTACCCATATCTACAGAAAGATTTCTATATAAATAAACCCCACTTCAACCCCAACGCAAGACCTTGGGGACGATATAATAAGCGACAGAACCTTGTGGGCTTTTCGGAGACCTCAGGAGATTCCTCCGATAGCTCTGACCCGGGTGAAGGGGGCAGCAACCAAAGACGTGGAGGAGGGGCACAACCTCATTTTTTATCCCGAGGCCAACCGAATACCCCCCAACGAGGGAGGGTGAAGAAGCCTCAGCGTTGGTTCAACGCGCACGGCGAACGGAAGACTCGCAACAATTTCTACCAATGGTAGTTGATGCGCCCAATATTGAACCTTCCAATGAAGTAATTCCCATTTTCAATTTGTCGAAACACAATTTATGTGGTTCAGAACTGGAGCTCCTTAAAAAGGGCCTCTCATTCGTACCCACTGTTCGTCCAAATTTCATGGACCTACAGGCTGAACTACTGAAATTCTTCAGACTTATCCGTCTGAAAGCCTTTTTTCAGTTACACCCTTCTCCTATGAGTTGTGCGAATACCCCCTTTCACCCACCCTCTACATTTCTACCCACGGCCAGCATGATCCCCCCTGAAATTATGACCTTCGAGAAATTGGTCATAAATGACCTGGCAGAACTAGAGAAAAAGAAACTCTACATACCATATAATATCTCCAAATCAGAGAGAGAAGCAATCGACACATTAAAAATAAACTCCTCACTCGTAATCAAAAGTGCGGACAAAGGGGGCGGGATCGTCCTCCAAGACATCGACGCATACAAAACGGAGGTTCTCAGACAATTAGGCAATACTGATCACTATCAGCGCCTCCCAGGGAACCCAACCAAGGAGATCCAGGCCACTATTATGGAAATTACCACCAAGGCTAAAAACGAAGGGTTCCTCAGCAAAAAGGAACATAACTTCCTGAACGTAAAAAGTCCACGCACTCCTGTAATTTACACCCTACCCAAAGTTCACAAAAATATTGAGCATCCTCCAGGTAGACCCATTGTGTCACCTTCGGGTCGATTCTGGAACCCCTAGGGGCATACGTGGACTTTTTTTATCAAAGATTTCGTCCCTAACACTGCTTGCTACATCAGAGACAGTATGGCGATGATCAATCTGATAGAGCATTATCCCTTCGACCCTACTGTTAATACACTGTGCACACTTGATGTAGAATCTCTCTACACCAATATTCCTCAAACAGCTGCACTATTGGTGATCCAAAAAATCTTAGACACACGACCCCGTCCACACAGGGTTCCTAGCCTCTTTATCCTTCAACTTCTTGAGATATGTCTCTCAAAAAACTTTTTCTCATTCGAAGGGTCATACTACCAACAGATCAAGGGGACATCCATGGGGGCTATTTTTGCCCCCAACCTAGCCATTCTTTTTATGGATGCGCTAGAGACTGGTGTCATCCTTCATAAAAGCAATCCATTCTCTACAGGTATCTCCCTATGGCGTCGTTACATAGACGACATCTTTGTAATTTGGAACCTTGATATAGATGTGCTGAACCTGTTTCTCCATTGGTTAAACAATAATTGTGCAGACCTTACTTTCACCATGACCCATGACAAATCCCAAATAGCATTTCTTGACCTGTCAATATACCACCACGAAGGCAAATTGCTCACGCGCCTCTTCAGGAAACCAACTGAGCGGAACACCCTGCTCAGTTACGAGAGTTGTCATCCGAGAGCATTAAAAGACTCATTACCCTACTCGCAGTTCCTGCGAATAAGGCGTAATTGCTCCAACAAAACTGACTATTTTAGGGAAGCAGCAGTTTTATCAAACAAACTGAAAATGCGTGGCTACCCTAGAAGAATTGTCAAAGCTGCCTTAAAGAGGGCTTGGTATTGCCCAAGAGATGTCCTATTGACACCAAAACCAAAAGAAAATAAAGACAGAATTGCATGCGTGACCACTTTTTGCCCTGTATCTAATAAAATCAGAAAATCAATCTTGAAGCACTGGCCCACCATAAATGCTGGAATCATAACCCTGGAGAGACCCCTTTTCGCATTTAAGAAAAACAAGAATCTCAAAGACCACCTGGTGAGGGCAGCCCTACCCACTCCGACCCCGTGTACTACCATTGACTCTAATTGGGGGATGCCACCACTGAAGGGCCACGTGAAATGTGGGCATTGTATTGTCTGCGACTTCACAATTGAAACCAGAAGTATCTGCCATAATGGGGTAAACTTTGAGATGAAATCATTCACAAACTGTAGCACTTGCAATGTTGTGTACGCTATTTTCTGCCCATGCAACAAAATGTATGTAGGCCAGACAAGTCAAAAGGCCAAGACCAGAATCAGCCAGCATCGAAGCAGGATAAGATGCAATACGCCGAATGCCCCCTTGGTTGAACATTTCACCGAGTTGAACCACACAGCAGATGACATCAGGTGGACCATCTTGAAGTCCATCAAACTTCCGCAAAGAGGGGGGAATTTGTCCCAGATAATGAACAGAGAGGAACTGAAATCCATCATTCAGTTTAATACCATCAGGACTGGTTTGAATAGGAATGAGGATTGGACCAATCTGCTCTGATTATAATGAAAAATCTGTCAGCTGGGCATCTGTAAAAAATTGTACATGTATGTTGATAATCATTTTTGTATATAGTATACTGAGCAATTTTAACCATATGTCGTTTGGAATTGCATGTGTCCCTATTCACTCCTTGGGCACGCACCCTAAGCACTTCTAATTCACTATCTCTCCACTCCAATATGGCCACCGCCTAGCGACCGTCTGTCCACTGAAAAACGCAAAAGTAACCACGTAAAAGTAACCAACCCGGCCACTTGTGATAATACCTAGCGTTTTTTAACAGAAATCCGGTATTAATCAATATCAAACCTCGGCCCTTCATAATTATGGGTATTAGCTTAATTTTCACTCGTGCCATCATTGTCCTCAGGCACGTATGTTTAATTTTTCACCACTCCAATATGTCCACCGTCAACACGGAGGATCACATGACCCTGGTCACATGATCGCCACCTCTTCAAAGCTGCTCGCGCAAACTTCCCAACACAGAAGCTGCAACGCCAGCGTGGAAGAGACGCACCGATGTCCTGACTACAACGAGGTGAGACCTCAGCCCAGCCCCTGCCTGAGCCCGTTGCGCTGACAAGCTCAGCAGACAGGCACCCGATCCTGACGGTATCTCTCCCCTTCTCCTTACAGCGGATTGGTGTATCCACCCGACCGCCGCCTCAGAGCCCCTGGAACCCGAGTGAGAACGCCAAGCTTGGCGCTCATTCGACTTCAATCAGCCATTTGGCGCTGCTACGGGATACAATTTTCCTGTGCTAAGGTGAGCAAGTAGCCGCTCCTGCCCCTTAAGTTGGTTGTCCACCGTCTGCACCGTGCTTAATCTGGACAATCTTTCACCCGCAGATTGTGTCTCCTTTTATCTCCTCTTTACGAGGCAGCCCAACTTGGGTATTCGTTCCAGCCCAATCAAGATATAGGTAAGGTTTGCTGCTAGACGAACGTTAGCTCACGAGCACCAACTTGGTCCTTACTAAAGTGTCAACCATGATTATTGTTACACAGCCTCTTGTTCGTCATTGTACCGCAATATCGAGGCCAAACATCAAATGAAAGTGCGTTCTTCAAATCCACCTTTGGGTACGCCGCTGTTGTTTTTAACCTAGCACTGTTATAATCTAGCACACTCCTTCACTTAGGTCTCACTTATGTGTGATACACCCGATATTCCATCAGTTCCTGTAATCACAAGATGTCATCTCCTCACCCACACGGAAATGACTATCTTTTACAAAATAGGCACATTCCAACCACTGCGCAATTCTCTCGCCGTCAGTCAAGAAAAACACCCTCCACCACACTGCGATTTCGAAAGTGCATGTTAAGTAGGGTGTGACGAAGTTGACTTCCTGCCATATCCTTGTAAAAAAGACAGAGTAGCGTTCTCTAATATATGTTTGTCTCTCTGTTTTCTCCTGTTTTCCTTTACAGGCTTGATTGTTTAAATTCCAGGCATATATTAAGTCCTGATGATGATCCTTCTATTATAGAGCATAGGATCGAAACGCCGTCGACACTGTTATGTAGACATACATTGCTATTTATTGTGAATTTCTGGTGTATGTTCTACTGTAGGGAATACTGCCAATTCTAATTCTAAAGCAGTACCACTTTTTTGCTCAACTCTTCCTTTGCCTGATGTAAAATACTCTTTCCTCTGCACCCTTTTTCACAAACTTTTTCTCTATTCTGATGAGTTCGGTACAGGCCTGTGCCTTACTTCAAACAATATTATGTTTGCTATGTGATTGAAACATTCTAATTGACTTCGTGTCAAACATTCCTGAAAATAAATTCTATGCCCGGCTGGGTATTAGAAGAACTATACATGGTTTCCGATTGTGGTCCATTTGTTATTCATTTTTCCAGAAATTGTTTTCAGCTTAGGACCTTTGTTCTTTTAAATAGCTATTACCCATGGTCCAAAGCCATTAAGTGGGTCCCCCTTGTTTACTTAAAAAACATATAAGGTCTGGGGACAGCTGTGTTTTCAAACCACACCTACAAATATGGAAATATATCCCTATTACTCCTCCCCCATTTTACCACAGAGAGAATAAACCAAACATTATCTTACAGTTGAGTGCAAAAGTCCCAAACAATGTTTTGCCTTGACAATAGATATTCTGCCATAGGTCAGAGCCAACTGCACCAAACTTCAATTCAGGTAGACAACACCCAGGGGCCTCCAGCTTTAGTCTATGCAGGTGTTATATATTATACAAATGTTCAGCTCTGACTTGGGGTCCCCTCCTTCGGACAACTATCATAAAAAAAATCCATTACTTACAACTACATTGGGAAGTATTACAGTGCCTGTCACTGGACCTACATTATTGATCATATAATGAATGTGGAGATTTGTGGATGGATGCAATACTCTCTAGCCATGCCTCCTGAACAGAAAAGCCAGAAGATTCTGCTGAGATAGTTGGTCTTCAGCAATCTCTAATTGCCTTGCCCATGCTCTCTAACAGGGTGATTCTCACTTAAAGACACTCTGCCTAAACTTCAAAGTTCTACTTGGTAAGGTGCTAGATTGTTTGACTAGGTTGTTGTACCAATACCTGCTGCCCATGGTCATCATACTCAACCTTTTGCCAACTTGTTAAGAAAAGATAGTTTTAGTGAGAATGTCCTATATTCAATTGTCAACAATTTGGAACTCTAGCCCTACTCATCACAGATTTGAAATAAACTCTCTGAATCTACAAATGTCTGCTGGACTGCCTGTTAGAGGATGTCTATGGCATGTCTTAAACACTCTGATCCACCTTTATGATCAGAACTCCCTCAACTTAAGTTGAACCACCTAGAAGGGTCATGAGTGTTACAGAAGAACCAGCAAAAAATAAATGCAAAGTAATTAGTATATGTCTATAAGGGGTGAAATGAGTCTTTTCAATAAAATAAAGTTTCCTAATTTTATGTGTAGCAGGCACTATGTGAGAAGTATCTCAGTGCTGGAAAATCTTCTGAATAGCACTGGTTTGTTTAATGACCTCATGCTCCAACATCTTTGCTAACAAATAGTTACAACAAAAGTTATTGAAGATTGTACAAAAAAACATTAATACAGAAGCATCTTAAAAATCATTAAAAATATGTATTTGTCCCCCCCCCACGTGTGTGAGATAGTGTTCTTACTCGCCTCTGGATAACGTTTTTATAATGTGCTTAAAGCTTTGTAAACACAACCCTTAACATAGATTACACTATGTTACATTCTCCTTTCTATGACAGAATTAAAAATATGATTGTGTCAATGACACACCTGTGCTTTGTTTGGTAGCTTTTTGATTTGGTGTCATAATGATAAATTCCTAGGCTTTTTATCGGCTGCATGAATTGCCTTCACACTGCAGCTGTTAATTTGTGTGCTGAAAAAAAAGGAGAATAACAAGAAAAACTCATCAGTACTCCCAAATTCGTATGACCGTCTATAAATATTAACAATTGAGAGCAGGGCCTCTTGTTACAATGAGAAAGGCAGAGAAATTATAATACTATGCTATGTTATGCAGCTTGCTCAAGCGTATAGCTACCCAAATGTTTCCCAGTGTTATATAAGTCATAGCGTGCAGTTGCACCTGTCTTAAGGACGTATAACAGGTAATGTCAGTGGGGGTAAAGACATATTCTGAGTTGTTTTCTGAACCAAGTCTCATTGTGCTGGTTTCTTACTTCAATAGGAATAATCGTATACATTTAGTTTCATAATGGGATGGAGAGCTTAGAAAAATATGTCCATAGTTATGATTGTATTCGTATTAGTCAAAAGTCTAATGGTATGTATTTTCCTTTTAAATTAAAATACCTCCAAATCAGTCCAGTCTGGGTATGTATGCTTTTAAACCCAATACTTAAATAATTTTGTATATTTAATATTGAATGTGAGGTAGAGTTTAAGAATCTGTACTCTTACTTTGTACATATCTCTCACTGTAGCTTCTATATGCTTTGCTATTCTTTGGCAAGCTTACTTTTTGGAGAGTTATAAGAAAGTAAACAGTATACAGTAATTATACTATTTTAATGGCATATTTGGTCATAGTATTACTGTGATGTACCAAATTATCTAAAATATTTCATAAGAAAAAAGCTTAACCTATACAACACTGGTGTTAGTTCCACATACTATAAAAGGAAATAGATTTAAGGAGGAATTAATTGTGAGGGAATGCAGAATAGGGAAGACTTGCTTGTTGTAAGTACTTGCTAAGGTTTTTTTTCATCACACTTCACAATTACAAAACAATGTGCTTCCTTTTTACTTTTCTAACAGCTTATATGTTCTGAAATATGTGTACAGTTATTTTGCAGGTATTTGAAACTTGTTGTGTGCTACAAACATTACTTCTTACAACCTTTCCTTTCATACTCCCTGTACCCCAACAAGATTGTCACATAATTCACTTTAGAAAACCTCTTTCACTTTGCATTCAGAGAAAAAAAGTAAGCACCAATCACCATGATAAAGAAAAAGAAGCAATTTGTCAGAATACATTATCTGACATTTTGCCTCTGTCTTTGAAGCACAGCAAATATGACAAGATAATTACAAAACAAAATATAAAGGCATCTTTCTTTATTGCTCTCTCACAACCCACCAGAACTAGGCTGGCTACTCACCAGTGTGTCGCAACCCGGAGTTTAGGAAACACTGATATAAAGTCATTCATGTGATCCTCAAGGAGCTGCTTCATATTATTAAAGACTACTTAGTGCACATTTTGCAAAGATTTTGACTATACAAAGATTATGAATCTTTACATAACAAAACATTGCACTGACACAGAATACAAGAGTTTGAATAGCAAGTGGACTTCATAGAAAAAAAGTATATGTCCTGTGCCTAAAACAATTTGTACTGATTTATGATGGAGATTGTAGTGAAAATTCAGGAGCTTATACATCAATTTCCAAACAGTAACTGCCACCTACTTCCTGCATAAAATCATTTTGACCTCCCTAAATTATGAAGTTATGTCTTCTGACATAGCTTTTTAGTTACAGCAGCTTCCAGATCGGGAGCCCAGCGTTACACCACTTTCGATCGCTAACTTTAAATCGACTTTCCTTCCCATCCTCCATGAGGAACATTTTTTGCTATAACCGTCACTTGTTGAAAACCTACCTCTTACTGGCTTGGTCTACTGTGGTTTATGTGCATTTCAGAAATGGTTTCAATACAGTCTACTGTACATTAGTTAGTACTAATTCAGCTAAATTCAAACGATTCAATTGAATAAAAACGTTATAGAAGGCACCAAAAAATGAACAATGTTCAAGATGCAATTGCTTTTGAGTCAGTATACATAGATTTTTTTGTCATAGATTGCATGTAGGTCATATTCTACACATATTGTAGAAATGCACAGAATCAATAAAAGTTCAATAAAGATGATATTCTCTTCCAATGTTGGTACAACGATTCATGCTGTCTTTCTTCAATATAAATGAAATCCTTCAACACAGGTACAGCCAACATGTGTTTCACTGCCAGTTCCACTTTCTCAAGGCTGCAGCGATATAAGATAAACAAACTAAGTGATCATGTAGATAACTAAATTACATGGTAAAATCACAAACACAATATGCATTCAACACAAGTTCAGATAGTTTTGAAATTGTCCTACTCGTTCAGTAGCAAAACAAAGGAAACTTGATCAGTCAAATGCCAAAAAGAAATCTTTGCAACACTTTCCATCAAGTAACACAAATTGAACAACTAGTGTCAATCAACAGCAAAAGCATCAACATCACCAGGCAATAGTCAGTCAACAATATTCCAACAGTATTATACAAGGCAATTGTTCCACTTTAAGACTAACATTGTTATACAGCTTAAAGAAGTAGAATGAGAGAAAAGAGAAACCACGCTTTAAAAAAAATGGCAATGTGGAAACAACCTCAATTTTAATGAGTCATTCAATTAGCAAAATAATTTAAACTATAACCGCAGATTTCCCTCTGTTGCTCTGTTTGGACAGAAGATGCAATAGTAGTTAGTCAAGTCAAGTCAAACAAGCTTTATTCGACGATTGTCATAAAAGCAACTGTACATATAAATACAAGTTTAGGTAAAATTATACATATTTACATTTAAAAATCATAAATCCATTACACATTTAAAATCAGATTATTGTACATTGGATAAGGGATTTTAATTTGGCACCATGAATACATATTAATCTATTAGCCTGCTACTTCTGATAGTCCACGCACAGCCCAAGAATTTTGCCACAGCTATATAAACTGTCATATCTGTGCAGGAACGAATTATTCTTACTGCCACCGCCCCCTATCGGTGCCCATTAATCTGCACATTGGGCGTAGCCATATTCTCTGGGGCGCCACGTACTCGGGGCATTCAAATAGTAGGTGGCCATAGTAGTTATTACATACTATAATGCATATGATAATACTATTTACTTTACCTTATGTGCTTGCACGTCATATGAGAAAATATTGAATGATGCATCAAGGTTTACACATTTAGCCCCGTTTGTATGTACAGGTTGCATTTATAGTATGAAAGAATGGTGTAGGCACTCGTATATTGCAGGTTGGGTTGCATACATCATCATAAATAATTAAATAGATACATTTGATATGTGTCTGACTCATTGAAAAAGAGAGAAAACTATTTTTAGGAGGCACTTGGAGGTGACTAGTAGTCTTCACAGAATTCACTGAGAATTTATCAGGAAATTGTGCTTATCTAAGAAAATTCTGATAACTTCTAGGTCAAAAGGGCCCCAAAAATAGTGCCACAATCTTTTACCCTTGATTAGAGTCCGCTCGGAATTGAACATTTTAAAAAACTGAAACAGAGGACAGGCCCTTAAAAGAGTTTGTAAAGGTTGAGCTATTGTTTTACTTGCTGTAGGGGAAGATTATGTCCCACGTTTCATAGAGATATTTACTTTAAGCACTATTAGAAAGGGCAGGGGCTCACAAGGCACTGCAGCATTTAAAAAAGAAACGTATTATTCAATTCTATATTCCTAGTAGAGAACTGACTCCTCCTCTTACCTTTACTCAGGAGCAGCTGTGTTTCTTGCTTTTTTATGGGTATATGGTAACTCTAGTTTTTCTATTATTTCTATATTTGAGCATCTCATGTGTTTATATGTATTCCTGCTGGGCAGTGCATTTTAAGGTGTGTGGGCTGTAGTGCCTTAAGAGTCGAAAAGCTCCCTTGGGGCTGCGTGGCCTTTGTAGTGCATGCAACAAGTCAGGCCATCTGATATAAATGTAACAGAAAGACTAAGTTTTAAAGTAGGATGACTGACTTATTTTGTAAATGTTCTTTTCGCAGGTCGAGGTGGAATGCATAAATCCAAAAAAACAGAAGAAGAAAAGGAATTATAAAAATTCAGGGATTATCATAGTGAAATCGTGTAGAGTAAGTTACAGTTCTCCACACTGTTGCAATACTATTTATAGAAAACTAGAAATGCATTTTAAACTGTGTCTTGAACTTTGAACTAGTCTGTGCTAATCATTCATCACTATCATTGCATTAAACTTGAGTGTGCTTATATTATCGGTAGGAATGTTAATTAGATAGGGTTGTGTCCCTATGATGTACACGTGGAGCATTTAGTGCTGGATCAACATGTATAGAGACAAATATTTCACTCTTTTACTAAGCAGAAAGTCATTGTGTATGCATCCATATGTCTTCAACAATGTACAGTCTCCCTTAAATAAATGCACTACTTAGGTAACTCTAATGCTTCCTTCCCACTAAAAGCAATGCCTTTTGGATTTATTTTTATTCTATTCATAAAATGTTCTAGTGCCCCATGGTGTTAGAGCGCTTTAAAAGGTAATCAGTTGGTTAACATACAGTAGTACTATGCATTAGGATTGGCAGTAGTATGCTCAACTGCCAACAGTGTGACACTGATCGGGATGTAAGTGTGCCGCAAAATTCATTGTGGAAACGGGATGTCCCATCCTGAGCATCAAAAGCCTTCCTTTTGATTAAAGAACTTGTGTAGAATATTCCATCCAGGAAAAGACTCCTTCTGTATGTTCCTAGTGAGTTTTAGGCCTCCAAGTCACCTTCTGACCATGATGGTCTCCAAGGAGGTTACAAAGGGAAAAATATGCAAATTTTTGGTGTTCCTACTGGCCATCAACAGGGATGTTCGCATGGGGTATTAGGTTTGCAGTTGAAATAATCTGGTCATCTTTTTTTGGTATCCAAGTGACAGGCCACCCATGATGTTCTCATAGGGTAGGGAGGTTCAGGGTGGGAAGAATCTGCTCATCAAAATTGTATTCACCTCCCTGTTCAAAAAGGCAACTAAAGGGTTGGTGCAGTTTACAGGTGAAAGGAAGTTCCAGATTCCGGACTGCTCTGGAAAAGGGTGCTGCATTTCTTGAATCTCAGCGGTTCAAGGAGCAGAGAGCTGTTGCTGCTTTGGGTACAGTTTCCTCCCAATATATGAAACTGCATTCTGGGTGTTTGTGTGATGAAATGTACAGCTTTGCATGTCAGCCAGGCTGCCTTTAGCATGCTTCTAGCTAAGATGGGGACAACTAGAGAGATACAAGAGAGGGAGTAATTCCAGGGGTGTGGAATGTATTCAAATATCTGCTCGTCTATGGGACAGGTTGCTTCATAAATAGATTTGTCCTGTAACAGAATACACTTGGCCCTTTGGTGCCATGAAGTGCGGAGACAAATTATGGCAGCAATCTCATTCTATAAGAGTTATAATATTAGCTGATATGATTATGCAAATAGGCATGTCATAGAAGGGTTTGAATACTAGCAATTCCCTTATTGTGCCACATATCCACAGAGCTACATATTGGAGCTGAAGGTAGCAGTAAGCAATAGTTTCCTATGGGTGGAATGCCCTTTTGAGTCCCTGCAAACCTACTAACATGCATGTTTTATGGGGTTTCATCAGCTTTCCCTAATATTTTCTCATACAGACAATAGTTCGAAATTTACTCCTAACAAGGGCAGAAGTAAAACTTCTTCCAGGCTTGGGGGAAAAGGGTGGTTGGTGGGAAAGTGAACTTGTTACTGTTCAACACATTTTTGCATGAGCAAATCTACAAATACAGTTCACAAATATTTTCTAGGAGTACGATTTCCTGACCTACTTATGTACATTTGTGTGAATTCATGAAAGCTGTAAATCTGCACTAATGCAAGGACATATACCATGGGTGCACTTTTGTGACTTTTTGAATTTGCCCCTATTTAGGTCCTGCATCAACCAAGATTTTTTGTTTGCATTAAAATTCTCTCTCTCTACCTCCTGGCTGGCTTCACTGTGAGTGGCTGCATTCTGCTGTTTGACAAGGAGCATATCGGCACCAAAGTAGTTTTGTTCAGTGCTAAGAACTACTATGGCAATGTGTGGTTTTTGAGACCAAAAATATATTTGCTTTTGCCATTGTTTGTTATAATCATGAGGGCCCAGCAGCTCCCACAACGAACACATTTTACAAAAACCATGTCAAAACAGGACACGCCTTGAAAACAACTAAAAGGCTGACCACCAATGTTATACCTATTGGCTTTGTCAATGCGTGTTTATTTTCATGTTTCCTATAATTTTGTTGTAACTGGTTACATTGATTTTCCTTCATGGATATTTTTTGGAAATACTTGCATTTTTCAACACATTTTACTAAATGATACTTCTAAGAAATGGTACCTAAAATGTCACAGTATTTTAGCAAAACAAAATTTCCGAGTTGCATTTTTTTTTAATAAACATTTTAATTTGAAAGCAAAGAATCATCAATCTTACTTCCAAACTTTTGCATTAATTTGAACCGAATCAGAGAGGATCGTGAAAGCATTAAGCATGGGCGAATTTTGCGAATCTCGCGTTCGCGAATTTTGCGGATTTGCGAACTCGCAATTCGCAAAATCCGCAAATTCTCGCGAATTTGTGGATTTTTTTTGTGTTCGCGCGGGTTTCTGCCAGTTCGCGAGGGTTTTGTACAATTTCGCAAACGCGAACTTACCTGTCGGCTCGCAAGTTTTGCGAACTTGTTGTTTCTACGTGTCCAGCCTGTTTTGCGAACTTGTTGTTTCTACGTGTCCAGCCTGTTTGGGACACTCTTCTTCATCACTGCCACTCTCTGTCACCACTGCCACTCTCTGACTACTCATGCCACCCTCTGGCCCACCCATGCCACCCTCTGTTTCATCACAGCACCCTCTGGTTGTCCAGTCAGTGTACATTATTGTGGCAAAGCAAAGCACACCTTCCCTGCCTCAAGTGACCTGAATTAATTTGGGGCTGATTAATGTGTCACAGAATATTTTTTTAGCTGGAACCTGCTTCCTTAGTGCTTCCTGATTAGTGATCTTTTGCACTTGCTAAGTGCTTTCATTGTTGCAAAATTAGTTACAACACCTGCCCTGCCACAACTGACAATAATGAATTAGGGGCTGATTAATGGATTTGAACTTCCAGCCTGGCTCCTGCTTGTCTCCCTTAGCTGTAATTCAGGACCTTTGTGGCATATGTGTAACTATTCTGAGGTTCAGAGCAGGGTCACATAATAGTTGCAAGTAGGCAACTGAACTCTGGAGGGGCCCCTCAGGAAGCACTACAGGAAATGGCTACTAATGATGAGCCTGAACTTTTGAACCTGGTAAGTAGTTTCAGTTTTGCTAAGATCGTATTTCTGCAATTTAGCGCTTATTCGCGGGGCGCAAAGTTGTACTGGGAAGCCGCGAACTCACGCGAACAGTGCGAGCGAAATCCGCTGCTCGCGGATTTGCGGATTTTGCGGGAGATTCGCGAATCTCGCGGATTGCGAATTTACCGAAAATCCGCAAAATCCGCGAGCGAAACGGATTTTCCGCCCATGCTTAGAAAGCATTCTACATAGCCTCATATTGTGGAATGCTGAAAACATGTGTACGGATTTTTATACTGGAACCACTGTCCGTAGTGGAGTCTGAATTTACAACACTTCCTTAGAGCGCCGCTAATCCTAATAATAAAGGCTTTGTATTAATGAACCATAAATACAAGTCCGAACAGTAAAAACATATGGACACCATATTACCTTAGCTACAAAGGGTGCTTTTCCCTGATCCCTTATGGGGTCGTGTAATCTGGCAGCCAAAGTGTTTGTGCTGCAGGGGGTTGGGCCTACTTGTTCCAAGGACAATATAAACGTGAAAAGTTGTTTTTCTTGACCCAAACAATATGTTCTGGGCATCGGGCTACAGGAATTCCACACCCCTGGGAGTAATGTGATCGGAGTGTCCTGCAGTGGTTGCCAACCTTGCTGCTATGTTGAAGACTGCCTAGAGCAGAGCCAGGTGAGATTTTGGTGTACCAATGAGCATAGCAATACCATAGTCTAGTCTGGAAAGTCCCAAGGTTTGCACTACAATTAAAAAATATGGTTGAGGGATAAACAGTTTGATCTCCTTGCGGAGATTGAGTTGCAATATTAATGTGGCTGCATTGATATGGGTTTTCATGTTCAGGTTTCTGTCAAGGGTGATTCCTAAGTATTTAGTGGAGAAATTATTACTGGTTTGCAGTTGAGGGCGTCCATGTGGTTTAGCCATTCTTGAATTGCCTAAGATCTGAGGGTGGGGGAGAGATGAAGAGGATTTTGTCTTCAGGAAGTTCAGTTCAAGGAGTTGAAGGGACAGCCAGGTTTGGACCTTAGCTAGAACATTATTTAAATGCATGATGTCATCTAAGGGGCATATTTCTAAGTACATCTACGTGTCTTCTGCATACATATGGTATGCCAGATTAGAGTGATGGAGAGTGTTATTTAGTGCTTCCATATACAGGTTGAAGAGTAGGGGGAGGGTGGAGCATTGGGAACCCCTAGCCCACCAATGCTGGGTTTGATATACTACCTTATAGTCTAATAAGGGCTCTGAATCTTTAATAACATTTGCTTTGTTGACATAACCATGTTCTTGATTGAATGCTTAGATTTGGAAGAAATAGGTAACTGTAAGTGGACCAATGTATGTTCAGAGTTCTCGCATATATTTGTTGATAGGGATGCTCGGCTTAAACCTACTATTGACTTAAATTAATACAGTTACGTCTGTCAACCTTTCAAAACCAGCAAACAGAATTATCAAGATTAACATGTTCCATGTCTGGCTCTTGCAGCAGCCTCTTCCAACTCTATGTCTACCCCACTTATTTGAGAATATTCTGCTTAACTCTCTGCACACATGCTCAACAGCACTTCTTCAGCGTTCCAGCATTTGTTTTCAACTGGTCACACCAATAAACCTCCCCAAACATTCTGATCCCGGTAATCTTATTATTCCACAGTTTCATTTTACTCACGTTCAGAGGGGGATACACAGTGATTGTGCAATCCTTCACAAATGTCAGAAATCATTCCCTCATGGTAATTCAAACTGATACTTTATTCAGTATTATGCCATCAAAGTACAAGCAGTTAAAATCACAATAAAATAGATAAATACAAATTGCATAAATGTATGTACTTTTAAAACTATTGGAATGATATAAAACACTAGAAGTAATCATACAGCAATTAAGTTCACAGGTCTAATTATTTACACCACAAGAGGTACTAATCAATGAAGTTCTGTTTTATGTTAAAACACCTATTCCTCCATGCTGCCAACAAATACAGTGAGACTGCCAATACTACACACCGGCTAGTGTCACATTTCAAACCTCCCAGCGTGACTCTACACATCCTAAGCCCTAGGTTACGTCAAAATGGGCAGATGTCCAAATTCCTAGGTCCGCGGTACACCGAGAAAAATAATAAAACATGCTCAAGTGATTCACTCGCTGAGAGGCAAGAAGCACATTCCTAGAGAGAGGATCTCGATTTAATCCCCCTCCCCCCATCTAGCAGTAAAAGAAAGTAGAGGAAGAGACCCATATCTAAATTGCATATAAAGTTTCCTTACAGTTGCTGACTCAATATTGTCCAAAAAGTTATGTAATTCATAGTAGTCAAGGTTACTTGTGCCTGGGCGTGCAGCAAATTAAGCTTCTATTGCCAATAAGCAATCTTTATTTGTCCTTAGCTGTTTCACTACACTCATAGGGGGCGGCCCATAAGCGACTAATGCCATTGTTTGAAAGGGTTGCCTTAATGTACTTAAACCATGGGATATCAATTGCTCTTGCACTACAGAGTATCTCCTGCAACCCTGTCTAATAAGGAGTCAGCTCCATTACCACAATCTCTTCCAATACAGTGTAGGCCTTAAGCCAACCACGTCTGTAAAAATGTTTTGCCCATGTCTAGCTTTACTGGTATCAACGGGGTACTAATGGGGTGACCAATTAACTCTTTCAGGAAGTGGTTTTCCTCAAGTCCCAGGGTAGACATTTCTCTGTGCCCTCAGAGCTCTGCTCCATAGAGAGCTGAACCAAGTGCTTGGCAGTTGAAGATTCTCAATGAGGGGGAAATATTCTCAATGAGGGGAAAATTGAGCAGAAAAAAGAAAGCCCTCTTGTAGTTTTACAATACCCGCTGAAATCTGGTCTAGCTTTAATCTGCTCCTAACTATATGCACTTGCCAGTTAAATTGCTCAGTGAGTGTCACTCCCAAGTACTCGAATGTGTGCACATGCTCCACATGGGACCCTCTAAGGGCAAAATTAGGGCTTGTGATGCTGCAGGGGTTAAGTACCATGAACTTGGTTTTGGTGATATTAATTCCTAAGCCTCCAAGACCACAAAAATAATCAAATCTTTCCAGAATCTTTTGTAACCAATGGAGGATTTCAAAATCAGCAGCATGTTGTTAGCAAACAACAGGGCCGGTATCCTGGTGTTTGTGAGAGAGTGCGCATCAGACCTACCACGGTCCACAAAAGTTTCTAGGTCATTAATAAAAAGGAAGACGAGGGTTGGGGCAAGGACACACCCCTGACTCGCAGCCATTTGGACTAGAACAGGCTCAGTGAGTTCACCAATCTGACCACATCTTACTTGTGCGAAATTATATTCATGTAAATGCATGATCATATTCAACATGTAATATGGTACCCCCAAATCAACCATCACCTGCCACAACTTTGGAAGGGAAACTAGATTGAAAGCTGATCTAAGATCAATGAATACTACATATAGCTGTCCCGCCCCAATAAGACATTCTTCCAATAAAGTAGCTAATACCGGAAGACCTGATCTAATGTACTCACCCCACATGCAAGGACAATAGTATCCAAGTCGAAGTCATCCATTCTAGGAGCCTATTCAGCACAACCCTTGTATTTTGGATGCAATCAATTATTATTAGGCTGATAGGCCTGTAATTGGCTGGGGTGTCCTTAGTTCCCTTTTTATAGATTGTGATAATTTCAGCACTAGGCCAGGGTAGGGGAATTGAAGGGCCCCTCTTTATAGCACAAAAGCAGAGGAAAAATAGGGCCCCAACACATCAGGTCTACCTAAAAAATATCTCTGGGGACCCTATCCAGTCCTGGGCCCTTGATAAGAATTCTTCAGGAAAAGAGTAATCCATACATCTCCAGGTTTAAAAGTTCTGACTATGCTACTCCGTTAGTGAATTCTGTTACAAATACCATCCTGGAAGCGAGATGTTGACTATGAGCTCCGACAACTCTTTAGTTTAAACACAACATGTTGTTATGGTAGCGCACTCCGTCAACTGCATACTCGTTTGTGGTTTCACACATGCACACAGGACTGATTTTCCAGCCTGACAAATTAATCTTGTTTTCTTAAAAGTATCACTTCAAGGCGGGCACTTTCAATGTTGTTGTAAACAAAGATAGCAGTTTTTTTCCAAAACATTCAGTTTTTTTTCCCTTTCTGGGGAGACTTCCTTTACCTCCCCGTTTACTCCTTCCCTGTCCAGGCTTCCGTGTGGTTTCAATAGTGCATCTGTTGCCCCATTTCTTTATTCCAAGGACTCATTTCCAGCCTTGCTGGATTCATCTAGTGCCATTTTAAAATCCCTATTCTTCCTGTCCCTCAAACCTGCGTTCTGCCTAGTCTTTTCCTAGCCTTGCCCCAGCACCTTGGTGCACTGCCAAAACGGCTTCCTAAAATTTCTTCTAATTCCTTTGTTTTTTCTTCTCACATGTATCTCCATGTTGGTTTTAATTTCCAACCAGGAGACCTTTGCTTGCACGTATTACTTTTTTATTTAACAAACAGTTAATTCTTGGCTTGCACATGACGTCATATAAGCATATGCAAAATTGTCTCATTAGTTAGCTAATTATACTTTGTACAATGAGGTGAGCCTGGAAGCTGCCCCTACACTTCCCTAAATACTCATCTACCTCTAAGATGGTGCCTCTATCTCTACCTCTCCACCCCCCTTTCCTACAGATACTGCCTCCCTGTCTTCTTTCTTGATCCTTCGAACTGGAAAAATAGTTTAAAAAAATGAATGGCAAAATATTTATTGTAGAAATAATAGAATTAAAGAAATTCATATTAAAATTTCTTCATTATGAGTGGCAGGGCGGTGTGTATCAAACTGCTAAAAAAACAATATCAGGTCCGATGCACAACTGCTATCAAGAGTTTCCCTCTCACAACATAAAAATCCCCATGTACCGCTTTTTATATTTATCAGGCCTTTTTCCCCCAGTAGATTTCAGCAGGTTAGACCAGCCAAAATTCACATGCGGAGAATTGGGTGGAATGTGGTGATTACAGCTAAGCTTGTGATTCTGACCTTGGTGCAAAACTGTGTTTGCATGGAGATCTAAAAAAAAGTGACTCTGATAATGAGAGGGCCTAAATATTAATGACTTAGTTGATTATCGTAATCTTCAATACTCCGAGTCATAGTCTTCCTCTCCATAGTCCTTACGAATTGAGCTATTGTGTAGATTGTGCCCAGCATTTGACCCATATTATAATAGAAAAGCTACCCAATGATGTGTACAGGAAATGGTTTAATGGTTTAACACATGATCATTTAGGTGGGGCTAACCTCAGAGACTTCCTGAAACTGACAAGGTGAATAAAAGAAAGGAAAACAAATACATTTCCACCCACCTACCACAGAAGGAAAGGTAGGGAGGGAAAGTAGGACTGTGGTGAGGAAAAATATGAGTCGGAGTGATGAAGATTACTGGTGAGTAACTGAGTCATTACCTACCTCATCCGTCTTCCTTGCCAAAGTCCTTACGAACTGAGCGTATACCAACACTAAAAACAACAGAAGGAAAGTGATGACTGAGACAAACCTTTGCAACACCACATGATTTATTGAATCAAAACATAACAATAAGTTTCCTGATATGATTCAACTGCTGACAGCACAGTAGACCCAAAGGGAGTTGAAAACAATTCCACCATCTTAACTTATAATGCCAAATAAAGGTGTGGGGACTAATCCATGTTGCAGCCTCGTATATGTCTTTCAAAGAAGCCCCCTTAAAAGAGGCCCAAGAGAAAGAAACTTCCATAGTAGAACACCCTTGAAGGAAAGCAGAAAGGCTGGTACCTGGGTTCCGGTAGGCTAAAGAAATTATAGATAGATTTCTTTATTGTGCGATCAATTAGAATCATTACTATGGTGCGAGAAATCTCTAAGCATCAATATAAAACCAATCAATCTATCAGACAAAAAGGTTAGAAGATTTCAAATTCAACACAAAACCTAAAATATATTTAGAACATTTATAGAGTTTATCAAGTTATAAGATCAATTAATCTATAATTAAAGTACAGTGCCGGACATCTTTACTGTGTATTTTGGGAGCCCTCTTTTAGGAGACCCAAAAGTGCTATGTGCATCCAGATTGACCTACTTAGAGGGATCAATTTATAATGTGATTAAGGTACAATATTTGGCCTCTGACTATATATATATATATATATTAGAAAGTCCATCAATGTGAGTCTGATAAAGTGCCAAGTGCTTCACAACATAAAAGGAAAAAACGAACTTTTTCTGCAGTTTAATTATGGGCTGCCTATTGCAGTCGTATTGTCTGCCATCCAGCGATTTAGAAATAATATAATATATCTGTGATATTATTTTATAAGGAGCTATATGAAGTAAAGATTATTGAAGTAGACATGAAATACAGTGGGTTTGTCTGATTAAATTGTATATTTGCCTTGGCTTTCTCCTGCCTTTTTAAAACCCCTATGTAACATCAAGCATATAGTTATGACTCAAGGTAGATCTTCCAAATTGTTCTGGTGTCTACGAAGTGTAATACATTAGTGCATAGGCGGATGTTTGGGGATTAGTTCCAGAGCCTAATTTAACATGCATTGGCAAAAGCAATTACGTCTAGTGTTATGGACCAGCCATTTGCCTTTGTCAATGCTTCTTTTGTTTTGTTATGGTTTTTGTAAAACATAATTGTTGGTGAGGCTGCTTTGCCCATGTCAGTAGAAAAATAACATTAGCTAAGATCAAAACATTTTTTGTCTCAAAAGCATTGATTGCATAATAAATCTTTGACACTAAAGGGAGCTACTTTGTGTGAGAATATGCTCATTTTGAAAGAACAGAATGCCATCAATCACAATGAAGTTGGCCAGTGCCTGAAACATGCTTACCCATAACCCCATGTTCTTGGTACTAGAGAGTGGAAGGGCAATTTGAACGATACACAAGAGCCCAAGGGCTGAAGAGGGCTGGCTGAAAGCCCCTATAAGTAAGTATCTTATATGCATAATTTTAGTAAAATCAAAAGGTATTGGCTTGCACCTGTGCTAAAAATGAGTCCATTTACCAGAACATTACTCCAGTCCCACGCTCAAGTATAACTAAAAGAGTTGCTGTGGGGCGCCGAAGCTATTTTACTAGTTTGGAGTTAAATTAGGAAATCTGTGTCCTGTTGTGATTTTTCCCAGCATGAAACAGCGTATTGTCATCTATATATTTTCTGACAGTGCTTATTAATGCTTTACACAATTTGGGACTGAGAAACAAACATTGTGCCTGTTCACTGGAGAAAATTGAAGCCTCACTAACAGATGCAGACTTCAAATTCCCAAAACAAAGAAAGCCACTAGAAGTAAATTATTGTGAAAGCGCATGAAAGAAAGGGTGACCCGGTAACGTATCTTTGCTGCTGGGCCGACTAAAAAATATTTAAAAAATATGTATTTCTTCATTAAGGTTGGAAAAAAATGCGGAAGATAGACTTTTTATGTGCAGTGATTCTTTGATCATTTCACTTTGAAGTAGCTTCAGTGTAAAATGTATTACTTCCTATTTTTTTTTTTTAAAGGAAACATTCTTTACTCAAAAATGTCATTTTAATTTCCATTTTTCAAAATAGGAAGGCCACTCTACATCCCTTTTCCCACTTTCTTCTCCTCAATACCTTGGGTCTTGCATTAATAGGTTTCCCATCTCTTAGCAAGGCTCTGTCCTCGCATCAATGTTGCACATTTTTTTGTGATGATATGCATTTGCTGAATCTCACCCCAAGTACTTTCCTGGGTTTCACGGCTTGCCACTCATTTTTTTGGCCTGCATGTTACTATTTACCTCCAGAAGCCTCTGTTTACCCAGGAATTGTGCTTTTTCACCTCCAGGACTTTTTTGTTTTAGGTCTGGCTACAGTCAGCTACAGTTGTGTGCAGCCAGAGCTCATATCATTCTTTTAAAAAAAATAAAAAGAAGCATTTAGAGTGGGATTTGGGTCAGCTTCCTTCATTCAGCCATTGACTTTCCTGTACTTTTTGAGTGCACTAATAAGCTGTCCAACAAGTGTGCAAGATTTTGCGGGGATTTACATTGCCCAATTTAATTTGCCTAATTGACTTATTGATGGGCATGAAGTAGTTCTTAAAGCTGATACATCACTTGATCAAATAGTCCTGCTGCCCATTTCTGATGCTGTTCCTTCCCTGTCTCTCGCCTCACCTGTCAGAGACCCAACACTGCTGGATGTTGCTGCCACAAGATGTCTAGCTTCATTGAAATAATGGCAGCATTTAGTTTCCATCACAGAAACAACACTTTGGTGTCCGGTCCAACCACAGGATTACGGGTTTTCCTGATGCTGCCAGTGGGCTGCTATTGAAATAGAAATTCAGCACACCCAGCAGCTTCTGTGATACTGTCTCCAAGCTAATGATGCCATCCAGAGTCCATCGAAAATCTGGCAAAGTCAAGTTGTCTGGCATGTAACTGAAAATGCTATCCAGGTCCACTGACTTTACCAGTGCTTGTTATTTTTAATTGCATCTATGGTGTCCCTCACGATTTCCCAATATCTTTTAACACTTCAAGTACAAAGTCTTTTTACAGAGGTTAGAAGTTAGTCAAACTTTTTTTTTCCAAGGAAAACTTTCAGGCAGTTCCTATTTGAAGTGTTATTAGTCACGGTACTAAGATTCTACCCAAGCTCTTTAAGAACTGCACTTAATATGGAGCTGGTGCCCTCGTAAGAAGAACAGATCCCCAGCAATGCACCATGTGTCATATGGCAGGCTAATTCATACGCATGAGCAGGCAACTTTATAATCTTTAGAGAATAAGCCACAAAATGCTGTACCCATGACACCAAAAGGGTCTATTTTAGTTAATATTGAACATACACAATTTGTGGAATATGTGCACATATCCGCACGCATATTTCCACTCTATGCAAAATAATATGGTGAGCTGTATCCCTAGTTTTCAGTTAAATTAGTTTATTGTTCTAAATATGATTTTCTGGAAATAAAATAAATCACCTCTTTATGTGTAATTGGTATAGAACCTACTCCCTTCTTCAAGAACTATACTCAAATATGCACCAATGCTTGTTCCTTTTCCATGTCTTTCTTCAATTGTTCTACTATTATAAGCAAAATGAATGGGCAGGAAAAAGAAATAGGCACATTCTTTGGCAAGGGTACAGGTTGTGTTAGTTAATTTTTTGCTTCTAGAATTGAAGAAAACTATTACACTATGGATGTATTCTAGTAGAAAGGAACACCTATAGATTTATTTAAGTTGTTTTGTAGGGGGAGAATGCAGTTCCTGAAAATCTTTTTGTTGTGTTTCCTTAGATCGCAAGAGACTACTCATTCTTGGACTATATCCTCGGAGGATGCCAGTTAATGTTTACTGTAAGTACAATTTCTATATTGGTTTGTCAGAGAAAGTTTGATGAAGGAGTTATTGTACTAAATAAAGTTTCTAGTCAAAGTATATGTACAAATGTGGATTGATACAAAACGTTTACTATGCCACTGTTCCTTGAGGTTTCTATTAGCTATTTTATTATTTTAAGTACAACAGTCTGCAGCTGATCCCCATACTTTATTCACTGTTACTACCAATTTATTGTGATCATCATGGTGTACATGGGTGTATGCATAGACGCACATTCAAATTACGTATCTAGGTTGTTGTATCATTCTTATGCACAAATGTATTTATACCTATAATTCTAGGTGTTCATATCTTCCCATTTCATTACCCAATATCTTTATTTTTAAGTCTGACCTTTGAGACAGCCTTAGCCTTTTCACCATACTATTGTGTGATTTTGGTTATTTGGAGTCATCTACTGGTCAGTTAAATTGGCATTCACATTTTGCATCCACCCTCCCCAGCATACATCATGGGGCAGTTAGATGGCCCACCTTTCCCATTGACCTTCTTTACTTTCACTACCCAAAGGGACTTAGGATGTTACAATGCAAACTATTACAACGCATGCTTTTACAACGTGGGTTTTTACAAGGCAAGATTCATTACAATGCATGCTATTACAACGCAAGCCATTAAAATGCATGCACGATTACAA
Source organism: Lissotriton vulgaris (assembly GCF_964263255.1). Classification (NCBI taxonomy): domain Eukaryota; kingdom Metazoa; phylum Chordata; class Amphibia; order Caudata; family Salamandridae; genus Lissotriton; species Lissotriton vulgaris. The sequence continues at coordinate 240,268,137 of NC_141700.1, read as the reverse complement.
AGTAATTTACTATTCTAACACCGCCGGGTGCCTACCTCAGTGAAGGTGCTGGGCAGCGTTGTAATTGAATGCATTGTAATGGAACTTGCGTCGTATTGGCTCACTTGTAAAGGCATTGCGTTGTAATGCCTGCGTTGCAATGGATGTTTCCCGCATGAAGCCTGAGCACATTGTTCACATGCACCTAAATAGTTCCTTTCTCTTCAGTGACAAAGGTGGTTCAAAATAAGCTTTTATTGTGTTCTTATATTTTATATAAATTTAAATGCCAGTTATTTATTTTGCCTGCCAGTGCAGTTCCAGTGCCAAGTTAAATGGTAATTTACTGTCTGCCTCCATGTTGTTATAAGGTATTTAAGAGATATTGTAACATTGTAGCTGCCTGTCATTAAATTGCTTATCAAAGTGGCGATTTAGTCTTGTTTCCTTTACAAACAATGATAATAATTGAAAAATGCATGCCACAAATGAAAGACTTGTTATTTAATAAATCATCACTAATAAAACAGCCACATATGCACATTTTTATAAGAAACATATGGTGGCCATGTTTTGGCAGCAGCTTGTCTTCTTTTTATCCTTTTTTGGGGCACATGCTTGCAATAGAAAAATTAAAGAAAAATGTGACCATTGCATTTGCTTGCTAAGGCCGGACCTATTGTCTTTTCCAATGCTTGTTATGTAAATGTTTAGTCATGCTTAACATCATATAGCTTATGTTTAATACTATTTTGTTCTACATAGCGTGTTTGTAACAGTAAAAAAAACAATATACATCAGATTGTACAAAACCATGTTAAAGCCTTATGAAAATAGGCTTTGGATGCACCAAAGTACACATTTTCTATCAAGCAAATGCTTTATTCTTCATTACAAATTGCAATATATATATATATATATATATATATATATATATATATATATATATATATATATATATATATATATATATATATATATATATTCACAAAGGTTTCCCAATTAGATGTTCTCCTCGCACTCCAGGGTCCGTGTTAAACAATGTATGTTTATTGGCGACGCGTTTCCACCAGACGGTCTTTTTCACTAGCCAATTACTTACAGTACAATCCACCATTGTAAAGTGCACAGTGATAAAAAGTGAAAACGGACCAACATCCGAGAATGCCACAATGAAGCTGGAAAACAGACTATCGTTTTTACCATAGTATTTAAAACTCTAGCACTGAGTCAGACCATAACAATACATCTTGTTATTGCAAACGAAATCATATACATTTTTGAATAAAAAATATAAACATTTTAGAAAAGTAATTTCATTATTGTAGAGAGTGACAGTTGTTACCTAGTTCTAGGAATGCAACAATTTGAAATTCACAATACCACTAATACATGTCAAGGTGCTAGACAGAATACAGCCAAGTGGCTTGGTGTACATTTCGTCATGGAACATTAACCAGCAGAGGACAATCAAGGCCGAGTGGCCGAAGGCACATTTGTGAACAGAGGTACAAATAGGAATGTTACTACTCTAGATCATGCTATTCTATTCTGGCAGATCAGTGAGTAGTAGATATAATGGAAAATCTGAATGAGACTGACTATGGAATTCCTATATGTTTGATGTTCCCCTGTTTTTCCCATATTGGTTCCTGTCTGAATGAGGGTAGGATGGGTGTCCCTAAGGTACAACTTGGCATTGGAGCAACCCATGCTCCTAATGCAATAGTCTGTGCGGAAAGAGACCCTAATTCTAACTATTTACAACCCTGACAACGGAGTGGTTTAACTAAGGGTAATGCAGTGGTTAGTGGTGGTGTGGTGTGCAAGAATTAAAAATATAGGTTTGCAGAAAAAGTAACCGGGGTATTTCAAGGAAGAAGGGGTGGGGGGGGGGAGGGGGTTTGGGTTGAGGGGGGGAGGCATGTGAGGTGGGGGGGAAGAAAAAGGGGGGAAAGGGGGGAGGCCCCTGGGCCTGATTTGGTAATGTCTAGTAAGATTGTTATGAGAATGTAATATCTCAGTATTGATAAATATATATATATCGTTGTTGGTTGGCGTGCTGAATGCACACAGTGGCGCCCCCCCGCCCAGGACTTGCTTCGTGGTTTCGGGGAGAGAGCGGCAATATTTTGTCGGTTGAGACGATTCTGGGAGACGATTGCTGCCAGGGTTCCCGCGGTGGAGAGCGGGCGAACTCAAAATGCTGGCGTATGCTGGGGCATTATCGTATGCCCGGACCGGTCACTGTACTAGAGTCCGCAAGATGGAGAACGTCAGCTGGTACAAACGACGGGAACTAGATGGAGGACTTGCTAGCGTGGGAACTACAACTACCAGCAAGCAACAACAAACACTGCAACAGAGGTGGCAAGAGCAGTGCCTCTAAATCGGAACGACCAAGCTCCAATGGGAGCTTTTTAAGCAGCCTACCATCCACGCAAAACACAACGCAAAAAACACAATGCTGGCAATGAATAAGGCAAACGCCGAAACGCGTCTGCCAGGTGTTTTTAACTTCGTGTGTCTTCCAACTTGGCAGCAATAAATCTTACCTGGAAAAGCCTCAATGCATGTGTCGGACCCTTTCTTTAGGAAGAGGCGGGGACTGGTGGTATATGTTAAATGCAGTGGTCGGCTCTGCATTTCCCGACACGCCTCTCGTTCAGGTGCTCCACTGATGGCCGGCATTTCGTTGTTGGTTGGCGTGCTGAATGCACACAGTGGCGCCCCCCCGCCCAGGACTTGCTTCGTGGTATCGGGGAGAGAGCGGCAATATTTTGTCGGTTGAGACGATTCTGGGAGACGATTGCTGCCAGGGTTCCCGCGGTGGAGAGCGGGCGAACTCAAAATGCTGGCGTATGCTGGGGCATTACCGTATGCCAGGACCGGTCACTGTACTAGAGTCCGCAAGATGGAGAACGTCAGCTGGTACAAACGACGGGAACTAGATGGAGGACTTGCTAGCGTGGGAACTACAACTACCAGCAAGCAACAACAAACACTGCAACAGAGGTGGCAAGAGCAGTGCCTCTAAATCGGAACGACCAAGCTCCAATGGGAGCTTTTTAAGCAGCCTACCATCCACGCAAAACACAACGCAAAAAACACAATGCTGGCAATGAATAAGGCAAACGCCGAAACGCGTCTGCCAGGTGTTTTTAACTTCGTGTGTCTTCCAACTTGGCAGCAATAAATCTTACCTGGAAAAGCCTCAATGCATGTGTCGGACCCTTTCTTTAGGAAGAGGCGGGGACTGGTGGTATATGTTGAATGCAGTGGTCGGCTCTGCATTTCCCGACACGCCTCTCGTTCAGGTGCTCCACTGATGGCCGGCATTTCGTTGTTGGTTGGCGTGCTGAATGCACACAGTGGCGCCCCCCCCGCCCAGGACTTGCTTCGTGGTATCGGGGAGAGAGCGGCAATATTTTGTCGGTTGAGACGATTCTGGAAGACGATTGCTGCCAGGGTTCCCGCGGTGGAGAGCGGGCGAACTCAAAATGCTGGCGTATGCTGGGGCATTATCGTATGCCCGGACCGGTCACTGTACTAGAGTCCGCAAGATGGAGAACGTCAGCTGGTACAAACGACGGGAACTAGATGGAGGACTTGCTAGCATGGGAACTACAACTACCAGCAAGCAACAACAAACACTGCAACAGAGGTGGCAAGAGCAGTGCCTCTAAATCGGAACGACCAAGCTCCAATGGGAGCTTTTTAAGCAGCCCACCATCCACGCAAAACACAACGCAAAAAACACAATGCTGGCAATGAATAAGGCAAACGCCGAAACGCGTCTGCCAGGTGTTTTTAACTTCGTGTGTCTTCCAACTTGGCAGCAATAAATCTTACCTGGAAAAGCCTCAATGCATGTGTCGGACCCTTTCTTTAGGAAGAGGCGGGGACTGGTGGTATATATATATATATATATATATATATAATATGTTGGCGGGCATCAGGGTTCCGATCCTGATGTTCGCTGACGACACTTTGATAATGTCCAAAACCCCAGCAGGATTGCAACGGGCCCTGAATATCTTTGACGACTTTTGCCAGGAGCATGGCCTGAAAGTAAACATAGGCAAGACTAAGCTGATGGCTTTTTCCCGAGGACAGAAGCCTCGCCCTAGGATACATTTGAATAATGTTGGGCTTGAGGTCGTAAGGGAGTTCACCTACCTAGGGGTACAAATCGCAAGTAATTATGGTTGGTCCCACCACATAGAAAAGGCGGGTTTGAAACATCAGCAAATATCGGGGGCCTTACGGGTGGAGCACAATAGATCCAAAACTAAACCCATTAAACCTGTCCTCGCTGTATACGATGCTAAGGCAATAGGATCGGCCTTATATGGGGCGGAGCTGTTTGGTTTTGACAATTTAACTCCATTACAGATAGCTGAGAACAGGTTTCTTAGGGGTATTACAGGACTGCCCCAGAGTACACCATTAATCCCTCTTAGCCTCGACCTGGGAAGAAGATCGGTAACCGACCGAGCCAGACTGCGTCCCATCTTATTTTGGAGGCGACTTTGGTCTACCCCTGAAATTAGGCATTATGGGGAAGGCTTCCTGGCAATAATCAAGATTGATGTATTCCATAAAATATCATGGCTGAAAAACCTAAGGGTATTGCTGGGTGAACTAGGTCTTTCCAATCTTTGGGACAATCCGTCGGGGGAAGTGTTCCCAAGTAAAAACACACTTAAAGCACTATATTGGGAATGGATAGACGAGAGGCTTTGGAGAAGGGTTGAATCTGACTCAATGGGAGGTCGCTTTTTGGAAAGTAAAATGTGTCCTGCACTAGAAAATTACTGGGACAGTATAACTGTTCCTATGGACAGAAAGTTGTTTTTCCAATTAAGATCTGGTTCCCTCCCGTTGAGAGATCTAACAGGCAGGTGGAAGAGTTTGAACACCCAGTGCTGCCCAGCGTGCGGCGCAACTAAAGAAAGTGTGGGACACTTCTTATTTGCTTGTAAGGCTTATGCCTCCCCAAGAAGGGTCTGGTTAACTCCTATCTGCAAGAACCTTGGGACATCCAGTGCAGCTGAGGCGCAGAGAATCATTTGCACTACTTCTGAGGAGCCTATTGTCATGGGAATAGCAAAGTATCTGGGGTGGGCTTGGTCCATTAGGCGGAGAGTTCTTTCTGTTTCTCCTAATGTTTCTTGATTATGTTTTACTTGTATAATGTTTTGTTTTATAATGATTAAGCTTGCGCAACTGTTTTAATGTATTGGACGAAATACTTTGACTAAGTGTGATGTTTTTATAAATATGTATGTTGTGCTTTTATGAGTCTATAACTCGAATAAAGCTTTCTACTACGTATATATATATATATATATATATATATATATATATATATATATATATATGTCTGTAATTTGATTCCTGTTTTGGAACAAGATGAGTCGCACACGAAACTTCAATGCAGGGGCATTTATTGAGCAGGTTGCAGGCGATCTTCCTGACGCGTTTCGTTCAGTCACTCTGAACTTCTTCCGAGGTACACCCACAAGCGGAAATGTTCGTTACTCCCAGGCACTTTTAAACTTGATTGCCGACCTCTGGTGGACTATCACGGTGGCGATCAGCACAGCATGATGGTATCTGTAGTTCACGCGCCCCGTGATGCTTTGCTAGTTGAACATGAGTATCTCCGTGCATTTGCATTCGTTTCACTAGCTAGCAGGGGCATACGTGGTTACTTTGATTTTCTCTGTGTTGTTGCCGACCTCTGGTGGTTTGTTTCACTGAGTGAGTAGAGCGGCATGATGTTACCAGCGTGCTTCATTTACCGTGATGTCTGTGGAATGTTCATGTTCCCGCTGGGCTGTGCCTGCATTTTCTCCCTTTCTCACTGGATTGTTGCCTTCCAGAAACGTTTCTCCGTCACAGTCTTACTTTTGAAGACGATGGGGAACCATACCAGGCTCTGGTGTCTGGTAGTGCCGAGCACCCTTAGAATGTTCGTTTGACCGAGTTTTCAAGTCTGGATCCAAGGCGGGTGCTGTCATCGGCACACTAGCTGGCGGTGCGGTAGCTCTGCGACTGAACCCAAAGTCGCTGTATATGTCTGTAATTTGATTCCTGTTTTGGAACAAGATGAGTCGCACACGAAACTTCAATGCAGGGGCATTTATTGATCAGGTTGCAGGCGATCTTCCTGACGCGTTTCGTTCAGTCACTCTGAACTTCTTCCGAGGTACACCCACAAGCGGAAATGTTCGTTACTCCCAGGCACTTTTAAACTTGATTGCCGACCTCTGGTGGACTATCACTGTGGCGATCAGCACAGCATGATGGTATCTGTAGTTCACGCGCCCCGTGATGCTTTGCTAGTTGAACATGAGTATCTCCGTGCATTTGCATTCGTTTCACTAGCTAGCAGGGGCATACGTGGTTACTTTGATTTTCTCTGTGTTGTTGCCGACCTCTGGTGGTTTGTTTCACTGAGTGAGTAGAGCGGCATGATGTTACCAGCGTGCTTCATTTACCGTGATGTCTGTGGGATGTTCATGTTCCCGCTGGGCTGTGCCTGCATTTTCTCCCTTTCTCACTGGATTGTTGCCTTCCAGAAACGTTTCTCCGTCACAGTCTTACTTTTGAAGACGATGGGGAACCATACCAGGCTCTGGTGTCTGGTAGTGCCGAGCACCCTTAGAATGTTCGTTTGACCGAGTTTTCAAGTCTGGATCCAAGGCGGGTGCTGTCATCGGCACACTAGCTGGCGGTGCGGTAGCTCTGCGACTGAACCCAAAGTCGCTGTATATGTCTGTAATTTGATTCCTGTTTTGGAACAAGATGAGTCGCACATGAAACTTCAATGCAGGGGCATTTATTGAGCAGGTTGCAGGCGATCTTCCTGACGCGTTTCGTTCAGTCACTCTGAACTTCTTCCGAGGTACACCCACAAGCGGAAATGTTCGTTACTCCCAGGCACTTTTAAACTTGATTGCCGACCTCTGGTGGACTATCACGGTGGCGATCAGCACAGCATGATGGTATCTGTAGTTCACGCGCCCCGTGATGCTTTGCTAGTTGAACATGAGTATCTCCGTGCATTTGCATTCGTTTCACTAGCTAGCAGGGGCATACGTGGTTACTTTGATTTTCTCTGTGTTGTTGCCGACCTCTGGTGGTTTGTTTCACTGAGTGAGTAGAGCGGCATGATGTTACCAGCGTGCTTCATTTACCGTGATGTCTGTGGGATGTTCATGTTCCCGCTGGGCTGTGCCTGCATTTTCTCCCTTTCTCACTGGATTGTTGCCTTCCAGAAACGTTTCTCCGTCACAGTCTTACTTTTGAAGACGATGGGGAACCATACCAGGCTCTGGTGTCTGGTAGTGCCGAGCACCCTTAGAATGTTCGTTTGACCGAGTTTTCAAGTCTGGATCCAAGGCGGGTGCTGTCATCGGCACACTAGCTGGCGGTGCGGTAGCTCTGCGACTGAACCCAAAGTCGCTGTATATGTCTGTAATTTGTATATATATATATATACCAACAAACCTTCTTTCAACAAAAAGGTAATGGAGCCGCACGCATTCCGGTTTGGTTCAGCTTTTATTCCCACAGTGGCATAACATTTCTAATGCATTTCAGTCGTTCCCCGTCCTTCCTCAGAGAGAGCCACAGCAAACGAGATGTGAACACACTTTGAACACCAGGGTTGCCTTAATAGTTTTAAAGATCAGCCCCCTAGTGGGCGTCTCATTTCGGCAAGTTTTTGGAGCCTGCTGGTTAATGTAGTGCGCTCTCACCTCACAATTTTAACCCTCCAGTGGGTGCTGTCTGTTGTTTGTGCTCCATTATACCACACCGGGATTCCCAGATTGGTGCACTTTCATCACTAGATCACAGGCGTTTTTCACCAAGGTCCATTCCTAGTCGGCTCCTGTCACCCTATGTGTTACCACTTCCAACAAAGTTTGGTCAATTACGGGTGATTGCCAGGTGCTCTTTAAACGGTGCGTCACTCCGGGCCAGATCAAGACCCTTAACATGCCACCAAACCTTCTTTCAACAAAAAGGTAATGGAGCCGCACGCATTCCGGTTTGGTTCAGCTTTTATTTCCACAGTGGCATAACATTTCTAATGCATTTCAGTCGTTCCTCGACCTTCCTCAGAGAGAGCCACAGCAAACGAGATATGAACACACTTTGAACACCAGGGTTGCCTTAATAGTTTTAAAGTTCAGCCCCCTAGTGGGCGTCTCATTTCGGCAAGTTTTTGGAGCCTGCTGGTTAATGTAGTGCGCTCTCACCTCACAATTTTAACCCTCCAGTGGGTGCTGTCTGTTGTTTGCGCTCCATTATACCACACCGGGATTCCCAGATCGGTGCACTTTCTTCACTAGATCACGGGCGTTTTTCACCAAGGTCCATTCCTAGGCGGCTCCCATCACCCTATGTGTTACCACTTCCAACAAAGTTTGGTCAATCATGGGTGATTGCCAGGTGCTCTTTAAACGGTGCGTCACTCTGGGCCAGACCAAGACCCTTAACATGCCAACAAACCTTCTTTCAACAAAAAGGTAATGGAGCCGCACGCATTCCGGTTTGGTTCAGCTTTTATTTCCACAGTGGCATAACATTTCTAATGCATTTCAGTCGTTCCTCGACCTTCCTCAGAGAGAGCCACAGCAAACGAGATGTGAACACACTTTGAACACCAGGGTTGCCTTAATAGTTTTAAAGTTCAGCCCCCTAGTGGGCGTCTCATTTCGGCAAGTTTTTGGAGCCTGCTGCTTAATGTAGTGCGCTCTCACCTCACAATTTTAACCCTCCAGTGGGTGCTGTCTGTTGTTTGCTCTCCATTATACCACACCGGGATTCCCAGATCGGTGCACTTTCATCACTAGATCACGGGCGTTTTTCACCAAGGTCCATTCCTAGGCGCTCCCGTCACCCTATGTGTTACCACTTCCAACAAAGTTTGGTCAATTACGGGTGATTGCCAGGTGCTCTTTAAACGGTGCGTCACTCCGGGCCAGATCAAGACCCTTAACATGCCACCAAACCTTCTTTCAACAAAAAGGTAATGGAGCCGCACGCATTCCGGTTTGGTTCAGCTTTTATTTCCACAGTGGCATAACATTTCTAATGCATTTCAGTCGTTCCTCGACCTTCCTCAGAGAGAGCCACAGCAAACGAGATGTGAACACACTTTGAACACCAGGGTTGCCTTAATAGTTTTAAAGTTCAGCCCCCTAGTGGGCGTCTCATTTCGGCAAGTTTTTGGAGCCTGCTGGTTAATGTAGTGCGCTCTCACCTCACAATTTTATCCCTCCAGTGGGTGCTGTCTGTTGTTTGTGCTCCATTATACCACACCGGGATTCCCAGATTGGTGCACTTTCATCACTAGATCACAGGCGTTTTTCACCAAGGTCCATTCCTAGTCAGCTCCTGTCACCCTATGTGTTACCACTTCCAACAAAGTTTGGTCAATTACGGGTGATTGCCAGGTGCTCTTTAAACGGTGCGTCACTCCGGGCCAGATCAAGACCCTTAACATGCCACCAAACCTTCTTTCAACAAAAAGGTAATGGAGCCGCACGCATTCCGGTTTGGTTCAGCTTTTATTTCCACAGTGGCATAACATTTCTAATGCATTTCAGTCGTTCCTCGACCTTCCTCAGAGAGAGCCACAGCAAACGAGATATGAACACACTTTGAACACCAGGGTTGCCTTAATAGTTTTAAAGTTCAGCCCCCTAGTGGGCGTCTCATTTCGGCAAGTTTTTGGAGCCTGCTGGTTAATGTAGTGCGCTCTCACCTCACAATTTTAACCCTCCAGTGGGTGCTGTCTGTTGTTTGTGCTCCATTATACCACACCGGGATTCCCAGATTGGTGCACTTTCATCACTAGATCACAGGCGTTTTTCACCAAGGTCCATTCCTAGTCGGCTCCTGTCACCCTATGTGTTACCACTTCCAACAAAGTTTGGTCAATTACGGGTGATTGCCAGGTGCTCTTTAAACGGTGCGTCACTCCGGGCCAGATCAAGACCCTTAACATGCCACCAAACCTTCTTTCAACAAAAAGGTAATGGAGCCGCACGCATTCCGGTTTGGTTCAGCTTTTATTTCCACAGTGGCATAACATTTCTAATGCATTTCAGTCGTTCCTCGACCTTCCTCAGAGAGAGCCACAGCAAACGAGATATGAACACACTTTGAACACCAGGGTTGCCTTAATAGTTTTAAAGTTCAGCCCCCTAGTGGGCGTCTCATTTCGGCAAGTTTTTGGAGCCTGCTGGTTAATGTAGTGCGCTCTCACCTCACAATTTTAACCCTCCAGTGGGTGCTGTCTGTTGTTTGCTCTCCATTATACCACACCGGGATTCCCAGATCGGTGCACTTTCATCACTAGATCACGGGCGTTTTTCACCAAGGTCCATTCCTAGGCGCTCCCGTCACCCTATGTGTTACCACTTCCAACAAAGTTTGGTCAATTACGGGTGATTGCCAGGTGCTCTTTAAACGGTGCGTCACTCCGGGCCAGATCAAGACCCTTAACATGCCACCAAACCTTCTTTCAACAAAAAGGTAATGGAGCCGCACGCATTCCGGTTTGGTTCAGCTTTTATTTCCACAGTGGCATAACATTTCTAATGCATTTCAGTCGTTCCTTGACCTTCCTCAGAGAGAGCCACAGCAAACGAGATGTGAACACACTTTGAACACCAGGGTTGCCTTAATAGTTTTAAAGTTCAGCCCCCTAGTGGGCGTCTCATTTCGGCAAGTTTTTGGAGCCTGCTGGTTAATGTAGTGCGCTCTCACCTCACAATTTTTTTTTTTTTAAAACCTTTATTTATAAAAGCACAGTACACAGCGTCTGCCTACAACCCCGCGGGGCCGGCCGCTATGACACAAACGGATGGATAAAAAGGAAATTAGGAGACAGTACGCTGTTAAAGCAATCTCTTGAGCATACACTGTCATGTGGAACATAGCACCATATCAAATAGGATAAAAAAGGTTTAATTTTATGATTTTGTCGAGAAGAACAAAAACACACAAACACATGGTATCATACTGGCAAGGGTCAATAAGCCCTCACTGGGAATTATGGGGTACTCCTTGCTAGGACCAATGAATAATAAATGAGCTGCTCCTGCCGCACATTTTTAATTCTTTTTTCTTAATTTTTAAAACATTTTTATGTTTCCCGGTCCTACTTGGGGCATCCACACTTTATATCACCTTTGGAGCCACGGAGAAACCCCAAGACCCCACGGCTCCTGCCTACTCTCCAGGCAGCTCTGTTACTTTGCTCCCGCCGGGCCAGGAGGAGCTTTTTTCTCTGCTCCTGTCAGCCAGGAGCACTGTGTTCTTAGCCCAGGACAGTGTAGGCAGGGAATTACATTTGTATTCCCTGCCCTTAATCTCCCAGGGAATGGGGTCCCAGAACACTGCTCAAATCGGATCCTAGGGCAGTTGTAAGGCTTGGGTTGGGATGGGGGGGGGGGGGGTTCACATTCACATACATCAAGGAAATAATTTCCTACAAGTATTTGAGCACCTCCCCAGTTTTAGACATGATTATCTCTAGGAAATGAAGCCATGTATTAAAAAAGAAATGGCAAAGGGTAAAATACCACAGTTGAATCTACACAATTATGCAATATGCCTAACTCTACACATATCTGATATCTTTAGCAAATTACAGGTCAACAAATGGTGAATTTCTCATTTGTATGTGAATATTAACCCTGTGTGTGCATAAATGAAAATATGCATTTATTAGTCTTTAGTTTCAAATGAATGTATGTCAAACAAATCAGGTGTGTGCTTAGTGAAAAACGAGGTGGCCTGATTCTTTAATGGTAAACCCTAACCATTGCAGCCCAATTTCAAGGTCTTGAGACCTTGTTTTAACACTACTGATTTGATTTACCCTGGTCAGATCATTTTCAGGTCATCTTTAATATCACCAATGCACATAGAGGTGAATCCTAACAACATCCGATTGAAGTTACTTGCCATACATAGAAGGCATTAACTCCTATATAATTTAATACTACATTTAAGGATATAGCAAAGCATGCAAAAACAATTAAAGCCTACAGTGCTACTGATATCACGCTATAAGCTTTTAGTACAACTTTAAATTAGACCCTTAACAATACAGTCCCTTAAAAACCAAACAAATAAAAGTTAAACACATCATCAACACATGGTTCTTGAAAGTATTTACAGAATAAGACACATATTGAAAACGGAGGAAAACCTATAACCCTTAGCATAAACAGATCTATCAGGGACAGATGTGCACACATAATCACTTGATGAGTAAAGCCAAGAAAATCTATTATTTTCTGCAAATTCATTCCGATCAAAAATAATTATTTGGAACTATTCAAAATAGCTTACTCACTCTTGAACCCCTTAATCATTAACATCAATGTGTCTCCAATGCAGAAACTATTGGACTAATTATTCACTATTTTCAGGATGAAATAGGAAAGATAAGAGACAACCATAACAACAACCCATTACGTAGAACCAATAAGCTGTCTGTCTTCAAGCAAAGACAGTGCATGCCTCAGTGTTTCACCCATCTCAATGGAGGAGTGCCGCTAACTCATTAAAACCAGCAAACCTTTATGTTTGCCTCATGACAACTGCTCAGCCCATCTCCTTATAACATTCTGCACCTCTATCGCCCTAATGATTTGGCAATTAATTATCATCTCGCGGAAAGAAAACAACGCCTCCTCAACCTTAAAATGTCCATTATGAAACCTATTCTAAAAAAATCCAATCCAAGCACAGAAGACTCCACACATTATAGGCCAATACCCCTTCTTCCATACTTAGTTAATCTCTGTCACTAAAAAACGTTATTTCATGTTGAACACATCATTCTGGCTACCACTCAAGCTGGGCTCAAGCCTGGCCTCAGAACTGAATCTGTTATAACTTTTGCCTTTGGTGATCTAATGATGATCGTAGACAATGGAAGTTCAGGAATAGGGATACTTCTGGACTTATCTGCTGCTTTTGATAATGTTGAACATCAGGTCATATAATATTGTACCTGTCCATAATAAAATGAATCTTTAGGACACATCCCTAAGGCCTCTCCAAAACGGAGACTCTCCCAGTCCAATCTCCTTGATCCGAAATGTCATGCTGGATGGACTCTGACCTGAACCTATAGAAACACATTTTGAGTGTCTCGAAATTTGTTTTCAATAGATCCATATCCTACTTTGCTATCATGATGTCCCTATGTTTTCCTCAAAAGATGCCTGTACTATGGCATTTCTTCCTACTCAAAGGCCTTCCCCAAAAGTCTATTTTCTTCCTTCAGAAAATCTGAAATGCAATAGTCAGTTGAGTTTTTAATTCAGTATCCAGCTACATCTGCCACACTGATAAACTTTAGGAAAGCTTTAAAGACCAGTTTTTTCTCTGAATTACTTCTGCATCAGTCCCTTCTCCCTATGCTAGGCAGTGGAAAGACACTCCCTACGGAGTGGTAGTTCACTTAAATAAACTTAAATAACTTAGATAAATAAAAGGCAAAACGTAATGAAGTGAATAAGTGTGTAAGTGCAATGAGTGCTTATAATACAGCACACACCTAGCTGTACACCTTCGTGGATCCTCCCCAGATTTTGTTTGCCCCCCCCAAAATTACAGTCTATAAAAAGATACATTTGTTCAAACTAAGAAAAAGGAGTTTTCAAAAAATGTGCTGCTTTCTAAATGTTTAGTTTCTAGATGGAATGAACAAGCCACACTAATGCCCAAGTGCTGGAACAAGTTCCAAGTCATCAACTGCATGGGGATTGATGCAGAAAATGGTATTAGACATTGTATGAACTCAACACACAGTAGGAGTTTGTGATCCAAGTACAGTGTACATGGTCACTCGCCTTGTCGAATTGGACTCTTACCTCCCTTAACTGTCATCAAGTTGTATTTTTCTTTCTGTCAAAGCTCTCTGAAGTAACTGAAAAGTAACACTTTAAATCTATAATAAGTAAATAAGTAGTGACTCATGAGATGTAAAGGAATGTTTCCAAATGTCTTGTTGAAAGGGTTTGCACTCTTTTATGGTAGCCGACTTGTGTTTGAAGTAGATCAGACTGTGAGGGTTTGACTCACAAACCTTTTATGTGGTTGTCTTTAGGTCTGTAAGTACTACTCTGTTCTGCAATCATAAGATATAATGCATTGATAAACTACATCTGTAATTTCTGTTTAAATGCAGGTTGGAATTGACTTTACAGCATCAAATGGGAACCCACGGGATCCATCTTCTTTGCACTATATCAATCCCTTGGGAATGAATGAATATTTGTCAGCCATTTGGGCAGTTGGACAAATAATACAGGATTATGACTCGTAAGTAATTCTACATAGCTTGCATGCGTGATATTATTCTTACTGATTTAGCAAAGTAATGATAATATCCTAGCTGTCAGATTAAAGTTAACCCACTAAAGTATTTCAATGTTCCAGGGTTTTAAAAGATGAGTAAAGAGACATACCACTGGACTCACTTGAGTGTACATTTCTCAAAAAATGTGTTTTAGCTCACTTATTTTGGCCCAATTACCAGAGGCATAGTTGCACGTATGAGAAAGTAGCTGACTTGAAAATAGGGTCATACAGCCTAGAGGTTGCTGATTTGCCAAGGATATTTTAATGTTTTGGAAGGGTCATCCGTAAGCACAAGTGCTGCTGGTACCCATCCAACATTTGAGTTCTGACCGGGACTGTGCTGAAATTGAGTGGGATATTTACCACACCCAATAATTACTAATTCCTTGGATTGAAGTATTAACTGGTTCTGGTAAAGACCTCCTATTCTGAGTTTTGTTCTTTGAAATGAGTCATAACATACAGACTCATGTTTACAGAAGCAAGTTCCACATATTGTTCCCTTATTCCGTATAATTTTCCCAAAACATGTGGGCAGGTTTGATCTGCCCAAAACTTTAAGGTGAAAAATACAGGGGTTGGACATTACTGTATAACTAGGAATTACAAATTCCGTGCAAACTCAGGCTTACTAATTGATTGGATTTTAACAACCATCTTATAATCAGTAAATAAGGTGTAGGAAAGCTAAAATATATGGCTTGGCAAAGTAGGCAATCAGCTATGACTCTTGTCTGCCTTCCACTTTCCCCAGTACCTAACCTGCACCTGCTCATGTAAGGCATGTGGTGAAAGTAAGCAAAGGGCAATACATTTATGTTAAGGGATGCTACACTTGTGGAGCGCAATCTGCGCACACACACACACATGCCATTAATAAATTAAGTTAGTGGGAGCAGTTGTTTTCAACATGCAACAAAAAAAGGTCTACGTAATAGTTCCATGGTGTATGTCATGCTACAATGATCATCTCATTATTATCAGTCCAGAGGGTTGTAACTGGGTGAGAACAGCACAAACAGCCATAGGTTTTTATAATAGGCCAGATCTACTAAAATGTTGGGACCACAATTTCAAGTCATTACAGGAGTGTGTGGTGGAACAACCAAAGCTAATCCTTGAGTGCAAAGATGAGCAGTTTGTCTCCAAACACAGCAGGAAAACATTTAACACCCTACACTTAAAGCTGAGGATACCAACCTGCTCCCATTCTCTAGGCCACTCCCACAACAGGTTGTTATCAAGGTCAAAGTGCTTGGATAAGTCCAGTTCCAAAAAGAAGCTTAAGAAGTCCAAGCATGCCTCATCTCAGCCTCCCCACTGTATGAGAAATTATGAGGACAGCAAGATGTCTTTTAGTCTTACTCCCAGGCCCCCAAGATGGAGCCGATTCTGCAGCTGATGCACACGATGCCACAATAGGATGAGGTGTTCAATGAGGCCATGTTGCAAATTGTTGGCACCCTACCAGCTCCCTCTGGAGCTCCTTCGGGCCCCAAGGTTCCACGGAGGCCTTCAATCAGGTTACTACCATCAGGTCTGCCCTCATGCTGCATGTGCCTCATTAAAGTGCTAGGGTTCAACTCCTGAATTCAGAGCCGACTCCACACCCAGTACCAAGCTCCATTCCATCAACCAGCTTTTGGTGATAATGGGGAGGAACATCTTCTACAATATGATGATAATTTTTCTTTGGATCTGCAAAAGGCATGTTGAATAGCCACATCCCCTGACACAGGCCTGGGTTCTTGCCCAGGCCATTTACAGGAAGATTCAGCCTCAATTGCCGTAGTCATCAAATGGGCAGCTGAAGTTGTGGACTAGCAATCGCCTTCTGTTGTGGTGAAAACCAATGTTCTCATAGAAGTTCTACAACTCACAGAGACCTTATTAGAACTGACACCTTCCTGTGTACTTGGGCTACCTACACTTGCCCACCTTTGAACAGACAGGTGACACGATGCCACAGGCCTACTCTCGATGACCGTGCTTTACTTATACAACACACTTCTCCTGAGAGCCGGGTAGTTCAAGCATCTACTTGCAGGGTTTATTCCAATTCTTTTCCTATGGCCCCCCAGACAGAGAGCCAAAAAGAATTGACTATAGCTAAGACCTTCCTGCTATTTTAAAATCTCCGAAATCTCAATTTCTTTCTGCGGATGGACAAATTCAGGGTGCTCAGTCTGGCCTAGGTTCTGTCTGCCCTGGACCAAGGAGACTGGATGGTAGCACTGGCCTGCACAATGCCTATTTTTATGTTCACATCCTGGAGGCCCCGTGGTGCTACCTGCCATTCTAGGTGAGAAAAGAGCAATTTTCAGTTTTCTTTGTTCTCATTCAGCGTCACAAATGCCTCTCGGATGTGCAGGTGGTCACAGCATACCTTTGGTGGTCAGGGTACCAGTGTAACCCGTACTCGACGGCAGGCTGTGGAAGATGGGCTCAACACAATCCACCTTCAGACAAAAAAATGAACCTACTTACTTCATTGGGGTTCATGTTCAACATGCAGAAGTCACACTTGACTCCTTTGCCGAGCAGAGGTGGCTGGTAAGGTACAGGGGTGGCAGGGCAGACTGGGTTTGAATTTAAAAAAAACCAATCACTTATCTGATCTTGCTGTGCCTCTCCTCTGTCAAGTAAGTCTCTTCCGGGTAGCACCCAGGCTCCACACAGCCAATCACAACGCTGCAGTGCTGCGTTGTGATTGGTAAGCACCCAGGCTCCCCATAGCCAATAACAACACTGCAATGCAGCATTGTGATTGGTCTGGGCACCGTGTTTCGACACTCAGCCAGGTTATGGGGGCCAGGGCATGATCTCCATGCAGGCTGTAATGCTGCCTGCATGGATAACATGGGAAGTGCGCATGACTGTTTGGCCGGCCCAAAACGGCCAGTCAAATGTTCATCCACATTTTAGAGAGTGCACAACCACTCCTCCTCCCCAACATCAGGGGAGCCAAGCCCGTCCCCACCCTAGCCTGATGATATGAAAAGTTAGCTATTATCATTTTATTTTTTCATTTACACTACTTCGTGAGCAGTGGGGTGACGGTACTCTGCCTTAGCGGATGAGCCACACTGTCGCAGAGGCTCCCTTTCATCATAGCCATCCTGGATACCGTGCAAATTCAGGCCTTTCCTTTGGATCAACAAGTCCAGGACATTCAGACTATGATCCCGAGATGTCAGCCTTGTTCTGGGTCTCAGTGTGAATGGCTCAGAGGCTTCTCTGAACTTTGGTGTCCTGCATTCTGCTTGTTTACCATGCCAGATGGCTCTGCGGTGAGATCTGATGTCTTAGTGGACCCAGTACGAAAGGAGAATCTTAGATTTGGTCCAGGTTTTGGAGGAGCCTACAGAAGATCTGCTGTAGCAGTGGCTTGACCACAGTTGTACCAGCATCAGACCTCTCTCCCTACCTGAGAGTAGTGACAGATGAATCGCTGCTGGGTTGGGAAGGTCATCTTGGAAAGGGGAAGATGAGATGACCCTAGTCTTGTACAGAGACTCTTCCACCTTTAACCAGTTAGGGACATTTGCTTGGCATTGAAAGCTTCCTGACACCCATCAAGCTTTTCATTTGTTTGTACCAAGGAACATAAGGTTGATTGTTAGCTATTTGTGGGGGTTCTCGGGGGCAAAGAAGGGCAATGCAGTGCAGATGCAGAAAAGGAATTTGTCAAAGTGGATAGACCTCTGCATTAAGACCTGTTACATGTTAGCCAAGAAGCCTCCAGAATGATCGATTACCCATTACACCAGGGCTAAAACTTCTACTACTGCATTGGCACACAGATTGCCTGTCCTGGATATTTGTTATGCCGCTACGTGGGCACCAGTGCATACGTTCCGAAAGTACTACTGCCTAAACAACCAGGTCTGGTGTTAAGGGCATTTTGGCCATTTGGTCCTTCAGGACATTTTGGTTTGAGTCATTCCACATTCCCATCATTGGGGGAGGTACTGTTTTCATATCTATAGTAATGGTGAGGTTTTGCGGTTAGAAGCATGCCCATCAGAAGAATAACTTCCTTACATTTGTTAACGCTCTTCTGGTGTATACACTTTAACCACAGATTCCTCAGTCTGCCACCTCCTCATTCTGTGGAATAGACTGTTTTCCATCCAAGAAGGGCCCAAATTAGTGATCTGTACACTGACACAAATAATTGGTCATTTTGAACTCTGTGTCTAAGGGCACCAACAGTGTCAAGAAAGAAAGTGATGTCAACATGCTTGGGTGGTGCTTAAGTCCGGCTCCAGTCATCACGTCTAGGGTGGAACAAAGTTGGCACAGAGCTACATGATACCACCTACCAGCATGCAAAGCCTATGCTGAAAAATCTTTTAAATCCAGTCTGGCACCTGGAGATATCCTAATGATGAGGTATCTGATTTTAGATGGAGGATCCATAAGAAAGAATCTTACTGAGGGTAAGTAACTTGCTCTTATGGGAGTTGAGGCAGCTGAGTCCATGACTCTAAGTGTAGCAGGGGAACCACAAGTTTATTGGAGCAGGAGCATCATATGTTTACTGCAATAATCTTTTCTTGCCAAACTCTAAATCAACCCCTCAGTGTAGTCTGATACAGGTGCATTTCGCAGGAGGTATTAACTGATTTATATTTGGTGGAGCAGTGTCCAGTAGGGAACTGAGGGTCAAATTTATCAAGATTTGATGCAGTGCAGCAACACAACTTCCTGAGCTGCCTAAAATGAAGAGGGAAAGAATGCATCACGTTTGCTAGTATATGGTGCATTACCCCCTCGGCCTGTCTTCCTGTCCCATTCCTTAACAGTGAGCAGCTAGTCTGCTTCCCAGAAACCTAAAACCTAGCAGAGCTTTTCAGCACTTCCCCCAATATGGCGCCACCAATCCGGTGAAGATAATGGGGGAAGTGCACAACATCACATCCTGAGAATACCAAAGAAACCCAGAAACCAAAAAACAATCACCACAAACAAAACCCAAGGGAGGGAGGGAAGGGCACAGGAATGGGACAGGAAGACCAGGACTCGGAGTAATGAATATTACCAGTGAGTAACCGAGGATTACCTCCTCATCC
Source organism: Lissotriton vulgaris (assembly GCF_964263255.1). Lineage (NCBI taxonomy): Eukaryota > Metazoa > Chordata > Amphibia > Caudata > Salamandridae > Lissotriton > Lissotriton vulgaris. Next base: position 240,248,677 of record NC_141700.1, on the reverse strand, counting down.
TGTCTTCCTGTCCCATTCCTTAACAGTGAGCCCATACCCAAGCACATGGTGATAGTAAGAAAAAAGACCAGATAAAGCATCAAACAGGCCAATCCAACAAACGAAAGCAGTACAAAAATAAACCATGTACCTCAGTCAAAACATGAGCGCCAAAGGCAGCCAAGGCCGCCATCCCCAACTGAAGGCAACAACGGAAAACAAAGGAATGGGGAGAAGCCCACGTGGCAGCCCCAGAAAGCCACACAAGGAGGTACCCCGAACAGTGCCTAGGGCAAGGAGACACCCCGGGCATACCAGCCCCAGACTAGCTGCTCACTGTTAAGGAATGGGATGGGAAGACCAGGACTCAGAGTAATGCATATTACCATGAGTAACCGGGCATTCCTGCTCTCTTTCTCTTCGCTGGTGCAATTGTGGCTGTCACATGCCAACACAGACATGCTTGCAAAATGGTGCAAGGGGAACAACGTTACACCCAGGATTGATTTTGTGCAAGAAGGGACATCTTCCTGGATGAAAATAAGAGGTTTTTCATCTTTCTTAGTATGCTGCAAAATGCAGCACACTTAGAAAGAGAGAAAAAAGATAAAAAAGATGAAAAAGAAAGATGTTTCTTCTGGAAAGGCAAAGCATTTTGACATATTCTGAGGTTTACTAGTGTTAGTAAATATGGGAATGCAGTAAATGGGTGGATGCATGGGAACACCCACACTCAACCCATGTAACATCTTCCGGATGCAGAGTAATGCAAGGCAGCAACTTTTGTGGTACTCCAGATTTACTATGCCACACAGAGTCATACCAGGGTGCTCTGCTTCGTTTTGTAAATCTCACTTAGGGCTGGTGTTACCCTTGTTATTTAGTATTTTTAGAGCGCACTGCAACCCTGCGGGCATCATGGCGCTGAGAGAGAGTTAAGCCGGAAGAAAAGGACTGTCAACTGTGGAAAAAAAAGGGTAAACTGACGAGGGGGATTGAATCACCAATAAGAGCCAAGATTTTCAGACCTTGGGGAAAAGCCAGGTCTTAATTTTCTTGTGAAACAGCGGCAGACTTTGTGTGCTCCTGATTTCCAAGGGCAGACAGTTCCAGAGGCAAGCCGCTGCCACGCTGAAGGCTCTCCCCCCCCATGGTAACTTTCTTTATCCTGGGAATCCTGGCAAGGCTGGCAGAAGAGGAGCGGAGGGTACGAGTGGGCTCGTACCATTGGAACTTATCTTGAAGCGGCTTGGGTCCTTGTCCATGAAGTGCCCTGAACACAATACACAGTGATTTAAACAAAATCCTTTGAGCTACTGGGAGCCAGTGCAGCATCGCCAGTGCTTTGAGAGTGAGCTAGCTTGGCTGCTGCCACCTGGATGCTCTGCAGTCTAGCAATCGGGTATCCCGGAGATTCCAGAAGCAAGGCATTACAGTAGTGTAGGCGGCTTAGAATAATACTCCTGACTACCGTAGTTCGTGCCTGTACTGACAGCAATGGCAACACTTTCCGAAGACCTCGGATAAGAGTGTAACAACCTCCCACCAGTTTATTAACATGGCACTCCAGATTTAAATTCTCATTGAAACTGACCCCCAGATTACGTACCGTGTTCACTGGTGTCAATGTGCCATCTGAAGTTAGAGACCAGAAGTCAGCTGGCAAACTTCTGGAGATCCCCCCACCTTACATTGTAGGGTCTCTGTTTTCTCACTATTGAACTGAAGCAAGTTCTCCTTCAGCCATTTAGCCATTTCACGCATACAGGCATGAAAGCTGTCCAGTGAGTTTGCCTCATCACCATCCAGGGATAGCATAAGTTGAGTGTCATCAGCGTAATTAATCATGCTGATGTTGTGTGCTTTGTTAAGTCCCAGCAAAGGTTGCATGTAAGCATTAAACAAAATGGGACTGATAGAAGATTCCTGCGGTACCCCATGTATAGTTTTCACAATTCCGATTGGTACGGAGGAAGCGCCACTGCCTGCAATCTATCAGACAGATAAGATCGCAGCCAGCTTAGTGCTACCCTCTTCACCCCTAGGTTTCCAGCCTTGAGAGGAGAATATCATGATTTACCGTGTCGAATACGGCGGACAGGTCCAGTGATATTAAAGTTGCCGATTGACCCCTGTCCACCCGCATTCGGAGGCTGTCCAGAACGGCCACCAGAGCTGACTCTGTTCCGTGACCCGGTCTGAAGCCAAACTGTTCCTCCTCCAGTATGTTGTTTGTCTCTAGAAAGAGGGACAGTGCCCTACTGACCATCGGTTCCACGATCTTGATCGGGTAGGGCAGGAGGGAAATTGGTCAATCGTTCTTATAGCAGCCTGAGTCCATGTGGGTTTTTTCAGAAGAGGCGTAATGACAGCCTGCTTCCAATTGGACTGCACCACACCAGTATCAAGAGATTAACAGCATAGCTTACATAGGACGGGGAAGAGCTCTGACCCAAGTTCTTTCATTAGCTGATAGGGCAAAGGATCCAATGGTGAACCGGAAGAGATTCCTAGGGCTACTCGAGTAAACTCCTATTCCGAGGATGTCGGGAAGCTATCCATAATGGCCCCAGAGGCATCCTCCCCGTTATCGCATCTCCCCCCCTTTTTCTGATCTGGCGTGGTGGATGGAGATATATCTCTCAGGCCTTCCACAATTTTGTTTATTTTGTCTTGGAAGAAGAAAGCCAGTCCATCACACAACTCCTGAGTGGGTTTGATTTTGCTGTTAGTACAGTCAGGGAGGGTTATGCCTCTCACCATCCTGAAGATGTCCCTAGAATTGTTGGAACTTTTAAGAATAGTAGATGCAAAGTGTTCAGCTTTGGTAGTAATCATTTCTTTTTTTGTATTTTATTATAGTAAGCCTCCAGCTTATTCTATCCTTTTCCAGATATTCCCTCCTCCACTGTCTTTCTCTTATTTTGCACGAGAGCTTGAGATTCCTCAAATTCTCCGTGTACCAATCGGGCTGAGGGACTTCCTCTTTTCCTAATGACTTTAAGCGGAGCAAGTTGTGATGTGATGTGAGTTGGCACTTGTATAGCGGGCTACCACTCGAAGGAACATCTTGGCGCTTCGACTCCTAGTTATCAGTTAACAGCAGAGTGTCAGTGGTAAAGACTACCTGTCTGCGGGGAGGATCAAAGTAACGCTGTGCATCCGGAGTCTGACAGAGAATAGATCCATGTCTTTAATAGTTTTCTGAATTTTTGCTCTGTTACAGATTGACGCAGGGATGGAGGTAGTTTGTTCCATGCCTTGGCGCCAATACCTGCTATGGATTTTCCTCCTCTAGTCATCATCCTAAACCTGGGAACATGGAGCAAATTTGCTGTGGAGGACCTGAGTGCCCGTGACGGATGGTATTGTCTAAAGTACTTGCGCAAATACAGTGGGCCTTGATGATAGAAGGCTCTGTATGTGATGGTAAGGACCATAAACAGGATGCGCTTATGTCCTGGGAGCCAATGTAAGGCATCCAACACTGCAGAGGCCGAGGACTTTCTAGGCAGTCTGAGGACCAACCTAGCGGCTGTGTGCAGGACCATTTGAAGTCTGTGCAGGGCTGATTTATTTAGCCCTGCATACAGACTGTTACAATAGTCCAGCCTAGATGTTATTAGTGCTACAGAAACCGTTCGTCTGGCACTCAGAGGGAGAAGGTCAAAGAATTTTCTGAGACCCCTAATAATACTAAAGCATATCCCTGCTACTTCTTTGGCTTGTTGGTTAAATTACAGGGTATTGTCAAATTTAATGCCCAGGTTACATGCTGCATTGATAGTCTTTGGGGGGGCTTCTACCTTTTCGGGCCACCAATCTTGCGGAGAAAAACAGTTGTTAGGACCAAAAGGCACAATCTCTGTTTTAGCCGAATTACATTTTAAGTGGTTGTGTGTCATCTACTTAAAGGTTGCTGACAGGCATTCTCTCAATGTCATTTCCTCATTAGATTGGTTCTTATCGAGAGTCAAAACCAGCTGGGTGTCATCGGCGTAGGCAATTGTGCTAATATTGAAGGAAGAAATTAATTTTAATGGGGGGACCATATATAGGTTAAACAAAGTGGGGCTCAAGCTTGAACCCTGCGGGACCCCTGTTTTCATAATTTTTTCTTCGGAGCAGAGATTGCCCAGCATAACGATCTGACGTCTGTGCGCCAGATAGTTTTTAAACCATTCGAGTACAGTTCCTGCTATGCCTGCATTAGCAAGGCAATGTAAAAGGATAGCATGGGAAACCGTGTCGAATGCTGCAGAGAGATCTAATAGGATCAGGACAGCCATCTTTCCCTGATCCAATGCAGCACGAATGGTTTCGGTAGATGACAAAAGTGCAGATTTGGTAGAGTGGTGAGTCCTGAAACCTGCTTGACATGGATGCAGAATGTCATTTTCTTCCAGAAATGCCATCAATTGTTTATTGACATAAGATTCTGTAATTTTGCAAATAGCAGGGAGAAGGGAGATGGGACGTAAATTGGACAAGGTTGTAGGGTCCTGTAGAGCTTTTTTCTGCAGCGGTCTCACTGCCGCCACCTTCCATTGTAGGCGGATCTCCCCTGATTGAAGGGACGAGTTGATGATGGAGTTAATACATGGATTGACCTCATGTATTATATATTTAAGCAACGTAGGGGGGCAGGGGTCAAAAGGGGGATCCTGATTTTAGGGCAGATATTCCCTGAAGGGAGTCTTCTAGACTAATGTGGCTAAAGCTTTCCCATCTGGGTTGATGCAGGTTCATATCCATTTCATTCCCGGGCTCTTCTTTCTCAAATTGGGGAAAGTCTTTTGTGAGGGTGTCTATTTTTTGGGTGAAATAGTTGTCTATGTCATTACACAGCGTCTGGGATGGTGGAATCTCTTGGGTTAGAACTTTGGGCTTAGTGAAGCTGTTAATGATTTTAAAAATGTATTTTTGTTTGTTGCTAGATGCTTCGATGCGGGAGGTAAAATACTTGATTTTTGCAATTTTAATAGAGGCATGATACAATCTCCTAGCACTCTTATATATCTCCTTTGCTTCATTCTCATAGCTCCGTCGCCATTTTCGCTCTAAAAGTCTGACTTCCTCTAATTGTTCTTTAAGTTTGTCAGAGAACCAGGGAGCGGATAGTCTCCTTTTCCCTATGATACCAGTTCTTTCTGGGTTTCTGATCTTATTCCTAATCTCTCTCATCCATCTCTCAAGCCTCTGATAGTCTGTCGTGGTGTTCCCTGAGAGAGTTGGTTTACTCTCCTTGGCCCATCTACCAAGGTCAGGGTGCTCCATGATTTTTCCCCAACTAGGTAGTGTTTCCCCTTTTTTGCTACCTCCTTAGCCATCATCTCATTCCCCTTTAATTCAATATTGAATTCAATAAAGTAGTGGTCCGTCCAGACTTGTGGTACGGGGCCTTTTACCGTCATTTCATCTAGATTGGAGCTAATGCAATCAAGGGTGTGCCCGCCTCATGAGTAGCTTCTAAAGTCCTTAGCATTAGTCCCAGAACCTGCAACATTTCTTTGAGACTAGAGGTGTACTGGTCATTATGGTCATCTAAATGGAGGTTCAAATCTCCTAGAAGGGTGAAATTGGCGTACCTGAGAGTCAGATCACCCAGCACTTCCCCTACGCTGGCAAGAAACTGCATGGGTTGGCCGGGAGGGCGGTATAGCAATGCCCCCGAGAAGGTGAAAGTGTCGTACACTTGTATGCAGAAGTTCAGGCTCTCAGCTCCTCTGATGTCTGGAAGCTCCCTAACTAAACATTTAATAGTGTCCCTATATATGATAGCCAAACCACCCTCACGCTGTTCTACGCGATCTTGTCTGCAAATAGAAAAACCAGGGGGTAGAGCATGCACTATGTCTGGGTTAGACCACTCACGAAGCTAGGTTTCTGTAATAAATAGGCAATCAGGCTCATTTTCATTGATCGGAACAAATATGTGGAGGGAGTTTTTGCATATTGATCGTGCATTTATCAGACCACACTTCATATACTTGGGTTTCTCTTTCTTAATATTAAAGTGGTGGGGTTCCAAGGTGTGTCTACAGGCAGGACAACTGATAGGACCCGCCCACTTATCTACATTGAGTGCATGGTTACAGTTGATTTGTACATTTTTATTCAGGGCTAAATTGTCCCCTCTAGATAGGTTAGTCACCTGTGCATAGCGGTTGGCGCTTGGCTCGTCCTCGGCGCGGATGGGCGCAGACGGGCTGGACTCAGGCTCGACTCCGGCGCGACTGTGGGGCGCCCGCTGCTCGCGTTCTCTGCGCAAAGCGGTGCCCATCTTCCTTTGTAGTCCCTTCTACAGCGCAAGGGCGCTGGGACTTGTAGTTTCTCACCGAAATCGTGAGGAGGCTGATCACTCGTCTCCGGCCACACCACCTAATCGTCTGTGAGCTCGGATGGGCACGCGCAAACAATGGGGTATGTGGATTTAGGCAGTGGGCAGTTTAAAATACACAAATTACGCCACAAATGAAAACAAATAACACAATATTTTAAAAGAACATGCAGGCTATCACCCGGCTTCCGCCTCAGGTGCAAAAGATTAGTTAGGCGCAGTAGTCAGAGACAGTATAGTAGTGTTTTACCAGGCCTCCGACTTAGGTGGAAAAAAGGAAGTTGGTCGAGTTTCCTAGTTAGATGTTCACTGAAGGCGATATAACTCTCAGTGACCCATTTCTCTGGGTTGAACAGAGCCTCTGTCTGAAATAGGGGGCACCCATCTTTGCCTTTCTCAGAAGTCCCTTCCAGTCCCGACCATGGAAAGTCCTGGCTTGTCTATCCACGGGCCTCATTTTGTTAAGGCTTTACACACTGAAAGTGACAAGGTGGTGATCCGTCCACCCCACCGGCAAGATTTTCCCCCTGCTGATGAGATCTTCTTCGGCAAAGATCAGATCTAAAATATGACCTTCTATATGTGTCGGTTCAGTCACCCATTGTTTCAGGCTCAAATTACCACATGACTGAGTGATGTTATAAAACGCTGTATCCATTCTTCAGTTGGCCCACAGATTGAAGTCCCCCAGGACTAACAGTCTTGTGTGGGTAAAGGCCATATTATTGATTACATCAATCACTTCTTGTTGTTGTTGTGCATTGATTACCCCCGGTGGTCTGTAACAGATCATGCCCGAGTGGCCTGTCTCATCCTTAACCGAGAAGCCTAGAAGCTCCGCAAAAGAGACTTAATCTCCTCTTTAAAAATAATTCCAGTTCCCCCTCCCCGACCGCTGGATCTGGGCTTATGCCGAGCCTTATATCCCACTGGAGAAGCTTGTTCCAGCTCTAGCTCCATCCCTGCTGCAGTCCATGTTTCTGTCAGAAACAGAGCATCGAGGTTATTAGTCTCTATCAATAGCTGTATCTCGGTAGAGTGCTTGGGAAGTGATCTAACATTGAGCAGCCCGCAGTTTAGGCCATCCTTTCTCGATCAGTCGGGCGCCAACCCTGTTGTGTTATCTGGCGAGATGTGATTTCGCAGGCCATCCCTCGGTGCCATCCCTGTCGTATTATCTGGCAGCATATGGCTTTGCAAACCGTCCATTGGCAATAATTTGCTGTGGTAAGAGGTGATATGTGGTAGAGGAGACAGGTATTTTATACAGAAACCTGAACCTGCCTTAGAGTGGATATTGGGCAGACCTCATGGGCAGGTTGCCTCCTTTTCAATGGGTCAAGACTCATGAGAATGTCGCTGGAATAACATAGTGTTCCTGGGGCATGAGGGCCAGGGGGACTGTCCCTGAGCTGGGTCCGAGCGCGGACGGGCGCAGACAGACTTGTCTTTGGCGCGCCTTCGGCGCTCCAGCGGCGTGTCCACTGCGCTCGGCCGGCAAGTCATCTGGCTTTTATGCTAATGCCCTCCCGGAAGTGCCGCTGACAAAGGGTAGGAGCTATGTCCCTCCACTCAAACGCCCCCACAGACCGCGGTGGACCGGGGACCAACTAAGCCCTACAATGTGGTAAGGGTGCGTGCAAATGGTGAATAGTGCAGGTTAAAAAAGATTTCTCAGCAGGTTATGCACAGATTATAACAGCTTCCTTACTCTTAGTGCGCGATACTATCTTGTGTCACCTTGCATGGTCCTGAGTGTATACAATGGAAAAGGTAATTGCAGAAGAATTGAGTGCAGTAGGGTTTGACAAAATATTGCACCAAAAACCAGAAGTTACAGCATTTGTTCCTTTTTTTTGCCTGCAGAATGATAACAAGCATTTACAATGCAATGGCCTCGGCATTGTTATAGTTAGAGCTATTGGCATTGCTCATGACATTATTTTTATTTATATTTTTGTTTTTAAAACATATAAATGAATGGCATTGTCATTTACAATGCCAATAGCTTAATCTCTTGCAAATGTGAGACCTATTGCATTTGCACCCACACACAGAGCCACACACAAAGCCACCCACACACACATACAGAGCCACCTACACAGAGCCACCCACACAGAGCCATCCACACAGAGCCATCCACACACAGTCATTCACATAGAGCCACCCATACACACACACAGAGCCACCTACACACACACAGAGCCACCCTCATACAGACCCACCTACACACACACAGAGCCACCCTCACACAGACCCACCTACAAAAAAAGCTACCCACACTGAGCCACACAGAGCCCAACACACACACACAGCCCAACCCACACACAGAGCCACACACACACAGACAGAGCGCAACTCACACACACACACACAGAGCCACACACACACAGACAGAGCCACACACACACACACAGACAGAGCCACACACACAGAGCCACACACACACACACACACACAGACTTAGCCACACACACACACAGACAGAGCCACACACACCGACACAGCCACACACACCGACACAGCCACACACACAGACACACAGACAGAGCCACACACACACAGACAGAGCCACACACACACAGACAGAGCCACACACACACAGACAGAGCCACACACACACACACAGAGCCACACACACACACACACAGACAGAGCCACACACACACAGACAGAGCCCCACACACACAGAGTCCCACACACACACACAGACAGAGCCACACACACACACACAGACAGAGCCACACACACACAGACAGAGCCACACACAGCCCCCCACACACAGAGCCCCACACACACACACAGAGCCCCCCACACACAGAGCCCCACACACACAGAGAGCCCCACACACACAGTGAGCCCCACACACACACAGAGCCCCACACACATACAGAGCCCCACACAGACAGAGCCCCCCCCACACACACAGAGCCCCACATACACAGAGCTCCACACACACACAGAGAGCCCCCCACACAGACAGAGCCCCACACACAGACAGAGCCCCACACACACACAGAGAATATCCGCCAAAATGATTCACAAACTTCTATTCCACTTTGAGGCAATGCAGAAACTCCCAGGCTGCAGGTTGTGCTGGAGTATGAAACAGCGTGTACTTCTCTGAGACGTGTTCCCTTGATAAAATAAATCCTGTGGGATGGGGTTGCAGCATGCCGTTCTCTTTTCGTTCTAAAATATCTGTTCTTTCCGTTCACCTCTCTCTGCGTCTCCCCATTCACCCTCTTCCACTATGTACACAGCACGTGCTGGTTATATATGATGGGACCTCCCGTGAATGTATATGTCCTGGAGAGAAGTTGATGGATACGGGCAGCCCTGGATAACCACGGGAGAGCTGGGCAGGGAGGAGGAGTTTGCTTTACTGAGCTTTGCTGACTGTCTTTATCGGGCAGCGGTAATGCAGCAATTAATGCTCGTAGTGTAAAGGGTGCTGGATGGTGGCTGCTGCACAGAGAGATCAGAGCTGCAGCATGCAGCTCGTGCCTTTGTGCTCGCTCTCAGCGCCCGGGCTCTCAAATTCGTGACTGCTGGACCCTGAGGGAATTCGCTTCCAAAAAGGGCACGTCTAAAACACTTGAATGTTGGTCAATCAAGCTCATTTTTGTAACTGTTCTGGGTTCTTACCTATGAAAGGTTACCTCCTTGTTGTTGATGCTATATCTGCTCTTGCAGTAGGGCATTGAACACGATTTGGGCATCTTATCCAGCCTGCTTGTTGCCCCCAACAAAAATGGCCGCATACCCCCTCCCCGTACCTAAAACACACGAATGCGCTAGTGGGCGTTTCATTATCTAGGCACAGCAGCCATGTTAAGGTCGTCAAGTTCAATGCTCCATGCAATCAGAGGCGTAGCCTTCGTCCAATATCCTACACAAATCGACACGGGAGCTGACCTTAACATGGCCGCCGCAACAGGATACTATGCTTCCACACATGCGTAGTTAGAGGAGGCTGGGTGCAAGACGTCCCCAACATGGCCGCCAGCAATGCCTGCGAATTGTACTCAGGCAGACTCCGCTGTCATTGTTACTTTAAAAAAAAAAAAAACAACAAGCACTGGCAAAGTCAACAGACCTCATCTTTGGGACATGTAAGCTCTGACAAAGCCGTCTTTTGATGATGGTGATCTGAGACCTAAAATGAGATTGTCAGGTGTTGTTAGAATAGGAAAGTTTTTGCTTGTCTTTGACTTCCTAAAAGGAATGTAATCATGGATGTTGAGAAGCATCGAGCGTTAGAGGCTCTTTCAGGGTGCCACCTGGCCGGCTTTATGCCGCCATAACCGGCATTTTTGAGTCCCTGCCGGGTGTGAAAGAGAGAAAACTCGCACTAATCTGGTATTTTTTCGATTTATCAGTACATACTTCAACAAGCGCTCGCCATCTCCGGAAGCAAGCGAGGAGCACGCCATGATCACCACCATCTTTCTCCGAGGTCATGCAGAAATGCCTCGGAGAAACGGCCGCCATTTTCGGATTCGGGCGTGTTTTTCTTTCTCTCCTCTTCCCATTGGCTGGATTGTAAAATTCCAGCCAATGGGAAGAGGAGAGAAAGAAACGAAACAACACACCCCCGAATCCCAAAAAGACAGGGCTTAAATGGACAGACGCCCCTCTCCTCCAATGGCTGGCCTCCGTTTAGGAATCCAGCCAATGGTGAAGAGGGGCGGGTTCAAGCCCCACACTGAAAAACATAAGATCTTGCCGGCGAGACTGGGCAAGCGTAGCCTACACAGGCCGAGACCTAAAAAGGATTGCTCTGTGGGCACAAAAACAATAAGTCCATCACAGTTGCTTTTACGGGCACTTTCGGGCTGAGCAATGTAATTACATTACAGGTATTTGCATTAAGGGAATGACAGTGTCATCCGTGTACCCTTAAAGAGGATGTTGCTTAACGGCTAGAGTGGCCGACTTTGAAGCTGGGGAATGATGTTCCAGTGGCGTAAGGCTCAAGCATCCTGTGATTCTGGGCAAATCACTTCATCTCCCCGTACCTAAAATAAAAAATAATGAATGTGTCCATCTGTAATGCAACTGGTGCTCATGTAAATCTCACTGATGCCTTTGGGTCGAGTTTGCGTTATATAAAACTGCACAGAAAAAAACATACTCAGCCGGGGAGCCTGTATGCAGTGCATGCCTGCTGGAATGCCGGGGTTCTCATGGCATTCTTGCAGACAAACATCTCCACACAAACTTCCCTGCAGGGAAAGTTGACTTCCAGGGCGTTGTCATGGGAGCTGCTTTACCTCTTCGCATTTACCATAAAGGTAAGTGTATTCCCCGCCCACTAACAGTGTTGGTCCATACCGGAGTTCCTCGGTTCTCATTGCCAGAACCAATAACCACATTTGCTGTATAGCATTATGCCTGGCTTAACTTTTTTATGAGGATGTGAAACCCATTCTCTTTTTTTATGAGGATGTGAAACCCATTAAAAATGGATGAAGTTGCCTTACAGTTTACATTTGTTTATTGAAGATAAACAAAAATCACTCAGCCCTAATGCATGCAGAGCATTTGGATATCTCAGTACCACTAACTTAATTAAGATAGAAACAAATATTTAAGAATATTGTGTCGTTTTTTGGGTGTCATTGAAAGGAACAACATCTTATTCTCAGTACAAACAGAACTGAGAATTCATTAAATTGACCACACCACAAGCCTATTGATTTACTGAATTTACCACTGGAACTTTGAGGACAAATCGGTAAGGACGTTGATTTCTTGTGCAAAGATGTAAAATATCAAATGATTATAGTTTAGATTGGCTGCCCTTACAAAGACAGATAAGCTCATGACAAGATACCTTAGTAAGTGGAAAGCACAATTGTAATAATCACACCATTGAAACTCTGAAGCACCTCTACGGTGTTCGCCCTTCTTAGATGGCTCAATTCCATCAGCATGGATTTTGTGCACTCAGATTTCACTTTATTGCAAGCTTTGGCTGCCCAATTCCATTGGGAAGAAATCAAATGAATAGAGAAATGGATTCTCTAAGAAATACCTTGGTAGTGTGATGATTTATGTAATATCTGCAGCTAATGATGTTCCATAAGCGTTTGTCTGAACCATAGAAAATAATTATGTTATCTGCAAAGCCTTTTATCTGTTCTGCTCTAAACCGTGCACTGTGTATAATGCATAATGTACATGAATTAATTCAATCAACCATGAAATATTTAACTGTCACTGAATTGTGTATGAAGATTTGTGGTATTGGTACAGGGCACATTAAAAGTGAAGTGTGATATGAAATGATCTAATCATTTTAATGATATCTTCTGATGACCTAATAAGTTTTAGGTTGCTTCAGTTTTGAAAAAAACATTTTAAGGGCCTTATACCGAGGTGTTCCTAACACTGGAGCCTAAAGCGGCTTCAATGTTGCAAAACGTTTTGCTGCAGGATGGAACCTGTGATCGAACAGCTTGTGTTACATTGGAAGACCCATCCTAATCAGGATTGAACTTTAGATACCCTGCCTGACTTTTTTTCCCCTTAAAGTGTTCTCTGTGCACCACATGAAAAAATACGTGCGGTCCCTTGGTTAGCCAAACACCATCGGCCATGTGCAGTGTATTCTTCACTGAAGCTTCTGGCCACTCTAGGGGCCTGAGATAGGGATACTATCTCTTGTGGCCTAATCACCCCGCTATCGGCCCTGACACCAGTGACTGGCAATCCCACCTTACCTCCAGCCGCAACAGGCGAGGGGTTTCTCCTATTGGCAAGTACCCAGCTGTAAACGAATTGATGATTTTTTTCGACCCGGTGGGCTTGATGCCCTTGACCAACTCCGACTGGAGTATGGGCTATCAGAATCTGAGTGTTGGCATTACATCCATAATCAGCACTGGGTCGCTTAGTCCTCCATTATACCTCATGCTGCCAGGCCACATACCCGTTTTGAAAAATGGCTTATTACTAAGCCAGATGAGAAACGACTGCTATCTGAACTTTATAACATATTACTCTGGACACCCTCCCCAGTCAGGATGGCGGCGCAATGCCGATGGGAATCGAAGCTAAGACGTAACCATACCTATAAAGAATGGCCATACATCCATTCTAGAGTGCGTATTTCAGCGACTTGTGCAACAACCAAGGAAGCAATGCTTAAAATGATACACTACTGGTATTATACTCTGGAGCACTTGGCCTTGTGAAAACATGGGGCATTCCCTGACTGTTGTCGTAACTGTAGGGCTATAGCCACACTGGCGCAACTGTTCTGGCACTGCCCCAAACTCAAACTCTACTGGGGCGCAGTATTGGCTGACATCGACAACATCTGTGATACATGCTTACCTCGGCTCCGTAGCTATAAACACCTTGGCCTTCCCAATGCCCTCAAATACCCCTTCTGTTCCCCTAGATGCAAGACAGTAATCCTAGCGCTAAGTGCTGCCTGTTAGAAATTAGGTTTTGGTTGGCTAGGGTATGCACCTAAGCCAGACAGAACCACCACTCGAGACAAGGCAAATGTACACCAAAGTTAACCTGCGCTCACCCACTATTGCGCAGAGCAGTCAGGCTTATCATCAAAGGCAATGTGTAAAGCGTTTAAGCAACACACACACACAGCAGTAACACAATAAAAACTCCACAAAAGAGACTCCACACAAAATTATATAAAAATATATAGAGTATATTGTACATATAAAATAGACCAAAACTACATGAATCATGAAAACTGTGCACATTATGCAAAACCTGACAATGCAGTATCAAACTGACATACACTAGAACATCAGGGCATGAACTGCACCAGTTAGGTTACAGCAAAATATATGAATTACCAGAGTTACACCATATTAGTATGGTAACCTTGTTTGTAGACAAGACACATAAATCACCACATGTCACCAAAAGCTTTTGAAGCATGATACCTGGGCACATTATGCAAGTCTTGCGCCCTTACTGTTATCCTGGTACAACCAGAGTCAAAAACGGTATACATCACAAATTAGTGCCTGACATGTGCAGTAAAGCATATTATTACCAGAAGGAAAACACAGACATAGGCCCACCTGTACTCCTATTAGTAGAGATACGGTGATTAAGAAATAAGCAAAGGGCTCAGAGGCACCTGAGTGCCTATTACACGTAATATGGTACTTGAAGGAATTTCCTCCATGCATGAAATGGGGGCCTCCGTCCATTATTATGTTTTAGTGAGGGTCAATTTGTGTTAGTTCCAAAAAGAAGATTGCCTCATTGAGGACTAATGGTTGGTTCGACACTAAATGTACGAAAGCGTACAATTTGTTGAAGGTTGCCCTTCATAAAAGCGTGAGAAACCAGGAGGAAATTAGTACATGTAGAAAGAACTATAATTTGGCTAGAAAAAATAGGAAAAAGGCACTAAAGGAGCAAACCTGGGTTTCACTCTATAAGGCAGCACAAATAAAGGACTGTACTATGTTCTGGCGGGCAGTAAATGCCCCTTTCTTTGCGAATAATGAGGGACCGAGAATTGAAGTTGCCATTGACGAGGTGTCTTGGATTAATTTCTTCTCAAATGTATACAGCAGTAAGGGGACTGGAGAATCTGTTGCTGATTCTATTCCACAGTTACAAGGAGGGGCAGATAGATTTGTGTCAATAGGACTAAACGCCACACTAGAAGAGGTTATGGCAGCGATTAATAAAAGTAAAGGTGGTAAAGCGCCCCGGCCAGATGGTGTGCCCATGGACCCATTCAAACATCTTCCAGTTCTTTGGACCCCATTGCTGACACAGGTATTGAAATCTGCTGCAAGAAGGGCTTTATTAAAACATGGTCCGAATCTGTGATCGTACCAATCTTTAAAAAGGGAGAACGTGACATCCCCTCATGTTATCGTCCGATTTCTTTGTTGGACTCCCTGGTTAAGGTAGTAGGAAGAATAGTCCTGAAAAGATTACAATCTTGGGCAGAGGACAATAATATTTTAAGTAAAGTTCAGTATGGTTTTAGACAGGGGTTAGGGACCATTGAAGAGGTGCTTCATTTTATAATGTTAACTACGAAATATACCCAAGCTAAAGAAGGGAAAATGTATGTGGCATTCGTGGACCTTACATCCGCCTTTGACTGCGTTAACCATAATAGACTGTGGCATATTTTGCGGGATTTAAAGGTAGACCCAATTTTAGTCCAGTTCTTGAGGCAACTGTATACTGGGGCTTCTGCAAAAGTGAGATATGGAATAGGGGGCGAATGCACTGCGTCGTTCGCGGTAGAGAAGGGTGTGAGGAAGGGGTGCGTCCTGGCCCCATTCCTCTTCTCTTTATATACCAACGCTTTAGAGGCAGAATTAACGGCCAGGACAAAAGACCCTCCTCACTATAAAAACAAGCCCATAGTATCACTACTTTACGCGGACGACGCAGTGCTCATGGCCAGAACCCAGCTGGGTCTACAGAGTGCTCTTAAAATTTACATTGATTTTATGGACAGTCGAGGACTAAAACTTAATGTCAAGAAGACATATGTGATGACATGTGGGAAGGGGAGAAATAGCTGTAAAAGCTTGCCACAGGGAAAGGGTAGGATCGATGCGACAAATACATTTTCATACTTGGGGATTTTACTTGACCACTTTAGGTCATGGATTCCAGCGGTTAAAAACAGAGCTCTCCTTTTTAAACGGTCAATTGGGGCATTGATGAATTTCTCCAATAAAATGGGCAAAGGACCCCCGGGGATCCTCCTCAAGATTTATAAAGGAAAATGCTTGAGCGTGGCAATGTATGGGGCGGGTTTCTGGGAATACCAGAATGTGGCTATGCTACAATAAGAAGAAAATACATTTTTGTGATTTATTTTAGCAGTACCACAGAGCACATCTATTTACATTTGCCACAATGAATTGGGGATTTTCTATATTACCGATTCGATCAAGATGCAGCCCCTGATGTTATGGCATAGAGTTTGGACGTCCAATAATACAGAATTAAATAGAGATATTATTAGAGATGCCATGAGTTTAAGTCACGCAAATAAGATCCCCTGGTTAATTTTCATTAGAAGGTTTATAACAGACTTGGGCAAATCTGACTTTTATAGTAATCCTGGTATATTGATTACAATTTCTAGGAAGGATTTTAGAGCTTTATGCCAAGATCATTTAGAGCTTCTAAGGACAGCTTCTGAAAAGCAGAAAAGTAGGTCATTCCACACCAGCTAACCCTTGTATCACCGACCATTCAACCCTACCTGGAATGGTGTACAGGAAGTCATGATAGGTTTGTACTCGCAAGACTTAGAATTGATAGCTTTCATCGATTATTCAGCTTCCCCACACAAAATGACTGGGCAAGTGAGCTCTGTTGGTGCCCCTGTGATGAAACGTCCCTTCAGATGACAATACATGTGATTTTATTTTGTGAATTTTATAGAATGGAAAGATCAAGATGGATTTTGCCAATGCTGAAGGGCGGGGTTGGAGGCAATGCCGCCCTGCCTACCTCTATTTACAAAAATTGGAAAATGTTTATTGTGAGGGAGCTATGACTGGACTTTGAAGGCTATATTGAAAAAAAGAAAAAGTATAACATGGGAAATCTAATATGAGGCTGATTAATGTTTAGAATACCTGTCATAATAATTAACTATAGATATGATTTAAAGATTTTAAGACTCTAGTAATTTATAAAGATGTAATCATGCATGGTACTGGAATTTGTTTTAAATAATAGATTGTAAATTTTTGTAACTTTTTGATTTTTAATCCAAAAATCGAATAAAGTTTATTTGATTAGATTTGTGTTAGTTCTCAGGCAACCAAACTTATATCAGAGGAAGGCAATCCATCAGGCTTTTAATGTTGTAGCCAAATGTGATACGCATATAGAGTTATTTGCAAACTGGTTGATTCTGTGTTTCCTTATTGGTCAAGTGCCCCATATAAAGGTATGAGTTCATTTGAGAAAGGGCATACCAGGGGGATTGCATCCAGAGTCGGACACAGGCTTGCATCTTGCAAAACCTATCTGGACCAATTGAATGTGTTCCCCAGATAGCTATTGAACCATACCAGGCTAAAAATCATCCAAGATGCTAGTGCTCGATGGTATTGAAGGCTGCAGAAAGGTGAAGCAGGATGAGGGAGCAGGTGTCTTTGTTATCATGAATCTGTAGGGCATCATCAAACACTTGACTGCAGATTGTGTTAGTTCAGGAGATGTAGAATTTGTCCTGTTTTAAGGGCATCTGTGAACTAACCCTCAGTGAGGGATGCTTTGTCAATGTTACAAGGTGACTTAAGCCCTGAAGAAGTCCAGCAACGGACGAAACGCGTCGGCTATTCGCAACTATCAAAAAAAGAAAATAAAGAATAAAAACTGATTAAAAGAAAGAAAATCAAAGTCACAAATTCTGTGTGTCTTATCTGAACATTTGGGAAAACCAATATTTTGTTTATTTGTATGTTCATCTTTAACAATCATTCTGTAATGGTGTATAACTTCTGAAGGGTGCTGTCCTATTTTCAAAATGAACACGAGCATTTCGGTGCTCAAGGGTAGCTTGACTCTCCTAGTGTCCAGTTCCACTGTCGTTTCAGTCCTATCTAGTCAGGAACGTCTGTACTCACCTTTTCTTTAAACTGTACTCTTCTAGCCTGCCGCCGCCATCACCACCGGCGTGCACGCTGACTCCGCCCCTTTCTGAGGCCACGCCCCCTTTCCAGTGTACATAAACAGCCGATTCACGAGCTGCAACCGGAATCCTCTGACCCAGTTCCTGAGGCGGAAGCCGGGAACTGGAGGTACTCTACTCATTTTAAAACTGTTCTGTGTGGTGTCACATTTTGCTCATTTGTACTTTTAAAACTAAAGCCTCATACCTCACTCAGCGCTTGCATTTTGCCCTTTGCGCACAGCTGACAGTAACAGCTGCTTCGCGCCCTTCCTGGCTCTTCTAGCCTGCCGCCGCCATCACCACCGGCGTGCACGCTGACTCCGCCCCTTTCTGAGGCCACGCCCCCTTTCCAGTGTACATAAACAGCCGATTCACGAGCTGCAACCGGAATCCTCTGACCCAGTTCCTGAGGCGGAAGCCGGGAACTGGAGGTACTCTACTCATTTTAAAACTGTTCTGTGTGGTGTCACATTTTGCTCATTTGTACTTTTAAAACTAAAGCCTCATACCTCACTCGGCGCTCGCATTTTGCCCTTTGCGCACAGCTGACAGTAACAGCTGCTTCACGCCCTTCCTGGCTCTTCTAGCCTGCCGCCGCCATCACCACCGGCGTGCACGCTGACTCCGCCCCTTTCTGAGGCCACGCCCCCTTAGTCTCCTATAAATGTGCCAGTACAAGACACGCAATGGACGAGCGCAGCGGGAGCGCCGTTTGCGCGCCAAAGGCGCGCCTAAGGCAAGCCCGTCTGCGCCCGTCCGCGACAAGACCGCGACAGGCGCAGGAAACTCTGCCAAATCTTCCTCCCACATTTCCTACCAACCTGGCGACCTCTTACAACTACAGGTCACTAAGCAATGCCCTGTTATACTCGACCCAGCCGCGCTTTCAGGCCCAGTCAGTTGCAAACATTGCCACTGGTCCACTGGGCTCCACTCAACTGCTCCAGCGGCTAATACACCTCAGGCCCCTCTGCCCTCCTTCAAAGGTGGCCTGATCAACGCACGTTCCATGTGCAGGCACAACCAAGATATACACTACCTTATCTTGGAGTTCGACCTTGACTGCCTCATGATAACTGAGACATGGCTAACAGTTGATTGCAACCCTGACATAGCCATTGCTCTTCCCCTGGGCTATTCACTCTTCAGGGAAGACAGAGCCAAGGGCCGAGGCGGAGGTGTTGCAATCATCCTTAAAGATACCTTCCCTTGCCACACCTTTAGTCTAGAGCCTCTAAAAAAGACAGAAGGACTAGGCTTCTCTATCAAATTGAACGAGCACACTTCATTCTCAGGCGGACTTATCTACCGCCCACCTGGCAACGCATCCGAGTTCCTCGACTCACTGTACGATTCCTTAGGACAGCTTTCACTCAGATACCCATTCTTCTCCCTCCTTGGTGATTTTAACCTTCACCTAGAATCGAAGACAGATACTGGTACCATCAATTTCGTACAAACACTTGATATGTTCAATTTTAAACAACTCGTCACCTTACCCACCCACTCCCTGGGTCATACCCTTGATGGAGTCTGCACAAATTCCCCCTCCTTGATCACACTAACGCCTCTGCCCCAGATCTGGTCTGATCACTCCTTGATCCCATTTCACATCCTGAACGAAAACCTACCCAATTGCGATAAACCTGTTCTCCTCCCTGGCAATCACATCAATTGGAAAAAGGTTCAGGATAATTTCACTCTTAATCCTTCAATGCAAACTCAAGCTCCCATCCTCTCCGGCAATATTGATACTGATACCGATCTTTTCCACAACTGGATCGCTCAAGAAATCAAATCCAGAATTCCGCCCTCACGCCCCCGTACCTCCCGGGGCAAAACAAAAATCAATGCCCCTTGGTTTACACCTGAACTCGCAAATGCGCATCTGCTATGTAAAAAGGCAGAAAGAAAATGGCGGAAGACATACGAAGCCACTAATCGTACTTCCTATATCATAACAAGAAAAAACTACCTTTCAGAAATCAAACTGGCAAAAAAACACTACTACGTCAACGCCATAAAAAACGCAGGCCAAAAACAAAAGGTGCTGTTTGCGATAGTTAAATCATTCACGCAACCTAAGGCACTCCTGCCTGAAATCCCCCCATCTCAGAAATTTTGTGATCAAATTTCTGACTATTTCGAGGAAAAAAATGCCTCAATCCAAATCAACTTTCCCCCCCCCCTGTCACTCCCCCAGTACTCCCCCCACTGGTCCCCCAAAGCTGTACGCTAAGTCGCTTTGCCGCTGTCACTCTTGAGGAGTCGAAAAAAGCCATCCTGGCCTGCAAATCGGGTGCTCCATCCGATCCTTGTCCCCCCAAGATACTCCACCAATTAATCGACGAGGTCAACCCACTCATTAACAACTTAATCAACTCCTCGCTTAGCTCTGGCATAGTTCCGACCTGCTGGAAAAAAAGGAATCGTCAAACCTCTTATGAAGAAGGCAAATAAACCACCGACGGATCTCACCAACCTCCGCCCAATTTCGCTGCTCCCAGCTTTGGGAAAAATCACGGAACAGCTAGTCCATAAAGAGCTTAAATGCTATCTAGATGAAAACAACCTTCTTCATCCCCAACAATCCGGATTCCGCCCCAAGCACTCGACTGAAACTGCTCTCATTGAATTGTCCGACACTATAAAAACCCTACAAGATCAGAGAAAAAACTCCATCCTAATCCTTCTCGACCTAACGGCGGCGTTTGATACCATCTCCCACACCATCCTCATCAGTAGACTCAGGGACATTGGCATCTCTGATTCCGCCCTATCTTGGATTACGTCCTTTCTCTCCGACCGTTCCCAAACCATCACTTTAGGCCCATTTCACTCCAAAGACAAACTTGTCTCCTCAGGTGTCCCGCAGGGATCCATCCTCAGTCCTCTCCTGTTTAACGTCTACCTCATCCCACTCCTCAATCTGATAAAATCATTCGGCATACCTGTCACCTCATATGCCGATGACACACAACTCATCGTGCCATTGGACGAATCATCTACTAAAGCTGAACTTAACCTCAAACACTGCCTGACTGAAGTATTCCGATGGATGGACAACAACCACTTGAAGTGCAATTCGAGTAAAACGGAGATCCTCCCGATTGGCACAAATATCTCCTTCTGTCCAGCACTTTGGTGGCCGGACAATTCCGTCGCCCCCCCCCCCCCAGACAGTTTCGTCTGCCAGGAATCTCGGCGTTACCTTTGACTCCGATCTCTCCTTCGATCAGCATGCCAGAACCGTCGCAGGCAAATGCTTCGGAACAATCAGATCCTTGAGAAAGTTCTTTGACTTTCTCCCCATCGACGCCAGAAAGACGGTGACAGTTGCACTCATAATCTCGCGACTGGATTACTGCAACGGCTTGCTCGCAGGAGTCAAAAAGAGCACCATCCAAAAACTGCAGAGCGTACTTCATACAGCCGCCCGTCTTGTTCTGGGTCTACCCCGCAGATCCTCTATCTCCGCAGCGCTTCGTTCACTTCACTGGCTCCCACTCCATAAAAGGATTTTCTTCAAAATCCTGATCACAGCCTTTCGTGCCTACAACAAAACTGGCCCCAAATACCTCAACAAGCGCTTTCCCCACTACGTGACCAACCGTCTCCTTCGTTCAACCAATGATAACCTCATCCTTCTACCTAAATACAATCTAAAAACGAAGGGTGAGAAGACTCTCAGCTTCTTTGCAACTAAAGCGTGGAACAAACTGCCCAAAACCCTCAGACAACAAACCCAGGAAAAATCCTTTCGAAAGCTCCTAAAAACATGGATCTTCAATCTCCCGGACGACTACTCCAAAGCTTCCATCTAATCCTACTGGACTGGTTCACACAGGTTTCCTAGCGCCAAGATGCTCCCTCCGGAGCGAACGTCGCGCTTTAGAAATACCCCACAAATATCAAATATCACATCAGTGATTTGCATTATGTTAGTTCGAGTGTAGATGATGGGATGGCATTGTCTTCATAGGCACAACTATCCACAGTTCAGACTATTTGCAATTCTCTAAGAATATATCACCATCATCATCATGAATCTGTATTTCAGAGTAGCTGTTCAATTGAACTGTTATAATACACAGTGTATAAAGGAAAGTATACAGATTCAAAAACTGAACATGGTGTATCTGGGGCCAAGATAAAAACTAGTAGCTACTGCATTTAGGTCACAAAGATAACACAATTGCCATCATCTTTTGACATGAGCCTTCGTCTTCATTTGAAAAGACAAGGGGAACCCAATGGGTGGCTAGGGACCATGGGTATCAAGTGTTTTAAAGGGAACAAAAGGTCCTCAGCGTAAAGGAATAAGTACAAGAAAATATTATATAGACCACAATAGGCTACTATATACTTCAATCCCTAGTCCAGCCGGACAGGGAATTTAATAATCAAACAAACCATTCAAATTAAGAATACATATAAGCAACAAAGCATTGTAGTTACAGTAGAGCACAGGCCTGTGCCGTACAAGAGAAGCAAAAAGTGAGAGAGTAGTAAAGTGAAGAAATATCAGGCAAACAAGGTGAGCTATCAGGCCACTGCTTTGGATCAGAATTGACAGTGTGTCCTGGAGTAAAACATACATACAGCAATATAATAGGGTGAAACGTATGTCTACTCAAAAGAGTCGACATTTCGATCCAGTGCTCAATTTATAGGGATCATCTTCAAGACTTAGGGAATTGTTATTGCCTGAATTGGAATTTACACGCCTGTAAGGAAAACAGGGGAAAAAACAAAAGATAGAAAGGTATAGTAATTTTTGGGAAGAATATTGATGGACATCAGCTTCAACCATTATACTTACAATGTTCGGATCCGCAGTGAAAAAGTGTTGCCTGATGGCGTGGGCATTCAGTGCAAAACATATCTGTAATAGGTGAAAAGTGAATTGGCCGCAGTGCTAGACAACTATCTGCCAATGGTATGGAGGCCAGGTTCTATGGTGATATCTATTGTGGGGCTAAGTGTTAGTTTAACATTGCGCGGTGATGTGAGTCCGGATTTTGGTTAATGGCCGGACGTAGTGAGCCTCATTGCTAATAGCAGGGTGATGGCATCCTTATGATGCAAAGTATTGCTGCTGGAGAAGTAAAACGCGTAGAAACAATACCAGTGTTGATTTATCCGGTGTTATTACATGTTTCTTTGAAGGGTAAATTATGCAAGACCTACCCATGCGTGGGCTTGTGGGACTTCTAATGGATTGGCAGCTATTAATTAATGGCCGGTTGCAGGAACTTGAGAAGCTTCTGTGGAGGGTGCAGTTGTCTGATCTTGGGCATCCAAGCTATCGGATGCTGGGGAAAGAAGAGCGATGTTTAGGACATTTTTAGGGGTGCGGGAAGCAGGGTAATTATAAGGCGCTAAAATTTACCGTGATGATTTGCTGAAGCCACCCAGCAGGGTCAGCATGGATAGAAGGCCAGGGTTAAGGCTCCGTGTGGGCTTCAATTGGCACAGATTGGTGTGCAAGAAGTGCACCACTGTTGAGGAGGAGGAGAAGATTAGGGCCAACATGGGAGTGATGAATCTTAATTAAGCAAGTAAAGCAGTGCGCGCAGTTTTACCCTTAGTTTCTCGATATTCCTGAGTGGTCTGAGTAAGCCGATGTCCTGATAAGGGCGTGGCAAGCGTCCAAATTCGCAGAGTTGAAGTGCCGAGATCGCGCTACTGTGGGGGGAGAAAGGAATTAATACCAAGTGGGGGGCCGGTTACGATTGTGGCCAGTGAGGGGCCGCGCGATATTACCTTAAGGGTCAAATAATCATCAAGTAGTCTCTGCGTCTGATTAAGCAGGGTGTCAATGTAACCAGCTTATGCGATGATGCCGTCTTGGGAGTGCGGTCAGATAATTGACTGATCCGCTAAAGAAGAAGGAACACTAGGTTAGAACAGAGTACTGCTCTGTAAGTGAGGGAGTCTATCGTAGTGAGACTTACCGGAAATTCGGTGGGATGACTGGACGCAAGTTGCGAGCTGTGCCTTGCCGGATAGCAGTCAGCAACCTAAGGTGCTGTCATCTTATTGGACATGCGGCGGTCACGTGACGTGAGCCTTTAGGGAGCCAGTATAGCTTCAATTATTTTGCGACCGCCATCTTAGAACGGTGCACAATCGGTGTTAGCTATGTGGTTGTGATCGCCTAGCAATCTAGTTGTGGCTACAGGGCGCGTGCACTGTAAAGATGAATCAATACCTTGCGGCCGCCATCTTTGAACGGAGCACGACTAGTATTAACTATGTAGCTATGATAGCCTTGCAATTTGGTGGTGGTTACGGCGCGAGTGTGTTGAAAATAATTAATTGAAATTACGGCGCAAGTGATAGTGAGGGAAAGGATTAAAATTATAAAACCCGGAAAGGGAGATGTGAACAGTGTGTCAAATGTGACATAATTTATATTAAAAAACATTTCAGATATCAGAAAATTCGTCTGGGGCCATAACTCTCATTGTTTTGATCAGAAGTGCTCAATTTTGATAAGGGCACTGTCTT
Source organism: Lissotriton vulgaris (assembly GCF_964263255.1). Classification (NCBI taxonomy): domain Eukaryota; kingdom Metazoa; phylum Chordata; class Amphibia; order Caudata; family Salamandridae; genus Lissotriton; species Lissotriton vulgaris. The sequence goes on along the minus strand of NC_141700.1, from coordinate 240,224,183 downwards.
TCAGGGTATGATTTCATAGGAGAGTTGTCCAGTCCTCACTCCTGTTCAATCCTGTTTGGATGGTGTTAAATTGGATAATAGTCTTAAGTTCCTCGCGGTTTAGGATCTGGCCCAGGTTGCCTCCTCTTGGTGGTAGTTTTATCGCTTTCAGAATTGTCCATTTGATGTCGTCTGCGGTGTGGTTGAGTTCAGAGAAATGTTCAACAAGAGGTGAGTTGGGAGTCCCGCATCTGATTCGACTCCTGTGTTGACATATTCAGGACTTTGCTTTTTGGGTGGTTTGGCCCACATACATTTTGGGGCAAGGGCAAAGAATTGCATAGATGACGTTGCAGCTGTTGCAGTTGGTGAAACTTTTCATTTCTACAGTCACACCTTTGTGACTAAAGTGACGAGCCTCAATCGTGAAGTCACATACAGTGCAGCTTCCACACTTAGCGTGCCCCAAGATAGGTGGTAATCCCCAATTAGATTCAATGGTTGTCCTGACAGTGGGGGCAGGTAAGGCTGCTCTGACCAAATGGTCCTTTAGGTTCTTACTTTTCTTGAAAGCGAAGAGTGGTCTCTCTAAATGTATGGGACCTGCGTTTAACGTTGGCCAATGTTTAAGGATAGATTTGCGAATTTTGTTAGAGACAGGAGAAAAAGTGGTTACACAGGCTATTCTCTCTGTTTTGTCATGTGTCTTGGGTGTGAGGAGGACCTCTCGTGGGCAGTACCAGGCCCTTTTGGATGCAGTTTTTACAAGTCTTCTAGGGTAGCCACGAGTTTTTAGTTTGTTAGCAAGTGTGTTGGCTTCCCTAAAATAGTCTGCCTTTGATGAACAATTTCGCCTAATCCTTAGAAATTGAGAATAGGTCAGGGAGTCTTTTAGAGCCCTAGGATGATTGCTATCATAGCTAAGGAGGGTGTTTCGTTCCGTTGGTTTCCTGTATAGGCGTGTTAGTAATTCGCCTTCTTGGTGGAAGATAGTGAGGTCTAGGAAGGCTATTTGGTTTTTGTCATAGGCAAGGGTGAAATTAAGTTCTGCACAGTTGTTATTTAGCCAGTGATTAAAAGAGTTCAGTGAAGCAATATCAAGTTTCCAAATCAGGAAAATGTTGTCTATATAACGACGCCAGAGTGCAATTCCTGTAAAAAATTGGTTGCTTTCTGTTAGGATAATGCCAGTTTTGAGTGCATCCATAAATAGAATGGCCAGGTTGGGGGCGAAAATCGCACCCATCGAAGTTCCCTTGATTTGTTGATAATAAATATTATCAAACAGAAAGTAGTTTCTAGAGAGACATAGCTACAGGAGCTGCAAGATGAAAAGTGTGGGGACCCTGTGTGGACGAGGACGTGAATCAAGGGTTCTCTGGATGACCAGAAGAGCCGCTGTCTGGGGGATATTAGGGTAGAGCGACTCTACGTCCATGGTGCAGAGGGTGTTAACTGCAGGGTCATAGGGATAGTGTTCGACTAAGTTTATCATCACCATGATATCTCTTACATAGCAGGCTGTGGATGGTACAAATTCTTTTATGAAGTAATCCACATAGGCTCCGAGAGGTTCTAGGATTGAGCCACAAGCCGAGACTATTGGTCTCCCAGGTGGGTTGTCGATATTCTTATGCACCTTCAGGAGGGTGTAAATGACTGGTAGGCGGGGACTTTTAACATTAAGGAAACAGTGTTCCTTTTTACTCAGGTAGCCTTCAGACAAGGCATCCGTTGTTAGTTTCAGTATGGTATCTTGGATACTTTTGGTGGGGTTACCAGGCAATCTCTGGTAATGGTCTGTGTTGTCGAGCTGGCGTTGAATTTCATTCTTGTAGGATTCAATGTCCTGGAGAACAATGCCGCCACCCTTGTCTGCACTCTTTATGACAAGTGAGGGGATATTTTTTAGCGTGCTTATGGCAGCTTTCTCAACTCGTGAGATATTGTAAGGAACATACAATCTCTTCTTCTCTAGATCAACAAGATCTTTCTGAACTAATTTCTCAAATGTTGTTATCTCAGACGGGATCATACTTGCGGATGGGAGGAATGTAGATTGGGGTCTGAACGGTGTGTTTGGGTTGGTTGTGGTAGATGGGTGGAGTTGGAAAAAGGCCTTTAGGCGAATTCACCTGAAAAATATTAGTAATTCAGTCTGCAACTCCATAAAATTGGGGCGGATTGTGGGAACAAAGGATAAACCTTTTTTCAGAATTGCAACTTCTGGATCCTGTAATGTGTGCTTGGATAGGTTGAAAATCGGTATTAATTCAGAAGTGGGTTCCATGGAGAGTGGAAGGAGTGAGGAATCAATACCAGCAGTTTGTTCTACCATTGGTAAAAGTTGTTCCTGGTTTTGCGCTCGCTTGAGCCTTCGTCTTAGCATACTGACATATTGGTTTTTCTGTTCAAAGTATGGTACAGGCCTTTGCATTACTCCTGGACTTAGTGAGTGCCTTGAGCTTTAAAAACAGGAAACCACCACATATCAAAATAGGAGTTACAAAACAGCACAAAATGAGCCAGGCCTTATTGAGATGCATTGCAGGGAAGTTTCAAAGAATATCTAAATAGAGTGTTTTTAGACCAAGTGGGGGCATACTCTAACTTTGAGATAAGGCTTCAAAATAATTCAAGGTGTATACTAACCATTAATGGCTCAATGGGCAGTTAAAATGTAACCTGCAAAAAATAAGACTCCATCATAATGGAAATCAATCTGGCAACCATGTGCAGTCTGTGGCTCAAATAAAATGTCTCTTTCAAAATGTTGTGAAATAAGGGCAGAGTCTCTTTCATTTGTGATAACTATATTATCTCGGCCCAACCTATATAGTTCTGTCCTAAACTATGTCAATGGCAAGATCTTTTGGGCAGAGTAGATTCCTACAAGATATACTCTTAAAGAATTCCTGGGTGAGGGTTGTACAATAACTATATACAAAAGAAGAAATGTTTCATGGCTGCAATCACCTCTATTTGGTGGTGATCTAATTGCATCCTCAATGCAATTATCGGAGGACTGGGACCCATGCACAGGATTAATTGAAGATTATAGAAGTACAGTACTCACAAAAGATATCTGTGCAATATTGAAAAGGTAGGAGTAATCTGTCCAGATGATCAGAAAGAGGAGAGTTGATGGAGAGCATTCATTTATTATTCCTGTGAGGTGGGTCACTAAGGTGATATAGGATGTGTATTTCTGCTTCATATTGTATCCTGTGCATCTTATTTTAAAATAATGGATTGATTGATGTTTAGTTTTGGAGTGTTAGAGGGAGTAATGTAGCATGGGCTTTACACAGTGCTTGATTGCCTTGACGAGCTCCCTGCACCCTTTGAAGTACTAGGAAATAGTAGTGTTGTGGCAGGAAGCTCTGGGCTCTGTAATGAACAGCAAACTTGTAGCACTGAGGGCTTTTAAGGTTATCAGGTTTTCTTGCAACCGGATTCTCTGCCAATCTGTCTTTTGCCATTGGACGTGGCTATTTGTGGTTGTTCCATAATGTGAAGAGCGTAACTTTCATAAAACGGGTGTTAGTGAGTTTTAGGTGGATTCGGTCATCTAGAAGCATAGTTGAAGGGGTTGTGCCTAACCTCTGTAGATGAGAGATGAATGTAAACGGTCAAAGACGATAGCACCATTGTCCGTCCTATCTCTATGTTGAGGTGGATAGCAGGTGGCATTCATCATGGAGATGTACACACGGTTTACAATGTTCCCTTTGGTAAGGTCCTTCATGGTCTTAGAGGATTCCTTTTCTGTGACACTGAAGTAGCAAAGCAAGAAGTTAATGTCCCTGACTGAAGCTGTAGAAATAAAGTCAGATATCTCAGAATTGGAGACTGGATTATCAATTGGTGGATGGAAGATGAGTTGTCATTTATCGGTCTCTAAGACTGATGGCGGAAATTGGCAGAAGAGGATAACAAATTATTTAAAGGTTGGTTGCTGATGATGTGTGCATAGCCGTGATTATTGGTTAATAACCATGTTTCCCACAGCAGTTCAGTTTGACCAGTTGATGTGCAGTTGTCCAGTGGGATCATAATATCTGAAAGTGAAACACTTTGGTGATTGGGGTGAAACAGGTTTCTTTAGGAAACAGTTCATCCCACAATATCTCATATAGGCATAGTGGCAGAGTGAACATTAATCAGAAACATGTGAAAAGCATGTTTAGAATGATTTTTGCAAGATGGCAAGTGCGATTTTGATGAACTATTGTAGATTAGTTGAATGCTGGGGGTGTGCTGAATGCAACCTTTGTATATGCTTGATGAACATGGTGCAGTGGAAATGAGCTTTGATGCATGCTTTGTCGTTTGTGGTGAAGGGATTCTGGACATTAAGTTTTTCCCAGGTTCTTCCTCACCCAAATACTTCATATCCGCTTTTTCATCTACTCGTTGCTTTATTCCTTAAGTGTGCTTAAGTTTAAGCTTTAGGTTTAGGGTAGAAAGATATCGCTTGATTGAGATTGAAAATGTTCCTTGGTGTGCTTGGCTCTCAGTCTAGGCTGGACGATGTCCCATGACCTGCATCACTTGGAGATGCAGATCGATTGGTTCTTTATGAGAGGCTGAAGGTTTCAAAGTTTCTGCTTGAAGTTTATACCCCTGTTGACAAGTAAATAATCCTTCTCGCAATGTATCACAAAATAGCTATCCCAGCTCCTTGCTGGTTCTTGCAGCAGTAAGGCTTTCTTAAAAGTTCCATAACACCTGTCCCATAGAGACTTGAGGGCAGCCACGGCCCATGGAGGGAGTTCCGGTGGGGCGGAGAGGAGAGGCGGGCGGGGGAGGGGCAGGGTGGGGGGTGCTAAAAACTGGAGTATGGATAATTGAAGGTAAGTAAACAATTTAATAAATAAAATGAATTTCGTAGCGCACCCTCCATTGCATTTTGCCTAAATAGAGTGTTGGCCCTTCTGAATTCTCAGAGGTTCAGATGTACAAGAATTATTAGGGAGGATACACCTTGGTAATTCCCATATTTGGATGTTTAGATTGATATGAGTGGTATTCTTGGAAATGAGCCCTTCACTGGCCAACAACCTAATGCACTGGGAGTGGTGGACTCTCAGATCACATTAGTTGAACCAAATGGAGTACAAGGTATACGTAATTGGGGGTTACGGTTTGAGGAGGGTTGAAGCCCCACTCTGGGAACAACCGCAATCTTTGTCAGGGGAAGCACAAATGTCACTAAATTACCCTGTGCTTAATCCTCTGGTAGCTTGGCACAGAAGCAGTCAGGCTTAACTGAAGGCACTGTGCAAAGTATTTTTGCAGCACAGAAGCAGTAATAAATTGAAAATGCAACACAGGATCAGTCCCAAACCAATTTAGAAAAATAGAGTAAATAATGAATAAAGTGGTACCAAAACATTTTAAATCCAATTAGTAGAAACAGAACTATCAATTTTTAAAGTTTTATGTGCACAATAGAAGCACTAGCCATAGGTACCTGATCACGGGTCAAAGTCAAAAGTTAAGGCTGGCCACAATGCAGTGCTGGTCAGATACAAGGGGTGGATTGGACTCATCTCAGGTTACCTTTGGACTTGGGTGAAATTTCTCAGAACAGTTCCTAAGAAGGTAAAGTACAGCAAGGCCAGGCAGTTAGCAAAGTTCAAGGAGGAGGCATTGCCATCGGGGCACCGCTGGACAAGGTTGCGGTGAAGATTCTTTTATGTTCGGACTTTGTTGAAAGTTTAAAATCTCCTGCGGGATGAAGCTGCAGGCTGTAACCAACGAGGGCTCCACAAGGCCAGATTCCTACACTGAGAAATCACTTTGAACAGGATTTGCTGATGCGAAAAAAACATAGTGAAAGCTACTGCAAACTTAGGCCGAACGGCAATCCCCTTGGGCGGATCGGCTGACAGACAGGTCCCGGTCTTCTGTTGGTTCTCAGGCCATTTGTGGTGGAAAACTTTCTAAGTCCCAGGTTCTTGAAAAGTACCACCAACACCACTACCTAGGGTCAATGATCTGGGGGATGTCACTTGTGGGACTAGGACCCACTCCAGCAGAGGCCAGGTGCAGGGTTCAAGACACCAGAAGCTTGTTATGTCCCTGTAGCTCACATAGGAGGCCAACTAACTAGCCCTTGGAGTCACCTCTGGTGGTCCTGGTTTCAAGGATATGGTCCAGTTCTCCTTCAAGCAGTAGGGCAGTCCTCTGGGACTCGGAGGCCTTCCACAGGTCCAGGAGTTTGCTGAAGATGTTTTTTGAGGTTCCACTATGTATACCTGGTTCCAGCTTTTGAAGTGGCAGGACATCCTAGGCTACTGCCCCACATACGATTCTAGAAATTTCTTCCCATCCTCTGCCAAGCTCCAAGAAGTTTGGGGTGACAAAAGGCTATTGTTCGGTCCTTTGAGTGGACTGGAGGCAAGTGGAAAAGGAATTCAGCTCCACCCCCTGCCATCCTGGCAGGATGGTCTATCCTGCCTACACCCAGTCCCCTTTATCTTACTGTCTGGTAGGAATACTCAAATCTCAGCAATAGAACTTTTCACCTTTATGTGACCCAGGTCACTGGCAAAAGGCACAAATGGTTAGCACAGCTTTCTAAAAATAGCATTTTGAGAATTGTTACTTAAAATCCAATTTTATAATTAAAAACGATTTTAAACAACAATCCATTTGAGGCCAAATATGCTATTTCTACTGGCTCCTAATGAAAAGTGTAAATGTAATAATGTAACCTAATGTTGTCCAATGGGAAAGAAGTCTTACAGTCGTGAAAAACAAATTTTTGATTTTTTAACTACCAGGACTTTTAAAACTTAAACCCACATGTCCTACTTTTAAATGTAATGCACCCTGCCCAATGGCTTTAGAGCCTACCGTAGAGGTGAAATATGTATTAAAAAGAAACCTTTAGTCCTGACAAAACATTTATTTTGCCAGGTCGAATTGGCAGTTTGAAAACGACACTGCAGGTTGCAATGGCAGAACTGAGGCATGTATTAAAGGGCTACTTCAGTGGGTGGCACAATGAGTGCTGCAGCCCCTCTAGAAGCATTTAATTTACAGTCCCTGGGTACATGTAGTACCATTTTAGTACAGAGTTACCAGTAAATTAAATGTGCCCAAATAGGGATATGCCAGTTTTGCCATGCTCAAGGGAGATAGCATAAGCACTTTAGCACTGGTTAGAAGTTCATAGGAACAGGGTTGTCAATTCTCTATTACACGCTGAATACAAGTGGGTGGTTAAAGTAAGATAGCAGGCCATTAGAAAGGATGCCTGTAACAAACTAATCAATGTCTTTGCCAGGACGATATTGTGTTTTTTTGAACAGCAAGGCAACCTAGATACTAATATCCCAGCTTGCAAGTGAGTATCGCATTTTTAATCAATCTATGGTCTAAATTCCCAAGCTTCTACCCATCAGGAGGTTATTGCTTATAGTACACCTATTACTCTCTCATTCAAACTAGAGGACATTATTTGGCCATCGCTCAAAGTCCTAGCAATAAAACCCCAGGTCCAGATGAGGTCCAGATAGACCTATGTAAGTCTAGGCCGGAGTTGTGAGTGCCTGCCATTACTAATGTTCTAAGCTATCGAGCTCATGGCACACAACTATTTCTGTCCCTGTTTTTAAGAGCAGTAGACAAGATCCAGGGTGCAACCCTCCAATTTCTTTATTAGACTCCACTGTCAAAATTCTGAAACATATAGTTCTACAGAGAATCATGTCTTGGAAGGAGGCGTCTGGCCTCATAGCACCTGTTCTGTACGGCTTTAGAGATGGCCAGTGTATGCAAAAGCAGGAACTTAACCCAAACGTATAAGTTCATAAATATTTAGTGGCAAAGGTGGGGGATACTTTGCTGATCGTTTTTGGCCCTTAGATCAGCTTTTGCTCTGGTTATTCGATCAATACTTTGGGCTATACGGGAGGATATAGGCATGAACCAAGCACCGATTAATTTTCTTCGCACCCTTCATCAAGTCCTTAATGCTTCTGTACTCCATGACCCTATAGGTAATGCACTAACACTTTTGAATTGCAACAGGGAGTGAGGCATGGTTGCGTGCTTACCTCAATCCTATTTCTAATATATGCTAACAGGCTCTACGTATCTTTAGTGTGCCATGGTAGAAATCACTCAAAAGTAAAAACTCGATCCATGGCAGCCTTAGTAAATGTGGATGATGCAGTCTTGATTTCCTGGACCCCCTCATGTCTTAAAAATCAGTCTGATAAATGTGTAACGTCTCAATTTAGAGACAAACTTTACCAAAATATATTATATAGTTTAGAACGTGCATCAAAAACGAATCCTATCTTTGTCAATGGAAGGTACTTACAATGGATTTTAGTTTCCCATATCTGAGTATTACCTTTGGTTCCCGGTGTAATTGTTGCCCCATTTGAGCACTGGGGCCTGCAGAATTTCACAGGCAATGGGGACACTTTAATTTTGCTAATAAAAATTGGATCCAAGCCCATTTCAGCTATGTTAGTGATACATAAGAACAAGTGTATCCCTGTTTTGACATAGGGGCCCCTGTTTGAGGTTATTGTCCCTCTGAGTGTCTCCTGATAGAGGACATAGATTCTGTAGGAGACATTTAGGGCTGCTTCCCAGTAGTCTCCTTTTTATCATCCACGTAGAACAGGGACTAAAGTATGTTATTATTGACATCACGCTGGCACCGTTAATGTTATGGTTATCTGAGCGTTCAAATGAAAAGTCCAGTTTTTACAGAGATGTCAAAGAGTTCTGCTTGAACTGTGCTTTCAGTAATAAGATACCCTGGCTGAACTACATTTGGCACCTGATCACTGAGCTAGGAACACTAGCCCTGTGCTTCATACCTGAAAAAATTACTATCCGAGATTAAAAAAAATGTGTAAAGAAATGCTTCTGGGAAAGAAGGGTGACAGGAAGAGAAAGTGTAGAATTGTTGAAATCTTCTGTTGAAGATTGTTATTATTCATTCATTTCCCACCCACGAGCCCTATTTAAACTGGGAGAGCAATGTTTGATAGAGAAATCTCCTGATGAACTTTTGGCTTGGCAGCATAAGAACATTTTTATAATTTCCCCTGGTACAATATCAATCTGACATGTCTACAGTTTTAAATTGCACTTGTGATGAAACTTCAACCGAAACCTTGTTGCATTTTATATTTTTTGTGGGCATTATAAACAGTTTACCACGTTACTTTATTCCAGCCTTGAAATCGTATGGTTTCTATCAACGTAGACCTTGCCTTTTATTTCTTACAGTCCCCCCAATTTCTTGGTTTGGAATGTCATTTTTAAAGTCTATAGTTTGTCATCGGAAATCGTGGCTATTCAGATCCTATGTTTCATTTGTGATGACAATTTGAAGTAGACTGTTGCTGTGTTTGTAAGATTACTATTAACATTGACCTGCCCTTTGCTTTTTCCTGTTCCCCACAATGAACTAGCTTCGAAGTGGGGTTTAATGTCTGTTGTTTGTACTGAAAACCTATTAAATTATTATATTTTATTTGCAATGGCAATGTATTTATTTTTTTCTTGTTGATAAATTTGGATTTGTAATTTATGTATTTATTTATTGTGCTTGTATTGCTAATTATGATTAACCAAATACAATTTGACTTGACTAGTCTAGAGTTCAAAATATTTGTAACAGGATGGATTTTCAAATATATTTACAATTTTATTGCTTTCTCCTTCTCTGTTAATGAAGGCCTTGTGGGCACTTACATTTCCTCTTTACGTTGTTTCAATATCAAACATTAAAAAACGAATTATTAAATAAACAACTATATTCTTTACTTTCATTTTATAAACCAGACTTATAAATTGAACCACCATCTTTTTTTGGTCATCACGCAAGCTGTTAATATGCTCCTACTACTATATATAGATTTCTTGTTGAGGTGTTGTTGCTGCTCACAATAAATGAATAAACAAAATTGTTTCTAACTCACTGTTTTATTGGTTAATATGGGAGGAGCAAACTGTACAGTGCTCGAAGTTGTTAATTTAATGATGAAAGATAGTATTTGCAAATGTTATTCACTGTCAGATCTATTGCAAAGATGGCAAATCCTGGCAACAAAGACTCTGCCTTCCATCGGTCTGAGGGCATTAAATTGTGTTATTGGGTAATAGCAATATCTGCTATTTAGAACACATTAAAATGACAGCCCGAGAAGAGTCAATGCTGTTATGTTTCAGTATTCAGACCACAAATCCCATGAAAATGTTATCTTGTCCTTTGCTGATTCCAAGTATACATTTCAGATGCAATCTGATTACAATATCCTGTGGGCCACATGAATTTGAGAATTTAGCCAGATATTTACTAGATCCACTGGTGACCCTATATGAATACCCTCAACATAGAGTATACAGTCTTAAAATGAAGGCGAGACACCAAGGGCAAAATTCAAATTGTCATGGATTGGGATTCTTGATCAGACTGTATCACTGGCAGTCATTGAATTGTATTGGATAGGCTTCAGGAAGCCTAGACAATAAACCAATGTTTGAGTTAGTTGTCAAACCGACCACAGCCTGAACTACCACCTCAAAGTCTGTATTGAAAAAGAGATCAAGTTTAGTTATACAACTTAGGGAACAGGACCGAACTGTAGACCAGCTTGAAATCTAAAATATCATTTCAAACAATCTGATCATATGTATATTTTCCTGTTTCTTTTCAGAGACAAAATGTTTCCTGCTTTGGGATTTGGTGCACAGTTACCACCCGACTGGAAGGTAAACAACTGACTATTATTTTCTATTCATTAAGTTTATTAATTATGCTACCCCAGTCCGGCTACCTATGTTTCTATAATATGAATGTAGGCGTTGCAATAAACAATTATCGATTGAATTAATTCGCTTTATGATGAACACAACAGATGGATTGCTGTTGTATGTCAGACATAAAGGTAGCGCCTGTCAGGGATGCCATGTAGCTCAGTAAATGTTTTGTGCAAAATCGCTCAAGAAGCGCAAATGCGAGTCTTTAATTGAAACTTGTATAGCCATAGTTTCAGAGATATGATGTTATTCTTACAGTTAAAAAACAAAACTCGACAATATCCTCAAGCAAACATGAAATTAATCAGTGAGTTTGAAAATGAGATGAAAACTAAACCACAGTTTTACTAGTAACCGAATATGAATATCTTGGAATATATCGTATATATGTAGAGGATTATCAAGAATACTGGCGTTGGTACTGTGATCAGTGCTTCCCTTTACTTGTATTAAGCCATCACTTCACAAACTCGTTAATTTGGCTACTGTATTATCAAAAAATAATCTATTTTTCTCAATCTCTGTGACTTTTAATGTTTCACGAAATCAGTGTGTCTGGATATGTTCTTGAAGATTATATTGGCAAATGCTCAATGTCAAAAATCCCCAAAGCTGCAGATATTGATATTGTTTATTGGACTAACAAATGGAATTCTATTAGCTTCCTAAGTCATATAGACATCTTCTTCAGATGTTGTTAAACACAATTGTCAGATAGCAAAAAGATGAATTGGACAACAAATATGTTTACAGTCAGATAATCTGTAACTAGTTCAATAGTGTGAAGACAGATACACGAATGGTAAATGCATATAACTTTACTAGAATAACTGCATGCACTCCTGAGGGAGCATGTGCCTCAATGCTAGGGCTGGGCGGAACTTGCTAAGTTACCTAAAAACTCTGTGAGATTTCGCTGAGTTCCTTGAGCAGACAAATTTTGGTCTGTCGCGCTGCTGATTTTTAGCCCTGGGAGCATATCCCATTCTGTAAAATCAGCACAAAGGGCACCATGCGGCACGCCACAGGGTGCTGCTTCTTTCTGCCATTCGAGTAGTTTTTCTACTCGAGCTGCAGCTTTCGCAACGCAAGCAGAAACTTTCTCAACGTGAATGGTAGCAAATCTGCCGCGACCACCCACATTGAGAAATCTCGCTAAGAGGTGGTCTAGCACTCGTTTTTTCTCGCTCGCCAACGTTGGTGAGCTGCATGCGAGAAGAACTCCACTATATGGGAGTTGGCGGAGCTTTTGCCGTACTCTGCACTTCAAGTGGAGCATGGATTGGTCAAAACACAAAAAAATACCGTTTCGGAGCAGAGTTTACGGCCCACCCCAACTCAATGCCAATAACTATTAAAATGAATTTAGTTTGATCAATCATGTGTGAAGAAACATTGCATTTCGTACACTAAGGGAATGGAAGCTTGGAGAAGTCCTGTTCAGCATAAATACAGGTAGAGTTTTTTTCATAATGCATACTCCCACAAAATTTCTGAAAGTGTGTGCCAATCACAAGTCATAAGCAAGACCTCGGTGTTAGTTTTAGCCAATTATACCAAGACATTAGGGGTACTCGAAATTAAAAGCCTTCTTCAAAGCATGGCGGCAAACCATTATTGGCAAAAAACAAATATTACAATTTTGTTATTAAACACATTTAGTAGTGATTCCTATGCTACTCCATGTCAGTAGAGTGTTGCACTGTATTCCAAAACAATATTTTTGTCTGAATATTGTTGTGGCCCATAAAAGAAAACAATTTGTGGGTTTAAGTTGTCTATAGCTGTAGCTTTATAAAGAGTAGGCATATATGTAATTTTTATATTCATTTCTGTACGTCTAAACATCTTTCCAGCGATTTCTGGGTAAGGTGAAGAATATGCTTCATTTGCCTATCAGATGATCAATATACAGCAATGATAGTCGTCTGAGGCCAAGTCTATTCCAGTCTCATACATAAGAATCAATGACATGATGTTTTTGCTGGAAAGCTTGAGGAGGCCAAATGGAAGAGTTACTGCTTGGAATGGGAGAGCAGTCTTCAAGAGTATAGCATTGTGGTACAGGCATCAATCTGTCACTCTTCTAAAGATGCTTTAGATGATCCCAGTTGTTCTGTTCAGAGTCATCCTGAGGACATATAAAATATGTGCTGTGGGGCTCCTAGGCTGGAGATGTTGTAATATTGAGAGTCTGTAGAAGGACTTGAGGCTTAGGAGCTCACCAAAGAGAATGTCTTATTAAGCCCAGATTACCTAAAAAAATTGAAGAAAGGATTAGTCGTTGAAGTTAATTTTAAATATGCTTAATGTGGGTACAGATCATGCAAAGGAACCAGGGAAAGTCTCTCTAAATTGACGCATCATATATACAAAGGTAAATTTGACTTTAAAAATTCTCACTCTGGCTCTTACAATGTAAACTGGTTAGGGGTGCACACAATAAGGGCACTGGTATTTCTCTTCTGTAAGAAAAAAATCAAGAATCTGCATCAGCCCTGAGCTCACTATCTCACATATTCACACCCTCATCTCTCTTCCAAGTGCAGTGTGCAAGGGCAGATGTATTTACATTATTCGGTCAGAAATCTAGGCATCTACGTGACTGCTTTGCCAACATTTCCATGACCCATCACATGCATACACACATTGGAGTAATGTGAGAAATGTACAATACAGCAACACCCTCAAATCCATATGTAGCGGTCCACACTCATTAAATTATTCATAGAGCCTTTAACCAAAAATACTCAAAACAAGTATACATTTTGGTAAACCGAATATCTGCTCTGTGACAAAGCCCCAGCCAACTAAAATCCAACTGTATTTAACTAGTCAAAGGATTAGGTATACAAGTATACATATGAAATCTTGTATCTCAATGTTCCACAGAGAAAACACTTTGAATAATTTGTGCTAAAAATGTTTTAATCCTTTTATCAAAAGACCGTATACGGTGCACACTGTTTTGATAAAACTCCACAACAACTTGTGAAAGAACCATACAAATACATAATTTTGACGGTTATTTTATTTAATTAATTACCTAATGCATTTCGGCCAGAACCCTTCTTCGGGGTATTAGAATCACCTAATATATGAATCATTCAATCAGCAGTTACCCAAATGTAGCATCAACTTGACAAACATATATAAACAAGCATTTACAATGCAACGGTTTCGCCTTTGCAAAAGTTTGAGCTATTGGCATTGTAAATGACAAACTTTTAATTTATGTGTTGGTTTTGAAAACAGATAAATAAATGGCATTGTCATTTACAATGGCAATAGCTTAATCTCTCGCAAATGCGAGACCTGGCACATGGAGACACATACCGACTGTCATACAAATAAAAGAACAGGCACACTGACACTGCCACAGATACACATACAGAAGCAAATCCACGAAGATGGACAAAGACTTGAGCACAGCGGCAAGAACACGCTCAGGCCATCGAAAGTCCCAGTGCACAAACACAGAAACTGAAATGGACGCAAACTGATATTCCCAGTGAAAAGAAAATAACACATTTATCCAGCACACATAACCTTATCAGCCTACGCATACACACACATACAGAAACGTGAGCCCCGCCAGGAAAACTAAACATGCAGAGGCGAGTACCGAGTTATGTTACGCTAGTTGACGCCATGGGGGTGGTGATACCGGGTATTACCAGTAGGGCAGCGCCCATAATGCTCCAGTGTGGGGTCAGTGGTACTCGGTGTGGCCTGTCAAACATATCCCACGCTGCACCTCCGTGTAATATCCGATGGCGGTGCTGACTGCGGCTAGTCGGGCAGAGCTCGTGCTAAACCAGTGTCAAGGCTCTGGCCCTGTGCGGTCTGTGGCCTTTCGGACTCCGTCCATAATGCACCCATCTGGGGCCATGGAGGGAATGCCTTGTGCGGCTGCTCGTGAAAAAAAGGGGTTTTGCCTATGCCTCTGAATTTTAAATTAAGCACTAAATGGATGTGGATAAACAACACTTTATTAGTTTACCCAGACAATAACTTATGTCGTTGAATCATTACTTAGTTGAACAATTTTTTACATTCTACAACAACAGACATTGAATCGCCATCAACTTCATGTCTAGCCATATGTGATTCAAAAAACAATTTGTGCATATGTACAGTGCAAGGGTTCAAATAGAAAACATTTACAGAAAAAACCGTTTAGTGATACATGTACAATCTATACATGGACAAAATAAATTTTGAACGTAGTGAGAAAAGATGATAAACAATTCACAGTAGAAAATCACAAATGTAAGGGGAGCAGGAGGAAAAAATATTTTTCAAAGTTCAACTCCCAACTCGTGAAAAGAATTCAGTCTCTATTATTCAGGAAAAAAACCCATTTTATGCATTACTGACATGGACCTCTAGTGTCAGATAAAGAGGCTGAGCCTGTGCGGCTGCTCGGCATAAGCCACAGTACACAACTTTAGTGTCCGTAGCATACCCTATATATATTTCACCAATGCAGATACTGGCTGCAACCGATCGGGTATTAATGCGGTGCCGGTTGAGGCCGCAGCAGGCCAGACAGGCAAATACCATTCTGAGCCAGTGTGGGTCTTGAACTGTGACGCTAGTGCTGCATGCAGGTGATCAGCCCCAGCCCACACTACATTAGCGTGGGTCTGTATTGCCAGACGTGGACTGTCAAGAACAACAGCCCACGCTGCACAAATGTGGGGGTCTGTAGGGCATACCACTGCAGACTGAATGAAACCTGCACCAGAATGAGCTCTCTGCAGCCGGTGCTGGGTGCGGCTGGTCGATGTGAGCCCACACTGCAGCAGCAGCACACAGGCCAGCTGCCACCGAGCCCGAGCTGCGTGCGGTGCCAATAGCTTAATCGCTCGCAAATGCGAGCGATTAAGCCTCTGCGCACTCAAAGGCGTTCGCTCTGTCCAAACTTCCCAATGACCGCTGGACTCTCCGAAACAGAGTGAATAATTACTCCCGGCACACCCCTTCACTCCAAAGCTTTTCAACCGGGTCTCCACCCGTCACTTGTCCTCCAATTCGGGACTCCTTTGTTACCTTCAGATCAGGTCCAAGCCCCGCCCTGCGGCCCCAACAGTCCTTGATTCATTCTGTTTTCATTAATGAGCAAAGACTACTGCCCGAAGTAAAATGGCAGCCGGAAACACGTCACTTGCCCGGGTCCCTACCTTCCTACCCATTGGAGCAGGCGGTTCACGGGAGCGGCCTATCGTCACCAGTATAGGGAGCAGCTGCCAATGACACGCTAGTGACGTCACCAGCCCGGAAGAGCGGCCCGATGCACTTCAATGGCAGAAAGAAACGAAAGTAACTGTAACATAGGATCTTCTTCTAAAGTCCGAGTTCGAAATTCATTATTTTAAAACGTCACCAGGACATGCATGCAACGTTTGGGAAAGCACAGAATGGAAATGAATGTAGGCGATCATTTCATGGCTGCTCTGTGCTCCCCTTCCATATCCAGCAGCACCGCCTCCCTCGGGTCCCTGCCTCGGTCTCCCACGGGCCCCACGGTCACCTCACTGCACACGGATGGGGACAGGATCAGATGCATTAGGGAGCTCCGAAGAACCGAGCAGTCAGGAATGAATAATTCCAATATTCAGCTTTTGATATTACAAATACCTGTAGTTTAAGGATCAGCATTTTAACTTAATTTGGGCACACAAATGTTACGTTTAATTAGAAGAGGCACTTCCTCAAGGAGCTTTGTTTTAAATTAACGTTTCAACTTTGAAATAGGTTCATGTAGTGCAAAGAGAGAGAACATTGTTTTTTGTTATCTAGTCATCCAAAGGAGGGAAAACAAGTCTGGAACAGAGCAACAGGTCGTTTCGGGATTCGGGGGCGTGTTTGCGTGCTCTCCCCTTCCCATTGGCTGGAAGGTAAAATTCCAGCCAATGGAAAGAGGAGAGGGCGGGACTTAAAAAAAGACCCAGAAACGCCCCCGAATCGCGTTCTGACTGGGAAAGACTGATTGACAACGATATCTTCCAATGGCTAGCCTCCATTTATGGAGCTAGCCAATGGAAGAAGGGGCGGATTCAAGTCCCCCATGCTGTAAACAAAAGTTTTCGCCTGGGCGGAGCAAGTCAAGTCAAGTCAAGTCAAGAGATTTATATAGCGTGCTACATACCCATAGGGTCTCAAGGCGCTTGAGGAAGGGTGGGTAATTATTTGTCGAATATCCAAGTTTTAAGTTGCTTTCTGAATGCTAGGTGGTTCTGAGTAAGGCGAAGGTGAGTGGGAAGTGAGTTCCAGGTTTTAGCTGCCAGGTAGGAGAAGGATCTTCCTCCCATGGTGGTTTTGTTGATGCGAGGTACAGTGGCAAGGGCTTGGTTGGAGGATCGAAGCTGACGGGGAGGGGTGTAGAAGGACAGTCGTGTGTTGAGGCATTCGGGTCCAAGTTCGTAAAGTGCTTTGTGTGCGTGGGTTAGGAGGCGGAAGGTAATCCTCTTATTTACGGGGAGCCAGTGGAGGTTTTTCAGGTGACCAGAGATGTGTTCTTTGCGCGGGATGTCTAGTATGAGCCTGGCTGAAGCGTTCTGGATGCGTTGGAGTTTTTTCTGGAGTTTAGCGGTGGTACCGGCGTATAGGGTGTTTCCGTAGTCCAGGCGGCTCGTGACCAGTGCGTGGGTGACCGATTTTCTAGTTTCGGTGGCTATCCAGCGAAATGTTTTTTTGAGCATGCGAAGAATGTTGAAGCAGGATGATGAAACGGCGTTGACTTGTCTGGTCATCGAGAGTGAGGAGTCCAGGATGACGCCCAGGTTTCGTGCGTGGTCCGTCGGGATGGGTGCTTTTCCAAGGGCCTCTGGCCGCCAAGAGTCATCCCAGGCGGAGGGGGAGGTGCCTAAGATGAGGACTTCTGTTTTGTCTGAGTTCAGTTTCAGACGGCTGTGCTTCATCCACTCGGCTACTTCTTTCATTCCTTCGTGTAAGTTGGTTTTGGCGGTGTTAGGGTCTTTGGTTAGTGAGAGGATCAGTTGAGTGTCGTCAGCGTAGGAGATGATGTTGAGATTGTGTTGGCGAGCGATGGCCGCAAGGGGGCTCATGTAAACGATGAAGAGGGTGGGGCTGAGTGACGATCCTTGTGGCACGCCGCAGATGACTTCAGAGGCCTCTGACTTGAATGGTGGGAGGCGGACTCTCTGGGTTCTTCCGGTGAGGAACGAGGTAATCCATTCCAGTGCTTTTCCTTGGATTCGAACGTTTCTGAGGCGCTGTAGAAGGGTGCTATGACGGACTGTGTCGAAGGCAGCGGAGAGGTCGAGGAGGATGAGGGCGACTGTGTCTCCATTGTCCAGTAGAGTTCGAATGTCGTCTGTTGCTGCGATGAGGGCGGTCTCAGTGCTGTGTTTGGCTCGGAAGCCGGACTGTGAGGAGTCGAGGGATTTGTTGGTTTCGAGGAAGGTGGCGAGTTGGTTGTTGACAGTTTTCTCGATGACTTTGGCCGGGAATGGAAGAAGCGAGATGGGGCGGTAGTTTTTGAGTTCGGTGGGGTCAGCTGTGGGTTTTTTCAGAAGGGCGCTGAGTTCAGCGTGTTTCCAGCTTTCCGGGAAGGTGGCGGAGTTGAGGGAGCAGTTGATGACATCTCGGAGGTGTGGTGCTATGATGGAGTCTGCTTTGTTGAAGATGTGGTGAGGGCATGGGTCAGTTGGGGATCCTGAGTGGATGGAGTTCATCAGGCGGATGGTGTCCTCAGTGGAGATTGGGTTCCAGTCGTTTAGGATGTTCAAGGGGGGTGAAGGTCCTGCAGCAGGTTGGGTGGGTTGGTCTCCGGGTCGGTTGTCGAAGCTGTTGTGGATGTCAGCGATTTTGTTGTGGAAGAAGGAAGCTAGGGAGTCGCAGAGGGCTTGGGAGGGGGTGATGTCGGAGTTGGCTGATGGGTTGGTAAATTCTTTGACGATGTTGAATAATTCCTTGCTGTTGTGGGCATTGTTATCTAGTCGGTCTTTGAATGCGGCTTTCTTGGCAGACCAGATTAGTTGGTGGTGTATGCGGGTGGCGTTTTTGAAGGCGTCCCTGGTGCTGGTGTTTGGGTCTTTTTTCCAGGCCTTCTCGAGGGAGCGACAGAGTTTCTTCGATTTCTTAAGATCATCGTTGAACCAGGAGGCGTTTTTGCTGCCTAGTTTGATTTGACGTTTTTTCAACGGTGCTAGGATGTCGGCGCTGTTGGATAGCCATTGGGTGAGGTTAATGGCTGCTTGGTCGGGGTTTGTGGAGTGGGCGGGGGGGTTTAGAAGAAGCGATGAGGAGATCTGGTCGATGGTGATTTTGTTCCAGTTTCTTCGCAGGGTGGGTTGAGGATGGTTGTGGATTGTGGTCTTATTGTAGATAAAGTGAACGCAGCTGTGGTCCGTCCAATGAAGAGCTGCGGTGTGACTGAATGAGACATGTTTGCTGAAGGTGAAGATGGGGTCGAGTGTGTGACCTGCAATATGGGTGGGGGTAGTGACGAGTTGTTTGAGTCCGAGGTTGGCGAGATTGTCCAGAAGGGTGGTGGTGCTGCTGTCATTGTTCTTTTCCAGGTGAAAATTGAGGTCTCCCAATAGAATGTAGTCCTCGGAGGGGAGGGCGTGTGGGGTGATGAATTCAGTGATGTCGTCACTGAATTGTGCACGGGGTCCTGGGGGCCGGTAGAGGAGGGTGCCCCTGAGTGTGGTCTTGGGGTCGGTGTGGATCTTGAAGTGGAGGTGTTCGGCGCTGGCAAGGTTGACGTCGGAGCTGGTTGAGATGCGGATGGAGTTCTTATGGGCGATAGCGATGCCTCCTCCTGTTTGCTTGATGCGGTCCTTACGGATGATCTTGTATCCTTCCGGGATGGCAATGGTGATGTCTGGGGCTGAAGAGGCATTCATCCAAGTTTCTGTTAGGAAGGCGACGTCCGGTGAGATGGTGTCTAGTAAATTCCAGAGGTCGATGGTGTGTCTGTGGACCGAGCGGGTGTTGAGCAGGATGCATTTAAGGTGGTTGGTGTCAGGTCTCTGTTTGGTGTTGGTGGATGAGGAGTTGGTTTTGGTGCCGTCGAACTTGCAGGAGTAGCAAGAGAAGGGTCCATGGGTGTGTCCAGGAGCGGCTTGGACGCAGATGGGGGAACGGCCGGGGTTAAGGGCTAGGAGGGTGGTGGCATCGTAAGTGATGCGAGAGGGCTGGGCATAGCGGGAACCAGGGGGTCTGGCGCTGGGCGCGGTCCAGGCGCCGACGGGCGTAGACGGGCTTACCTTTGGCGCACCTTCGGCGCGACTGGGGCGCGATCGCTGCGCGTGAACGCTGCGCGCAAATGCTTCTGTCATAAGTGGATATTGGAAGGGGAGGCAGTGCTACGGCCAGGTCGAAACCTAAAAAAGTGGCAAAGCAGATGTCAGTCTCATGCTATAGATGACTGATACAGACAGGCAAAATGTTCTGTATACGAATTAAAATATGACTGGACTAAATTACGACGGATCTAATTACAACACAAGCAGAATTCCAGTGCTTCTGTTGGCAGTCTGAGTCTAACAACAGTATCAAAATATTCTTGAGCTAGTTTGTACAACAGATACAATGATCTCTATCTTATTTTTTTTTTTAAAGCTGTCCGGTGAATATGTCTACGTGAAGAAAGTAAAGGCCAGATCATACGATATCAGAAACTTCTGTCCGCAAATTGGTTAAAAAGATGTTATCATTATTATTCGATTTACCCGTCTGCTGACATCTGGACAAATGTTAAATGGTCCACTGATCTCAACCATTAGGTTCCTAGGAATCAAGTATCAGTATTTTATTTTTTAAAGTAGTATTGACTTCCCAATGATATATACAACACAACATCTCGGAGAGAGGGAGGAACTTTGTATAAAAGGGTGCCTATTTCCTCTTCAGGGGCACTGGTCTGGCCCATCTCCCTGCATACTTACTCACTGTCAAGATTTAAGTTGTTTTGCAATAAACTAGAACGCTATAGTCAAGCCCTGCGTGTAAAACTATTGTATTGCAGTCTTGGTGACTATAATAAGATTTGTTTTTACCCAACTACTAAAGTTTTTGTTTCTTTTAATGTTTTACATTACTGAGTGAAACCCAGAATACATTTCTTAATCTACGGAGTATCTATTTAATATGTTATTATATCACCCATATTAAATATTTGCAGGACTATATCAGCAGTAGATGGCAATGAACAGTTACCCACATCACTAGCTCTCATTTGATTGATGGGAATATGGGGGCCCTATCATGGTTCAGACATGTTGCCTTCAAGAATACACCCCTCAGAAAATCAAAAAAACAGACTAAATGATCTTTCTGGCGAAACCCATTATATTTTCAGTCACTGTAATATAATTATTTTATATCAGATTTCAGGGCAATATCTAGTTCAGAAACCTTTCGCTGTACCATCAAACTCTGAATGATTGTAACTCTCCTCATAGAAGACATAGGTGTCTAACTGTATCCTATCTATTTGCATGTATGCAGCCAAAGTAATGATGAAATAGGCAACAACAGCAAGCAAAATGCCTTCAACACGAACTACAAGAATATTAACAAAAATCAACATGCCATTTATAACCACCAGAGGCAACGCATTTTTTTACAAATCCGCTGAAATGTAGAACATAAGCTTGTAGGCTAAAGGATACTGGCTTTTACAAACCTTTCCTATCCTCTCTGACATACTGCCTCCCTCCAGGTGCCTTGGATTCAGATATAGACTCCTGAGCTAAGATGACTGTTGTGTTATATATAGTACCTGCAGCAGCGGCGGCGTCTTGGTTTTGCTTGAACTGCTGTCTTTCTGCTGCGATGGGAAAGCCCCTCAGCACCGCCTGCTCCATCGCTTCTGGCAGCATCAGGACCACAGACTCAAGCACACAGATAGCGACTCAAGCACACAGCTAGCGATTCAAGCTGCAATGGGGCTCAGGCGATCGCCGACTCTGTCTCTGTACTGCTCCTGTGTACAGAGTGCACAGAGAAAGATACCCGCAACAGCGCGCGAACCCTCAGATGACAGCCGCAGAACAGCACTCTTCCTATGCGCAGCTCACTTTACCCATGTGCAACAACCTGCTCCAGTGGGCTGCCATGACAGTGACGCGACTGTGCCTACAACGCATGCGTCAAGGAAATAAACCAGCAACTGTACTGCCCGTCACCCGTGGTTAAATGAGTGGCCATTTTGAAGTAGGCGTATGTGTTTCGAATGTAAAACAAGATCCACAATTGAATTACTTGTTAAGCCGTGTTTCCACAAATGTATCCAAAATATTATGTTTTCGGAGTTTAAGAGACATAATTATTGAACTATTTTTATATGTATTAAAGAAACGCAGCTACATTATATCACGTAGAGTTATTTTGTAAAACATTACTTTTCAATTGAAAAAAACAACAAACAAGTCTGGAACAGAGCAACAGGTCGTTTCGGGATTCGGGGGCGTGTTTGCGTGCTCGCCCCTTTCTATTGGCTGGAAGGTAAGAATTCCAGCCAATGGGAAGAGGAGAGGGCGGGACCTAAAAAAAAACCCAGAAACGCCCGAATCGCGTTCTGACTGGGAAAGACTGATTGACAACGATGTCTTCCAATGGCTAGCCTCCATTTATGGAGCTAGCCAATGGAAGAAGGGGCGGATTCAAGTCCCCCATACTGTAAACAAAAGTTTTCGCCTGGGGGGAGCACTGCTTCGCAGTGCTACGGCCAGGTCGAAACCTAAAAAAGAATGACCAATTAGCATCAATCCCTAGAAAAAGCATATGTAACTTTAACGAGTCATTCCTGCTTTGCATTTAGAATTGCAATGCCCTGATGTTTAACTCCGAACACTTTTAAATCCACTTCGCCGTTTGGTGTGTCCCACTGCTTACTAAACGTTTCAGAATGTAAGCATTTCTGACTTGTGCTGACTCGAAATGCTGTGACAACCTCCAGTTCTTTGGTAAAATAAGCGCACTGTTTCATGGTAATCACATCTAGAATGAAGTGGCAAATAATTGCAAAGATTTCATTGCATTACGGTGAAAACCATATTGCCTTATCATATATTATTGAAAACTTGCTTAGTAATGGGAGCATAATTAATTGGACACTGGCCTCATGTGACATTCACACAGTAAAGTTTTGGTGATTTTTTAACAAACCGCAACTGGGTAATATTCAATTTACATTCAAATATAATTTGCAAATATTCACTGTTCTGGTAATAATATATAGGGCCACACGCATCAACGAAAACTTTCCAGTCGCAAACGGGCAGATTCACAGAATCAGCCCATTTGCTACAGGTATTTTTGCATTTGGCAATCGCAATTTGTGGCTTTGCAAAACTTGCGATTAATTAAATTGCGATTGCATTTAAGGAATCGCAAATTGCGATTCCTTAAATGCAATGCATTATCCTCCCAAAAATTCGATTTCGCAAATAAGAATCACAAATTACCATCAATTCCAAGTTGATGATAATTTGCTAAAACTTTGAAAAGTGCATTTTTCAAATTCCATGTTGCACACATACATGCCCGTGGGGCATGTGTGTGTGTGCGCAACATGTGGTCGCATTCCAATTTCAGAGGTGCATCAGGGTGTCTTTTTGGCACCCTTGTACCCTTGAAATTGCATGCGCAATTTGCGAGTACCTATTTGGTACTCGCAAATTGAGCATGCAATTCCCATCTATTCCTATGGGCCTCTAGGCCCATAGGAATGAATGGCAAGCCATTCTTTAATTGCGATTCGCAATTTGCGAGTCGCAATTAAGGAATTTGTAGGAATCGCTAATATTTTAGCAAAACCTACATGCCTAGGCAATTGAGATTCCTTAATAACGATTTGTTAATCGCTATTATGGAATCACAATTGCCTAGCTTGATGTATGTGCTGCATAGTGCCTTTAATAATGAGGAGTAGTGTTGGCTGAACAATGATGGGCATCCTGGTTCATTTAACCAAAAACCTAGAGGGTGGAAATAATACAAAGAAGCCCTGCCATAATCCAAAAACATATTCTTATTGTTATGAAGTTTCATCTACATAGTACGCAAGTGACAATATATTTTCTAAATAGATTTTTTCTCAACAAATTTCAAGGTTTTAAGATTGTTTTTTTTATTTGGAGAGTGAAGACTGAGATAATATTTTATCCTGTCAACACCCTTAACTGTTGTTTGATCTGTTAAAAACATTAGGTGTAATTTGATGATTTCTTTGTATGCTTAATAATGGGTTGCATTTCAGAATATTGAGGGAAAATATAGGTATACAAAAATTATATAGGTCTAAAAATATCAAGTAGAAAAATATTGTGAAGGTCCGTATATATAGCTAAATAAATATTTACAATTCTCTTCAAAATACTTTGGTGATGTATATCATCAAGGTACATCTATATTGAAACAGTTTTCTAATATCTAATGCACACATATTGAGACAGTACTTATGGAGTGTTGACCAAGTATAGGGACAATTCTTAGGGAAGTAATGCACAAATATTGGGCAGTGGGGAAAAATCAATGACCACAGTCAGCAACTGTTCTCTTACTTATTTGTTATTTTCTCAGAGATATTACAGAACAGTAAGGCTTCTGTGGTTGCACCCTTTTTGAACATTTTAAAGCTTTCATTAGGAGATGGACATGAAAAGTAATGTCTTAACATTTCACACTGAATTACCAGTTTCCCAAGGTACAGTAATTACCAAGTGCTGTATTACTGTACCATTATGAGTTTCCACCCTTGGAAAGAGCAAAATAGTTGTTCAAACCAATTTCCACAGTTTTGTCCTCCATTCCACACAACATTTCCCTTATAAATTCTCTCTGAATGTCACAGCTTAAATCTGTGAAGAGAACAATCCAAAGTGCAGGTTTTAACGCAACTCTCATAATCGTGATTCAGGTGGACATATCCATGTCCACCTGAAGCAGGGTTTTTGGGCAACTCATAAGAGTCAAGTCAAGTCAATGAATTTATATAGCGCGCTACATACCCAGAGGGTCTCAAGGCGCTTGAAGAAGGGTGGGGAATTACTTGTCGAATATCCAGGTTTTAAGTTGCTTTCTGAATGCTGGGTGGTTCTGAGTGAGGCGAAGGTGAATGGGAAGTGAGTTCCAGGTTTTAGCTGCCAGGTAGGAGAAGGATCTTCCTCCCATGGTGGTTTTGTTGATGCGAGGTACAGCGGCACGGGCTTGGTTGGAAGAGCGTAGCTGGCGGGAGGGGGTGTAGAAGGAAAGTCTTGTTTTGAGGCATTCGGGTCCAAGTTCGTAAAGTGCTTTGTGTGCGTGGGTTAGGAGGCAGAATGTTATCCTCTTATTGACGGGGAGCCAGTGGAGGTCTTTCAAGTGACCAGAAATGTGGTCTTTACGTGGGATGTCTAGTATGAGTCTGGCTGCTGCGTTCTGGATGCGTTGGAGTTTTTTCTGAAGTTTTGCGGTGGTACCTGCGTATAGGGTGTTTCCGTAGTCCAGGCGGCTTGTAACCAGTGCGTGGGTGACCGTTTTTCTAGTTTCGGTGGGGATCCAGCGAAATGTTTTTTTGAGCATGCGGAGAATGTTGAAGCAAGATGATGAAACGGCGTTGACTTGTCTGGTCATCGAGAGTGAGGAGTCCAGGATGACGCCCAGATTCCGTGTGTGGTCCGTCGGGATGGGTGCTTTTCCAAGGGCCTCTGGCCACCAAGAGTCGTCCCAGGTGGAGGGGGAGGTACCTAAGATAAGGACTTCTGTTTTGTCTGAATTCAGTTTCAGACGGCTGTGCTTCCACCACTCGGCTACTTCTTTCATTCCTTCATGTAGGTTGGTTTTGGCGGTGTTAGGGTCTTTGGTGAGTGAGAGGATCAGTTGAGTGTCATCAGCGTAGGATATGATGTTGAGGTTGTGTTGGCGTGCGATGGCCGCGAGGGGGCTCATGTATACGTTGAAGAGGGTGGGGCTGAGTGAAGATCCTTGTGGCACGCTGCAAATGACTTCAGTGGCCTCTGACTTGAATGGTGGGAGGCGGACTCTCTGAGTTCTTCCGGCAAGGAACGAGGTGATCCATTCCAGTGCTTTTCCTTGGATTCCGATGTTTCTGAGGCGTTGTAACAGGGTGCTATGACAGACTGTGTCGAAGGCTGCGGAGAGGTCGAGGAGGAAGAGGGCGACTGTGTCTCCATTGTCCAGTAAAGTTCGAATGTCGTCTGTTGCTGCGATGAGTGCGGTCTCAGTGCTGTGTTTAGCTCGGAAGCCGGACTGTGAGGAGTCGAGGGATTTGTTGGTTTCGAGGAAGGCGGCGAGTTGGTTGTTGACAGCTTTCTCGATGACTTTGGCCGGGAATGTAAGAAGGGTCCTGAACTCCAGTTGGGACTGTACCTTGGTTGGGGTACTGTTCTGGTTCCAGAGCACACATGCCGACTTCTACAGCATTTTAAAGAGATTTTCCACACAAGAACTGGCCACTTAATTACACTAGCCAAATAGAACATCCTGCTATGTCCACTTTGTTTTGAAGTCAAATGATGTAAGCCAACTCCGTTACTTCAGATAAATAACACCACTGATCTTAAATGTCTCATTCAATTACTTTTGGTATCCATGCACAATGTTGCTTAAAATGTTATCAGTTTTAATGGTGGAAGTGCATGTTTTTTTCCCTTTTTATGTCTGAATACAGACAACTTTAACTGTTTCCCACACCTTTAAATTCCTTTAAATATCAGAGATGGGGATTTAGCTCCTCACTCCAAACAACCAATAGGATGAAGTCTGAAAGAATATTTCAGGCCATTGGGTATTCCGTGTAGCATTCAGTCTCCACTGGAGGGCTTGGTTTGCTATGCATGAGGGTCTAGCTTACATCTAAAAAGTGCACTCAGCCATCACACATTCAATTATTTCTGTTGTACATACATATATTGCCTTAATATGTTTCTTTCACTTTTCATGCTGTTATTGTGAGGTCAACTGATATGTTGGCCTGGGCAGAGCTACTTGGGTTGGATATTTTGTGCATATTCTGAGTTCCGGTGCATACTTTTAACCACAGTTTTCTTACCTGTAGAATATCCTCAGGCACCAGAGTAGCTCTGGAAGATTTTTCAGCACATCCCCTGCATGACAGTAAGTGGTGTCCTGCAGCTCAACGTCGATTCTGCTTCTTCCTGGAAGTGATGTCTGAAGCCACATATAGGTGACACCCAAGTGTGATGAATGAATAATTCATATTTATTAAGCACACTGTTACCTCAACAAAGAGTTTCCTAGCGCTGACAATACGTATAGAAACACTTCACAATTGTTGATACAACTAGGTTTTGAGGAACTTTCTGGATACTGAGAAGTATGTGATCAATCGCAACTTTAAGTGCTAAGAATTCCATAACTTGGCTGTGTGAAGGAAAAAAGAGCGCCCTCCCTTATAGCAGAGTCTGTATTTTGAAACTTGTAAAAGTATTTCCTCAGCAAAGAGAAGATTGAACGTTGAGGAATACACACACATCTTTTTTTTGTGAGACATTTAGGCCTTTACACCCGTCATGGACTAAAATGCCAGACAAAGAGTCTTCCATTTAACAGCTGTGCCTGATCGAAAGTAAGTGAGCTTCAAACTCTGTCTGTCTAGCTGCCCTACTACACTTTCTTTCCAATTTAACTGGCTCTGAGGACTAGGGTGGCCTTTCTCCTGTTATTTCTGCCTTCCTTTCATGTTAGTGAGTCCATCACTCTTCTGACTTTCTTTGCCCCACTTCAGGGAGGAGGAGAGACTCCATTATTTGGATCCCAAAAGAGCCCTCCAATTTCACATTGATCGCACCAAAGACGATCCAGTGGATGATCACTCTTTATGGGGGTCTCTGGGGCGAAGAAACGAAACACAGTGCAGCAATTAACTGTGTCCAGATAGATTGTCCTCCGTTTTAAGATCTGATATGTGATGGCTAAAAAGCAGCCCCAAGAAGAGTTGAGGGCCCATTCAACTAGGGCAAAACTGCTACCACTGCATTAGCCTGTGGAGTCCCTGTCCTGGATAAATGTCATGCTGCAACGCGTGCATCAGTGCACACATTCCCTAAGTAATACTGCCTTGACAGTCGGG
Source organism: Lissotriton vulgaris (assembly GCF_964263255.1). Classification (NCBI taxonomy): domain Eukaryota; kingdom Metazoa; phylum Chordata; class Amphibia; order Caudata; family Salamandridae; genus Lissotriton; species Lissotriton vulgaris. The sequence continues at coordinate 240,196,330 of NC_141700.1, read as the reverse complement.
TCCAACGGCAAGGCCATTTTGGCCATTCAGTACTACTGGACATTATGTTTTGAGTCCTCGCACAGAACCACCATCCGGGAGGGGTACTGCTTTGTTATCTGTTGCTTACCTGCTTTAATGCTCTTTCTGATAGATACTATTATCTAACCACAGGTTCCTCCCTGTCCTCCCACCTGCCTGTTCTCTAGAATGACCTCTTTTCCATCTAAAAAAGTCCCAAATTAGAAATCTGTGCACTGCCATGAGCAATTAATGTTTGGGGTTCTGCGTCTGAGGGCGCAGACAATCTAGAGAAATAAACTGATGTCAGCTTGCTTTGGTGGTACCTAACTGCGGCTCCATTCATCACTTCCTGGGTGCAGTGGACTGGTTGCCGAGCGTCACGATGCCACGTACTGGTGCTGTCGGGGCTATTCTAAAAAATGTTCTGAATCCAGTCTGGCGCCTGGGTATTACAAGCAAAGTATCTGCAGTTAGATAGAGCATCCAGCAGAAAGACCATTATGGAAGTTAATTGTAGTGTCTTGTGAATTAGAAATGATGGAACCCTTTTGGCTCCCGATGGACTCCGTAGAACCTTGACATAAGTGTTAGAGCGGAATGGACTGAAGGCTGACGAATGTTGAGTTGTGGTTACACGCAGAAGGACAAAGTCATGCATTACTAAGCTCTGTGGGTGGCATAGTCCTTTGTAGGTACCCACGCTGGTTGAGGATGCTACAGTAAGTAACGTGTTTTTCTGTATTTCTTCTCCGAGCAGGTGGTAATGAGTTCTTTCTACTGCATATGCTCTCGTGACCTACTTATTTCTGTATTCAGCAGGGCAGAGTTAAGGGAAATGGTGCTAGAAATACAGTGTAAGGGCACATGTTGTTCATTGTCACTGATTCATACGAAGAGTGAATAAACATGGACAGGAGGCAAATACTTAAAGCTAAAGGATGCCTCATGAAATAATCATGCCCACAAGACCGACTGAACTGATCGGCAAATACTCAAGGGCTGCTCACGTCTAATGCTTAACGTTATCTCGGAGTATGTGCTCGCCATTAGTGTTTCTCATTTCAGCATAGGAGAGCTTGCTTTTAGTATTAAGTAAGCATGCTTTAGTAGGTAGTGTATTTTCTTTGAGCCTTTTGCTCCTTTCCTTTTGCTTCTTCATAGGTCCCTTGTAGGTCACATGCAGACACAGCTTTTTCAATAAACAAAAACATGCACTGGCAAAGCCTGATTGGTAATTGATGGCAGGTGAATAACCCATTTGAGTTGGTACCCTACACAGTA